>NC_087476.1:7394011-7696946 GCF_036417665.1 Passer domesticus
GCCTTGGTCTACATAAACGCTACCAATCTGTCACAGGGTTCATCTCAGCTATGATTTCTGCTAACAGCTCATGAGCTTTTCATTAATATTACCTTTTGTCACCTCATAAATTACTTACTCACCAGACTTTGTTTCATGAGTTGCTGTCAGAAGACATATTGGTCTCCTTCCAGTCCTTCCCATGCTTCAGCACCAAAAGCAGAGCTCAGCTGCTCTGTCCCTGTAGTTGCTGAAGCTCTTCACAAAGGGAATGTCTGCATGACATTGCATGCACCCACAGCCATGTCCATCACTGTTTTTGCTCTCACCAGCTCTTCTGAAGCAGTGCAGCAGGTCAGTAGCACTGGCCAAGGACACGTGGCAGTTCTTCTCACAGGTAAGACCAGTGACACATGGCAGGACATCTCTGTCACAGCTGGGCAGGCAGGGAGTGACAGAGAGGAACAGAATGACTGCACTGCCTGATCTCAGAAAGTGATGGGGTCACTTGAAGCAGCAGCAAAAAGGGTTGAAGTGATGCTCAGAGAAACCCCTTTGTACACCCATCACATTTCCCAAGCTATACCAGGGTCACTGCATCTTTCACTGATCTCCACAAAATAGCATCAAGAGACAACATGTTTCCAAGTGCAAGAGGTGGGAAACAGGGATATATATTGAGATACAGGCAATAGGGAAGTTCAGTCATGCCCATTTGTCCCATCCTGTCCCCTTTCACTCCCACAGTTTTGGTGAAAGTAGAAGAGCACTCTACCAGGAGCCATAATGTGTACAGCTCTAAGGAAACCTGAAAAAAAAAGAGACAGCCAGCAGGAGGTTTTCTACACTGATATCATTCTCTAGGTCATGAGAATACCAAAATGTTTTGTTTTATCATTCCTTCTAAAAGAATTCCAGGACTTAGTTCTGTCTGTCTGGCACAAGCACATAGAACTGGAATTTGATTTCTTGTTTATTTCATTCTCACATGTTGAAGGACTTTGCTATTTGAGGCGAGAAATATGTGTCTGTTGATCACAAAATCCAGTTCAGAAACATGTCTGAGATCATGGTTTTGAAAAGGAGCCATGGCCACCTTCAAAGGATGAGGCAGATTTTACCCACAGAAAAGCAAAACATGCCATTTTGTGCTCTCAAGTGTGACTCATTTCCTGATGCAGTTAGGCTTGGACTAGAGAGTTAAGGTCAGATAAAGAGATCATTAGTGCCTTTTATAGTGGACTTTGAGACCAGGACCACAATTCTAGAATAAGGCCATGGAGGCCTTTGAAGGAGAAATCCTCTTGGAAATACATCATGGGTCTCTGTTTGTTTTCCCTGAATTTTTGAGGGATGGAGCTCCTATTTTCCCTTCTACATTGCCTTCATTTCTGTCAAATCCCCATGAGGATAAGTTTCCAGTCTTTTTATGAGAAAAGTGATATTAAAACATCACCTTCCTGACTAGAAAACTCACAGGGCTTTGCAAGGATAGGCTTGCTACTTCTTGCTGCATCACTTCAAACAAAACCCAGCCTTCCTGCCAAATGAAACAACAGCCAGGCGAGCTGAGAGCCTGATGCTCCTGCCTCAATGTCTCTGCTCCTCAGGGTGCTGCACATCCACCATGCCATAGCCACTACAGAAAATGTTACAGTCACTGCATCTCAAATGCTTTCGGTCACACCCAGCATGCTGCAGTTACACACAGAGAGTGACCCACAGACACATTGCTGTCTGAGGGCACAGACAGCTTCTCCTTCACTACATGTCCCCACTGTCTGCTCAGCACATTCAGTACAGCACCAAAATTTGCACTTACAGATGGATGCAGAAAGGAACACAGAGAGAGAGACTGAGCTGATCCTAGCGACAACTATGTAAGCAAAACCCTGAAGGAAATATTTTCAAATATGCCAGTTACAAATGACCAAAACATCATCACAGTAAGAAGACAGATGTTCTTTTTATACTACAGAACTCAGACAGGAACAATTTTTCCTCTGTTGCAAAATAAGATGACTAGTCAGGTAAGAGCACAGTGACTGCTCAATGCTATGACTTAAGCTCCCAACTGTGAGCAAACTGGTTTTGGTTTTGTTTTTTTTTTTTAATAACAATATTTTGTTAGAAAAATTGTTGCAATGTTTACCTGAAGATTTTGGGAGTGATTTTCTACTAACGTAGTGAATGAGTATGGTTTGGTAATCACCTGATTCTATGGTACAAAATGAAATAAATACAGAATAAAGTAGTAAGGATCCTACTGATAACCACAGCTTTGCTGTAGGATGCCAACATTCAGTGTATAAATGTTCACTGAGTGGATTGACTTCACTGCCAGATTTTCCTGCCTTGAAGAAGCAGATGAATGGGTTAATATATAACATTTCCGTGGTTTTTTGCTTTTTCTATAGAGCCAATGAGTACAAAACAACTCTGGTGATCCAAAGCTTTCCCTTGTTGACCAAATAAGAATCACCATGAGCCAACTGGAAGTTCAACAACTTTTTGCATCTTATTCTCCACACACCACTGCTCAACAAACATAGACCCCAGTGAGTGTTGGAGAATTTTGTAACTTACCACAGGTGTAGATGACATTAAGATGCTTTTGGATGCCTGGGTAACAAGGATCTCCAAATTCATAGGTGCTGGCATATATGCTGCAGCTTCTTTTCCCGTGACAGCGCTTGATCATGAGCTGGAGAGCAGTAGCTGACTGGCACTCTAAAAGGGAAAAACAATACCTATCTGTGAATATTTGTCCATTCACAACCGAAATTGCCTAAAAATAATTTACCAGTGGCAGACTGAGGGCACATACAAGATTTCCATATTTAAAAGTCTTTGTGTTTACATGAGAAAGTATGTCTGACTCTAACACGCCTCTAATAAATTGAAAGAACATTGAAGAATCACACATCCATACAAAGAAGGCTGAGAATAAAGTATGCTTCATCTTTGTAACAACCACAAGAGTGTCTCAAATCCCCCTCTTTGGCCCCTGTTGAAGACAAAGATGATCAGTGTCTCTGTCTCCTCTTTGTGGTTATATTTCTAATGAAAATTACTATGAGATGTAATAATTACAATATTATCATCTACCATTTAGTAGAAATATTGTTTTAATCACATTAATTCCATGCAAGTAGAAACACTTTTAATATTAGAAATTTAGAATATTCCAAAAGTGTTTTCCCATATATTTTTCTCTACCAGGTGGTTTTGCCTGTTTTCTTACTTAGGGTGAAAACAATTTGCACAGATAAAGTCTTGATCTTTTAGGTGCAAGACTGACAGTTTGTTTCACTGTCCAGTCAGGACCAAGCTCAGGGGGAAACTTGCAAGCAGACATTTCTTCAACATCAAATCGTTGCTAAAAGGAACAGGACAGCTACAGAGAATGGAATGCAAACCCCCTTTGGTCACTAATTAGGAGGAAGGGAAAGGAAAAATGGACCTCAAAAGGTACTGAGTGCTAGAACCAGCATAACAATAAAAGCCATGAGAGACACAGGAAAGCCATAGAAAACCAAGCCTACAGGGTAACATGTCTTTTTTTCTCAAATCAAAGGCAGCATTTTATTTCACATGCTGCAAATGACAGAAGAAGAAGGCTCCATGTGAATATTTTCATACTGAATGACCCACACTTCCTTAGGGGATTTCTGATCCAATGAGTGTCAGAGGTTTCAGTGGAAACATCTGGCATGCAGCAATCCTGATTCATTGTCTTTTTGCAAACGTCCAGCTAGAGAAACTCCGCAAATCTAAATGCTGCAGAGGATTTCATGGAGAGTGCCTATTCTTTTTATTTGTTATTGTTCTCACACATAACAGAGAACATCCCACAGCTGTCTGCTTAGAGGCCTTGTCCTCTGGCACAGGAGCATACTGTATCCATGGGGAATTACACATTGCTGGTCCTGTGAGAGGCACAACAAGGCTTTTGCATCCAGCACCCCCAAAGATGGGCAGCCTTTGGAACCTTCCTCACTTAGGAATATGTATGTACTAACAAACTTTACTCTCTACCTTAACAGATCAAATTGACTCTTCAGGTGCCAAAGCTGTAGATCCATCAGACTGAAAATGCTTCTAGGAGTTTTATTTGTCATATACCCTCACACTGATAGTGACAGCTTTTCTACCCATCACTACTCATGTCCTGGTATTAATGGCCTCCTTCCTCCTTCCTCCCACACAGTTCTGAGCAGGCCATGGTTTCCACCCAAACTGACTTTAGCAGTAGCATCTGTATCAGGAAACCAAAGAGTGATAAATTATGGACACAACTTTACCCACTTTAAGTGATACCCTGTGCCTTAGAAAGATTTTGCCAACTAGCATTACCCCAAAGAGGTAATACAGCCTGAGATAGTCCTAATAGTCAATTTACAGAAGGCCCCCACTGTATCTTTGGGGCTTTGAGCAACCTGATCTAGTGGCAGGAGTTCCTGCCCATGGTAGGGGGATTGGAACAAGATGATCTTTAACGACCCTTCCAACTCAAACAATTCCAGAATTCTATAAGCTTCTGGTCTGGCTGGAAGAGTTATCTCAGCCAGGACAACAGGCCATGGACCATGCTGCAGCACCACAGCAGAGATCTATTTCCAGTACCTGTGCCACTGATACTACTCAATTACCAGTACACACGTAACCCCAGAGACCCAGCTTCTTTGGGCACAGACCAGGCCACCACAGTCACAAATACCAGCAGTGAAGTCCTCAACTCTCCCACTGCCAGGCTCTTCCAGCTCAACCTGCGCCAGCCAAAATGATCAGAGGAGTAGAAGGAGCTTTCTATGCCTCAATTACATGTGAAGATGAAAGTCCCTCACATAGAAGATAGGGCATCAAGATTGTAAAAACCTCTTTTACATTAACTTTTTGCAGACCATAGGATGAAAAACTATATCCAGGGGGAAACGTTGCCTGCTGGGACTGCAGCACATAAACCATTCCATAATTTAGCTGAAAGCAATATCTGGAGACTATCCACTCCAATCTCCTGCCCAAAGAAGAGCCAGCTTTGATGTTACATCAGGTTGCTCAGGAATTCGCCCAGGCAAGTTTTGTAAATCTCCACAGAGAAATATTTCCTAAAGTCCTTGGACACTTGATCCTGGGCTAAGCCCCTCTCCAGGTGAAGAATTTTTTCACTGTGTGTAATCAGGTTTCTATTGCTGCAACTCATGTTCACTGCTTTTGGTGTTTATCTGCTGTTTCCTTCTCTGTGTTCCCAAAAAGAGTCTTCTGTATAACTACCTTAGTAAAAAAAGAAATAACATCCCACCCAGAGCTTTCTCATCTGAAAACTGAACAACCTGTGTCCCTCAGTATCCCCCATACGCTGTATGCACCAAGCCCCTGACAACTTGGTGGAGCTCCTGGACTTGCTCCTGTTTTCCAACATCTCTCTTTACCTGGAGAACCCGAACCAGACACTTCAGCATTCCAGTTAAGCTGTAACAAGTGTCCTGTTCAGTTTGGTACCACCTAAAAATCCTGTCCAGGTCATTACTGAATATTTCAAGAAACCTCTAACTGCTTTTAAGTGGCTGCCAGTGAGTTCAATATAGCACAATGGAGGTTTCTTGTAGTGCTCCATTTCCTTGGCTCTTGCTGCAAACAGTCACAATTTTGGCAACTCTTACTGTTTTCCTTGATCTCCAGACCCAATGAACACCAGAATCTGGTGAATGCAGAAGTGGCAGAAAGTCATCTGAGGTATCCATGTTACAGGATCCAGCTAAACTCTACTGACAACAACAGTCTTCCACATGGTAAACTCTTCTCATTTCCCCCATGGAAAGACCTGAGCCCTCCTCTTGGAAACAGTAATATTTTTCTAGCCCTGAAAAAAAAAGAAATGGGGACTAGGCTCAAATTTTGACCAAGTGTTCACTTCAAAGACTTCCTTTTGCTCACAACAGGGAATTTTCCCTGGTTTTGCCTCCACACAATTTCTAAGCAAAAGTGCCTTGTACATTCCCATAAAGGTCAGGGCAAACAGCTTGCAGTGTTTTGAGGGAGGACTACACCAACACTGAAATTAGCTTTGTCTCCCATCTTGGATTTCTTGGTCTGTCAACATGTTCATCCTCCACATAACACATTGAACTGGAAAATGTAAGAGCAGCAATCAAAACCCCCAAATGGGACCATCTTCTATACACACTTCAAAGGGTTTCTGACAAGGAGTTCATTTAGCTTGGTGCCAAAATGTCATATTCAAACATCTTTATTCCCTCACTAATGAGCACTGAATATGTCAATAGTATATCTGAGAGGTGGCTGAATGATAGATGAGACTACAGCACCTTCATAAATCACAGTCACCACTATGGCATTTGGAGCTCTAGAAGGGACAACATGGTATTTTCTTTTGCCCCTGTGTCTCAGGCTTATAAAATTAGTGAATTCACTCCTGTTAGACACTGTGAAGTGCACATTCAACTTCCAAATGTAGATAAGTCCTTGGGGAGCTCACAGAAGTTGGAGCTCCAATTATATTAGCACCTCTTCAGAAGGTGATTCCAGGTCAGAAATCTTCACCTCCAGGTGCCCATCCTCAGAGCTCAGACAGGCAGGAAAACAGAGGAGTTTTATCCATAAATAATGCATTTATCCTGTCAAAAAGATGCAGGGAAGCCAAGCCCAGCAATGTGGTGCAGCACTGTTGGGCTGTGATCCCCTTCAGCTGGCCAAATTAATTTTTCTCCAGGTCTTCAGAAGTGGGAGACTAGACATGGCACTCATTGTACCAGATGCCATGCTCATTCAGGGCAGCATTACAGTTGGATTAGATGATCTTAAGGTCTTTTCCAAACTTAATGATTTTATATTCTACAATCTCCTTTCTTCTGCTGCTTGTTTGCTTGCCAAATGCAAATTCCAAATGTTTTATGAGATACCACCCTGGCACCATCAACAAACAAGTGACTCCATGTGTCAGAGACGTGGGAAGGATGCTCACAATGCCAGCACCATATCACTAAGTCTGAGGTAAGTACTGCTAAGCAGAGCCAGGCCCCTGCTGAGAACCTCTTAAAGACCACAAAGCTCAAATCCCATGATACAGCAATAAAAACTGCTTTAAGACCTCATAGATGATAGAGAGCCCTCTTGGAGAGGTTGGGCCAGAGTTACCCTTGGCTTTCATTAGTCTTGGATTGCTTCAGTACACTGCCAGAGAGCGCATATGAATCCTGGCTATGGTGAAACTTCCACATGTGAAAGTGTTTAAAAGTATCATCTGTGCTTTTCAAATATGGCATTTTCAGCTAAAGTTGGGGCTGTGGGGGAGTGGGATCAGCTCATTTTATTGCCTTTACCTCTGGCCCCAATTTCTAGAAGTTGCACGTCCTTCCAGCCTTGCTCCTGGTGCAAGGTGAATTCCCTTTCCCAGGATAACTTCACAAATGCAGACCACTGGCCAGTTGGATTTCACAACCATTAGCCCAAGTCCCCAGTGGGTAATTCACCTTACCAGTAATTCACCTTACCTACTCCATCAGCCCAGCCTCCGTCAGGGTAAAAACCAAAAGCAGGGCAACAGAGGATGAGAGAGGATTTTACCAGCTGCAGCTTGCAGACCATGTTTGCTTTAAAACTGGAATTGGTCTCAGTGATGTAATGTCCATATCATCAAGCTCACCACAATGAATGGATTTTAGTCAGTCTAAAGCTGCTTCCCAGCATGACTATTTCTTTATTACCTCTTCCTGGTAAAAAAACATAAAAAATAAAAAATAAAAGAAACTGGAGCCAATGCCTATTAATCATATCCTTAATTTTGGTTACTCAGTGTTACTTGTTTTTCTCCAGTAAGGGTGACACATCCAAATCTGAAATCCGAGACAAGCCTTGCTGCTTTTGATTGCAAAACCTATCTGGGTTTGAAAGAATGTTTCCAAACTCTTTAATTTTTGCATTTTGGTAACTCTTAGATGCTCTATTGGAGATTGGAGCCTCTTCCAAAGCAGTAGCCATCACAGACGGATCCACAAACAGATTTAAACCCTGAGTTTTGAGAAGGGTGACTAATCCCACTGTGAAGTTGGGCATATTGCAGATGTTCAAGAGCATTTGCTCATCTGTTTATCTGCTCATGATCAGACTCACCTGGCACAGCCATGCTGAGCCTGCAAAGGTGGGTTCCTGCAGAGATGAGACAGGCTGTCCAGAGCAAGCAGGACCACACACAACTGGTCAGGTGAATGTGTTAGCATGCTGTGAAGCTGCCAGGGAGGAGTTTTCCACAGGCTGTCTATGGATCTGGAGAGGCAGCAGGACATAGAGCTCAACCCAATATTAACATGCCTGCACTTTGCAAAGAAAGAAAACTGGAGCCTGAGAAAAAACTCCACCCACTCATAAGAGCATGAGTCAGACTCTAAGTCTGTGAATTTTCAAGAAAAATGGGGCATTCATTCTACTTTTTTCAGCCAAAAAAATATAAGACCTTGAGGTGTCAAAAGGACCAAATGGTTGGCCACAATTAAAGACTTCAGAAAGGGGATCACTGCCTTAAAATTCTATTTCCAGCAGTACATACAAGTAAATGTTTAGGAACTGGAGCAGGACTGGTGGTAGCTGACCAAGAGGCAAATTCTGTGGGATGCTTTGGCTCAGTATAAAGGCATCAGGAGCAGACACAGATCTTGAAATTAAACCATCAGCAGAACCCTAACTTTCCTTGCTGTCTTTTGAGGAGCAGGTGAAAGGATCAACTTAAGATAAATTTTCCCTTAATGGAAGTAATTTGCAAACAATTGACAGCTTGAGGAGGATACTCCTCCCAAGCAGAGAACAGGATTTTTCCCCTAAAACAGCCAGCCTGATTTCCTGCTCGAGAACAAAAGAGGAAAGTTTTCTTGCTGGAAGCTATGAATGTGAGAGGACAGAATGAAAGATGGAAGGAGTCAATTAACCAAGAGGAGAGACATTTCATTCCTGCAAAGAAAGCTGACAGATGTCTGAATCAGTGGTGTGGTTATCCACTTGTCTGCCGAAAGAGAAAACAAATTTCAATGGAGTGGCAGAAAGGACAAAAGCAGGAAGTAACTCCAACCTTTCAGGTGAAGAAACTGCCTAAATTCCTTCATGTTTTACCCAGAAGTGACTGCCTCAATCTGAAAAAGAACCTTTATCATAAGCAGGAGGGAAGGAAGCTCTCCTGGTTTTGGGAAGTTTTTCATCCATTTTAAAGATGTCCCATTAGCTGTGGTTGATACAAACATCAGCTCCTTCACACAGTGGCAGCTGCTAGAGGTGCCTAAGCCTCAGCTTCAGCCAAAATTAGCCATCCAGCAGCCTGTGAAGGATGTCTTCACGGAATATCAATGAGTCAGTCTGCACTCTGTGCAGTACATCAAACCCCAGGCATTTTCAGCTAAGCCCATGCCCATTAAGTTTGATGTTCTCTTTAAAAGCCAGTGCAGAAGACTGTTAATAAAGATGGATTTTGTCCACTTTCTCTATCATTTAGCAGCCTGGGGAAGTAATTTCTTTATCAGTGTAAAGTTGTTGCACAGTTTCATTTGGGGGCAACTGAAATACACTGGATTTCTCTTCTGCCATGGCACACAAGGCTCAATATAGGACAAAAGAAGTGAGTTCGGTCTAGATCCACAAGACAAGAGGGAGAAAACCAAACTACAAATATTTAAGTATCCTTAAGACCAACCAATGTGAAGTTCAGCCAATAGAAACCAAAGACTGCCCTTAAACAAAAAGGTACAGAAGCAGAAGTGTATTTACATACCCAGAAGAAGCTCAGGAGCAGGAACCCAAAACAATTAAAAGGTAAAGTTCCCCACTGGTATTTGTAAAATGATAAATGGTCATCATCATATTACAAATAGCTGCAGAGAATTTCATGTTGATACGGCTGTATATAGAACATGTGTCTTGCACAATGTCACTGAACTGGCTAGGAAGGAAATCTATATCCAAACATTAGAATCATGTGCAGAGAAGGCCAGCTTTACATTTAAAAAAGTATGTTTCACAGAAAGAGAGAGAAAAATTAGTCACTATAAAACTTTGGAAACTTCAGCAGTGGGTCAGAAAAGAGAAAATTATCTCAAAAGAAGCCAATCACATTTAGAGACTGCAACTGAAGGATCGATTACAGATTTAATTACAGATCCTATCATTACATTTAAAAACACTTTGTTTATTAATGTGAACTTTAATCATCTTATCACCCTTGTATCTGGAACCAGAACTCACATAAAGTATATTAGCCTCCAGTTTTGCAGGGACTGACTCAGAGTTTGCAAAGTTGATCAAATTAATAACATTTCTCAGGTTTGGGGGCTGAAGTGAGAATCCAAGGACAGCTTCAAACAAGATCCAAGAAGTGTCAGAGAACAAAGAAGATTTGGTGTGGCAATGACAGTTAAATTTTATTGTTTAATTTGCAGCACAGTGGATCGTGGGCTGTAAGATATTCAAGAAAAGAAGCAAAGAAGGTAACAGCTTTAGCATCACTCAGTAGAAGATAGGGATAGTGCTTTCAATGTATCTACTTCTCTGTGAAGTCCTTGAGTTCATTTCTCCTTCCTATTCATTACAGCCCAAAAAAAAATATTTTACTGAACATGGGGATATTCAACAAGTGCCTAGACCTAGACTGAAGCAAGGTCTGAACTTCACAAGCTGCAGGACTGGCCCATTTTCTGAAGAGATTACCCAGCTGACACAGCCTGCAAGTCACTGCTTGCCCTTGGTCCCTAAAATAAAGCATGGCGTGCCTGCAAACTCCCAGGTTTCACATTACCTTTGTTTCTCAGGCTCTCACTCTGGCAATTTTGCAATATTCTTGAGTGACATCTGAATTAGCTTAAGAGGAACTTTATCAGTTTTGAACAAGTTACACTGGTTTTCATTCAAAGGAACTCCATGGAAACAAACAGAGATGCTACACATTTAAATCTCTTAAACTTTGCCCTTTTATTGTTAGGATTGTATTTTGGAGTTGCTTTTAAATAATAGCTGGGCAATAAGCAACTTTTATAAGATCAGCCACTAAAGAAGTTGATATTACTGATGCAAATACTTTACTTCTTCAAATATCATACCAATAGCCACAGCCTGCTAGTGCTATTTAAATTCCTAGTTTCAGAATTTTTAATTACAATCATAGTGGGGGGTCATACTGCACTGTAAACAGCATTTCAAAACCAACCTAAACCTTGGTTTAGAGAAAGATCTTGTCCAGACTCACATTTGAACGTACTTTTTAATTATTTTTTTAAATAGCTATTGTGTGCATATAAAAACAATTTCATATAAATCATTTTTATGGCTCTATGGAATCCAACAATAGTTGGAGTTTTCTAGAAACAGCTGTAAAGTGATTTTAATTACCTCCTGCTGTTTTGAGACAAAAAGTGAAACACATAAAGTATCTAAAATTGAAGAACAACTTTCTGAAAGCAGGCTTTGTCCCACTTTAACTCAGCATTCTAAATGGGAACTGCATTTCAATTTAAATTTAATAAGGTATGATATGTGAATTAAACAGCAACTGATATTTATTTAGCCTTCAGATTTGGATACTTATGGGTTTTATTACATACAAACAGATTGGCCTCTAAAAACATGTTCTTAATCATGAGTTATACACATAATAAAGTAGTTTCTGCCCTGAATGTAAATGAAGCACACACAGAGTCACACCTACAGGAGGGGTGCTTTGGAAGCCTGGGGTCTCTGTAGAGAAGAATGACAGGGTCTGAGCCCCCAGCTGCTGCTCATCCCACAGACCCAGCACTGCAGCTGCTTTAAAGGCCAGACAGGGAAACCAGGATGAAGCACAAGAGTCTTTCAGCCACCTGGATCTGCTGAAGGTCAGCTGTGCTACATGGCATTGTCTGACCAGCACAGAGTTCTGTGGATATCTCATCCTTTCCTGCAGTCCCAGCCATCCTCTCCTTCCCCAGCAGTGCCAGGGGTTACTGCTCCTCATTGTCCAGCTCCACACTTTTATTTTTAAGCATTTGACTTAAGTTTAAGATTAGAGCACAGCCACAGTCTTGTCCTGATGGAAACAGGATGGAAAATGGTCATAGATGGTGAAGCAGAAGAGAACCAGAAATGCACAGCTGGAGGGGCAGCAGTTTCTTAAAGCCAGCTCTTCTGCTGGCAGGAACATGTACCCTGGAATAAAATGGATTTTTTTTTTTTACTGCATGTATTTCATCTTCATTCACATGCTAGATCTGGTCACAGATAAACAAACTAGAAGGGTCCATTATTTATATGGTATAATAAATATTTATATGAAGACTCTGCTTCAAGTCTTATATACATCTGCATTAAGAGGAGGGAACCAAAACAAACCGGGTTGGATCACCTTCTGTCACTGCATTAGAATGAAAAATTCCAAGGAATGAGCACCTAAAGCACAGTCTCATTTGCTGAACTCCTTCCTGTGCTCTTCCATTATCAGATCCCATGAGTGACAGAATGCCACTGACCATCTGAGTTTCCTCAGGGCTTTGTAAACATATTCATTTTTCTCCTTTACAGGGGCACAGGAGACAACTTGTATGTTAAGTGACAAGGACATTTCAGTCTCAGCAGAGTCTCAGTTTAATCCACACCCCAGGACCCAGAGCAAGGCTGAGGAGCCAAGGTTCCCACAATCTTGCAGAGACTCCAAAACCAAGCCCAGATTCCTTCTACCCAGGATGAGTGCTTAAATTGCTTTGGGCTTTTTGTATACGTGATGGAGAAAGACAGGGTCCCTGAAAAGGAGTCCTGGATGCTGTGTTAGAAGTCAGCTGAACTCATCCATCTCACTCTCTGTGGTTCAGGGGGGGACATACTGTAAAAAATGAATAATGTGAATGAGTCAGATGCCCTGAATATGAACAAAGATATTGCTGCACTAAGCAACAAAAAGGGTAATCATTTTACATCCAAGATCTTCCTCCTCAGACTCCTAATTAGATCACTACCTTGTACTCAGACACATGTAGAAAAGGGCCATTTTTTAAATTACTTCTCTCAGAACAAACAAGCCGCTTGGAGATGCAGGCAGAGGCAGCTGTAAACAGCAGGAAAAGGGGGCAAAGGGCTCACTTGGCTGAGGGATATTAATGGTTCATTGCTTGTAAATAGCCCTTTCCCCAGAGACCTCCCCATGCTCTGTGTATGCTCACTGCACATGCTGGCAGCAAAGGGGAGCTTTATTAAGAGAGTTACAAATAAGGTCAAATTCTTTTAGGAGCTTTTCAGAGTTCCCAAGGCACTCAAGGAGGGCTCCAGCTGTTTGCAGGGGTTTCCCATTACGGTCAGAGACACAAGTTTCAGCATGCTTCCAGTTAAAAGAGGATCTTGACAGATTTTCACTTTAACATGACAGCAATAAGATGGAGTTGTCCACCATAACTTTCCCTTCACACATGTTAAGTACATTCATGTAGACATTATACAAAGAGAAAGCATGTGGCTGGCATGGCATGGCATGGCCATGGGGAGGATCTGTCATCACCCAAAAGTAGCACAGCAATAGCTGCAACACCAGGATACCTCAGAAACCAGCTGAGCACCTAATGTAGAATCCAGGAAATTCACTGCTAGTGGACTTTATCTCCTCAACACTTCTACAGGAGTACAAGGTCTTGTTTTTCAAGGCAGAAACAGCACAAATTGAATTGGTTTACCTTATATATGCAATGCTCTATTAGGCCGTCTCTCCTGCCCATCTTAGACCTCAGTTCTTTAAAATCCTCAATTGTAGAAGTAGTATATTTCTAAATTCAATCCAAATGTGCGTTTTGTCCACAGAAAGAAAAATGGAACCAAATTTTCTGAACTGTTTTTCATTAGCAGAGGAAGAACAGATAATCTTCACTGCTTTTGGGGCAAGTATAACTTCTTCACTCATCAAGTAGCTCAGGCTGCGTGGATAAAAATAATCACTGCAAACTTGTGCAGGGACTACTTCCCAGCAAAATGTCCTTTGCCAAGGCTCAGACTTGACACAAATCATCATACCCATGAAATTCAAACAGAACAAATCTCCTGTGTACAGAACATAGCTGGGTTCTGCCTTCCAGGAACTGAATGTTGCTGCAAAGTCTGACTCATATGGTCATGTTTGTAAGATCAGCTTGTTGTGAATGTCTGGGATCAAAGGCTGCCATGGAGCAGCCCTCCCCAGACTGCAGGGCTGTGGAAACGTGCAGGGAAATGTTCTCCAGCTAGCAGAAGCTTTGATTTATAAATTGTGATGTTTCCACCTGCTCCTGAAGGAACAGAGCTGCCTGCTGGGCTAGGCAGGCTCTTGAGAAGAGCAGTTTCTGAAGCAGGCTGGGGGACCCTGAGTGCTGTTCCCACAATCATTTGTGGCAGCTGGGAGCACAACCTGCTCTTGTCACTGGAGACAGGAATGGGAGGTTTGCAGGGTGCCATGGGGAAGCACAGTGTGAATGTGCTTTTTACTGATTTGGGTTGGAGGAGGTTTCTCCTGTGGAGCCAAGACAAGTGCAAACTACAGCCAGAGCTCACCTTCCCATTCCTGCAGCGCTGGAGCTCTGCTCCCCTGGGCCAGCTCACACAGGCAGACAAAGGGAAGGCTGTGATAATCACAGACTGCCTCATGACAAGGAGAACTGTGAGCTGTAGCTGAAGAAACCTGAACAACCATTCCCAAACATGACTGGGACTTAAGGGCTGGAGCATGGTGAATTGGAATGACCATCTGCTCAACCCCAATTTTCTTTAAGTTAAGCTCACCCCTGCCCCCACAATTCACTCAGGATTTCAGCATGCAAGGAAACATCAACAGCTTTCACCCCACACAGCCAGAGCCCAAATGGCTGGGAAAGCCTGGGGAAGTCACTGCTCCGTGGTGAGTTCCTCACATCTCCCCCCCAGCCCTGCAGGGCATGCAGCCAGCAGACATTCCAGACACCCTTCCCACCCTCCCTTTGTTCTTATGGATAGGACATACCACTCCCACAGCACCCCAGGAGCACCAGACTGACTTAAGATACTTGAGACCCCAGCAATTCCAAACATGTGGATATTTGCTCCTGTCCAACAACTCTGTCATTTTTAGCATCTGTTCACAGCTTAAAACCTTGAGCTGGTTTTTTAGTGTAAAGTTTCCTCAGCATTCCCACCCCTGACTTCGCATTACACTGAGCCTGCTCATGTAATTCCATTTAGGAGCTGACATTTGAGGAAGGCCCTGCCTCATCCCAGGAGCAGACTGTGTGCTGCACTCTAGGATCTGACACCTCATTTCCTTGGGCAAACATCCCAATTTGTAGAGCTCACAAGGCCAGTTTGAGAACAGCAGGGCATACAGGTGCTGGAGATCCTGTGGCACGTGCAGCCCACTGCTTGTTCTCCCTGTTTGTGCTTGCTGTCCCATTTTCTGGTCCCACATACCTTGCTCTTGACCAGCAGCAGTTTCATGATTTTGCAGCTGGGAAAAGAAGAATAAAACTTTATCCTTTGTGGCTTCACATAGAGTTTTACTTCACGCTGACATTGAAGAGTGGGTCCCTGTGCTGGTGCCTTGTCACTGGCAAGTGCCTGTTCCTGCCCTCTCAGCAAGGACAACAGAGTGGGGTGCTCAGGGCTGCTCCAGAAACCCATCTTGATTCACTTACTTGGCAAGTTCTCACCCAGGAGCCCAACCACCACAGCAACCAGTGCACAGACTCAGCCCAGCCCAAACACCACACCAAAGGGGTCCAGGCTACCCTGCCACACACCTCTGTTTTGCCTTCTGATACCTGGCAACTGGGGGACTACAGGAGCACATCCAGGAACACTGGTCACCTCAGGAGACCCTGCACAACTCAGCTGTGCTACAAGTGCTCAGACTTGCACAGCTACACAAGCAAGACATTTGCCATGCTGCACAAATAACCAGACTGGCCTCATTCCACCTGTGGGTTTCTACTGACACCCACCATCTGAGTATCATATTGCCAAGAACTCACTTGACATGTTTCCATTTAAATAGCATTTAACTCCTTAAGGGCACTGAACCAGCAGCTGTGAAGCCAAAGATCCTGAGATAGAGCTGAACAGATCCCAACACAGGCAATAGCAGCAGATCAAGGCTCCCTGTGCAGTCTCCTCTGAGCCTTTCCCTCTCTGGAGTTAATTGCTTTGGGAAACCCATTAATTCCCTCTCAGCTCTGCAGAGAAGAATTATGACAAATGCTGAGCACAGGATTTTGTACTGTGACTGTTGCTTTCTCTGCCACAGCCTAAAATATTCAAAGTCATTTCACATCAGCTCAAGAACAGACAGTTCCAGTGAATGTTTTTCAATTATTTATCTTTAACTCATGACTGTAAGAGACCCTGATAGTTTGAGAGTAAAGAAGATACTTCTTCAAGTAAGCCAACCGTAACATGATCAAACTTAACAACTTGCTTTTTGAATTTGCTTTAACTTCAGTAAAAGTCTAAATGCAATGTCAAGGCTTCAGTGGCTGCAGATGGTACATGACATCCCCAGATAATATGTTCCTCCATATTACAGGCAGGCTCAGTGGATGAACCACCACGAAGACAGAAAATTGAACAAGAAATTCAAGCACCTTCAATCATACAATCAGATGAATCTGTGAAAAGCCTGTGGCCTGGGAAGTCAGCTAGGACATATAGCTGCACCTCAGTTTGGTGCTCATGATGAAGCTCACTGCTGGGTACCACACATCAGGGGCACCACCATGGCAGGTTGCATCTCCCAGTCCTGCTTTTCTGACCAGGGTCTGTGCCAGCTCTGCTGTGATGACAGTAAATGAAATCACCCTGCCCACATCAAGCCATTCCCCTGCTTACCAATCATGGGCATCCCTAGGTTTTGGTATGGGCACTCCAGGCTGCCTCCTTGTGTCCTCCCAAAGATAGCAGAGTAAATGGCTATCACCATGCTCTTCTTACAGCTCAGCCTCAGCTTGTCATCTTCACAGGCTACTTTACTCTTGTATTCATCTGGAAGCAAATAAACACTTAATTACTCAGCTGATCCAGAGGTGGGCCCAGGGTGCACCTCAGCTCCCAGCACAGCCTCAGCCTTAGCACAACCCCAGGCTTAGCACTGCATTTGCTGCAGGAGCACTGATCTCTCCCACGACACATTCCCTCTGTGGCATTATCAACAGATTTAAAAATGTATTTCAACCCAGCACATGTCAGTTCTGTTCAATAGACTATATTTTCATTTTGCAGACAGATAAGTGAAGAGGCATGGCTTTTGAGTGTTTTCCACACAGTAATATGGCAAGGGAAGGTAAAAGCCCATATTTACGAACCTATCTCATCCATTAAGCAGCCCTTTATGTACCAAGCATTTATTCTATACCACAGCAGCTCAAATGCAAACATAATCATGCTCCATGGCTTTTTATTTCACAGCAGTTCTTCCATGGCAGATCAAATAGAAGCTATACCAAATTTAATAATTATAGAAGCTGCTCCTGCCTGTTGCAAACACAGATCTGCAGAAGCTTGTCTCCAAATCCTTCTTGAAATGGGCACTCTTGCTCTTGCAAAGCTGGTACACACAGAACAGTCACTCAGTTTACATCTCTCGAAGAGACTGGATGGTCATTTCATAAGAAATCACATGTCATTCCCTTGTCTTTACCGATATTATTTGGATTATGGGAACCTCTAGAGGTCCCAACCTAGAACAAGCCTTTCCCATGTGTGCTTGCCAACATACCACAGAAAACAAAAACTGTTTTGAAAAGCTGAGTTTTTACAGCAAGACTTTACATGTCTCAAAGAAAGAGGCTAAGACAATGCAAGAGGCATAAAGAGACTAAAATAACTGAAGTGGCTTGTCTATGGACACCCCAGGCAGCTCAGGACACAGACAGGAATATAACCTCAACTTCCCCAGCCTCTGTAGAGTGATCTTCCACTTCCTCCTGTTATTTACCATTTGAAATGTAGCCACAACAACATCCAGATTGCTAAATGGGAAGGGTTTGTGCCCATGGTAAAATCCCAGGCATGATCAGTCATTTCCTCTTGAATGCCTCTACTTGTACCAGGTCAAAGTGGTGCCATGGAGCACATGAGCATCATCCAGTGCCTGGGGCTGCCCCTGGCCCTGTGTCATTTACTGGCATAGACATAATTTTTGTCCTTTCTTTACATGGTTCTCTGTGTCTAATAGCACACAAACACACACACATATATATCTATATATATCTATGTATACGTAAACATATATATATATATTTATATATATATATATGAGAATTTATGCAAAGTCCATATGCATAAAACCACTCAGCAACTGAGAACACTAGCTAATCATTATTTTTAAGTTAATACTTAAGTCTTTAGACCATGGCATTCAGCACTTAATGTGACATTTTTTTGCTGTATTGTAACTCTAGGTTCAAGAATCATTTTTCTTTATTGGAGACCACAGGTGATCCTTCCAAGCTGAATCATAGAAGAATTTAGGTTGGAGGACTTTTCAGGAGGTCATCTGGTCTAATCCATGTTCAAAGAAGGGCTAATTTCTACCTTACATTAGATTTTTTCAGAAGAAACTGTATGGAGAAAACATGTATTATACGAAAACAGGGGCATGCTGATTTAAAAGAACCATCTGAGAACAAAATGACTTTTCATGCTCAACTTGAAAATTCCTCTTTGAAGCCAAAAGATAGCCTCCTCAAAACAGCCAATTACCTGGTGATGAGAGCATCAACTGGAATGTGAAAACTCTGTTCTGAACCTTCAGTCCAGCTGAGAAGCTTAACCTTGGACCTTATTCCAGTACATAATTTTCCTTCACACTTTGCAGCCTTTTCACAAAAGTCTCTGAACATTTCTAGTGTTTATCCTGCTGCAGAGAAACTTTCAAACCTCTAAAATATTTAGTGAATGTGAAAACATTTTCTGATCCACCTCTCTAGATGAAGACACAATTAAGGCCTCACTCTTTCACGGGAGAGTCTGCACAGAGCAAGCATCCCTCAGCAGCAGCCACAGGGCTAAACCCACAACCACTGAGTGCATCAAGCAGTGGCTTGAAGTTTGTACCTTCAGAGTAAGTAAAGAGAGAGAAAACTCATACACCTGTGAAGAAATAATGGTAAACTTAATAGTGTCAGGTTAATTGTTGGACTTGATGATTTTAGAGGGCTTTTCTGATCCAAATAGTTCTATGTCCATTTTATCTATGTAGGTGTTTTATCCAAAATCACCATGAAAGCATCTGAAAGATACACTCAACACACCAAGAGGTTTCATCTTCACCTATAATTGTCTCCCACAGGAGACAATTTTGTTTCTTCTGTGAGGGAAATTAAATCAAAGCTTTAATCTTCTTATACAGTAGAAAATGTAACAGAGTATAATAAAACTTTATCCACTTAACAGAATTTATTTTTTCCTTAGTGAAAAAACTCAGATTCAAGCTAAAAGCACAAAGACACAAACGCTCCAATAAGACAAGTTATACAAAATTTATGTTAAACCACTGTCACAGGAAAGAATACTTGTGTCTGGTTGAAGTGGTTGAAAAATGAAACAGGTGATTAAATTTAGAAAAATAAGAATTTTGAAGTCTCTAATAAGAGGGTCCACTGTGAATGTCTCATTTCTTACAGGCACTAAGTCAATTTCCCATTTCAATTTGGTTATTATTAGCTACATCTCCCAATTAACAAGTATAACTGCTTAACCACACATCCTATGGTCTCATTTAAGGTCATTAGAATATTTATTAAATTCTGCTGACCATTCAAAGTCAGAGCTTGTCATTTGGAAACTTGCCTGGGATTTAAAAACAGAGACTATTTCATTGAGCGCAGCAAACACTGGGATGGACAGACATCCACACCTTTGCTGAAGATCTGTCCAGCAGTCATGAGACAATCAACAACAACTTGCTCCAATTCCTAAAGGGGCTACAGGAGAGGTGGAGAGGGACTTTTCACAAGTTCATGCAGTGAAAGGACAAGGAGGAATGGCCTTAAGCTGGAGGGAAGCAGGAAAGTTAGGAAAAAAAATTATTTCCTATGAGGGTAGTAAGGGACTGGAACTGAGAAGCTGTGCCTGCCCCATCCCTGGAAGTGCTCAAGGCCAGGCTGGATAGGGCTGTAGCAATCTGGGATAGTGGAAGGTGTCTCTGATGATAGCAAGTGAGTTGGAATGAATTTAAAGTCCTTTCCAACCCAAACTGCTCTGTGATTCCATGATCCTATGAACAACAAAACACTGCCTGTCACACTCACAGTTCTTATCCTCATAGCGACCCTTGGAAGTCTTGTTTGGGGCTTATGGGGAAAGCTGCCTGATGGAAAGCTCAAGAAATCAGGCTGGGGAGGTGAGCCCGAGTGCACATTCCTTGGGAACAAGGGGAGTATATGGTGATGTGTTCCTGGCACACAGCAGTGTGGAATAAGAGGGTTGTGCCACCTGAAACAGGTGTCACCTCACAGTCACTGAATTTCTGCCCCAGGAAACACCTCCTGGAGCTGACAGTTCCTGAGGCTGTGGCTGAGTCCACACTGGCTAGGGTTGCATTGCCTGGGCAGGCACAGAGAGAAGACACTGCTTTGTTAAAAGAAAGGAAAAAAAGAAAGCATGAAATGCACCGCAGCACTGCAGTCTCCCAAAAGGTTCCCTTAAGCTTGATCCCTGGAAAACAGGGAGCCTCAGTGTTTCTGGGCAATGTGATAGAAATCTGCACAAACAAACAGGTAGGAAGTGATGCAGTGAAGAACACAAGTCCCAGAAAGTATTTTGTACTTCATAGCATTGTCACCTCCATTTTAGCCAGGATGAACCCAAGTCGGACACTCAAGGCTCCCAGGCACTGGATGACAGTGAGGACTGTGACTGATATTAAAAAAATACAGAGCTAAGCATCATCCATATATTTACTGGTACTTCACCCCATGATAGCCTTATATAAATATTGAAAAGAAGCGAGGCAGCGTAAGTGACATAAGAGAGCTGGGACTGGGAACAAAAATGCATTTTTCTCTCTCACTCTCCCAAGCAGAACTGGCCTCCTACAGATCACTCACAATCTGGTCCTAAGCCTGCTCTAACTGTTACAGTCTGGATATAATTCAGGCCAAATGCAAACATTTGTATTAGTGGGTTTCATGTTTCACCCTGAAAAATTAAACACGCTTAAATGGCCTCAGAAAGGTGGCAGTGATATTCAGCAAATGGCTTACTCCACTCTAATCCCCCATGCAGTCATTTGTAGGGCAACAGAGATTTACCATGATTAAGATATTTGCTAAGGATAATATCCCTTTTATTACTGCCTGGTTTCAGAGACACTGGCTTAAATATAACTCGGTAGAGAGAACCCAAGGAGGGAACAGCTGCAGGCTTTTCTAGACACGTTTTTAAAGGTCATTATATGACACAATTGTAACTTAGCTCAGACAATTACAGGAAAACAATTATAAATGTTTCTAATTGAAAAATGGTCTCTCTCAAACAGTAAAGTCAATAAGAAGAACTTTAGTAATTATTGGATGTGTACAATAATATTAACCTGCATGACCATTAGCAATTACATTTATCCAGTATCTTAAGAATGCTTTCACTTATGGCTCACAAGAGTTTTCTGATTTATCTTGATTTGGAAGCTCAAAACTAAATGTCAGTTGCCTCAATCTCTGTGAGACCTTAGACATAAAAGCTCCTAAAGATATTTTGCTTCTAACAAAATGATGAAATGTATCAATGCCAGAGGTTCACCTTGCCTAAAATTATATTTTTGAACAGAACTTGTGGAAAAAATTATGAATTTGCTATTTGAAGAATTCATACTTCACTTAATCAGTGCATAATAGCTGACCCTATTTCTCAGATCAAAGAGCTGGAATTACATGTAAAGAGAAATCTGTTTTCTTCACAAAATCCTAAAGGATTTAAATCTTAGAATTTAGGATCTGAGAAAAGAAAGGGAATTTGTAGGAAACAGAGATGCTTTTCCCCAATTCCTTATGAAGTCAGGATCGTTTCCCATAGAAGACCTTCTTACATAGGTTATAATTGTTAAATTAACATGTCTGCACCCAAATGTAATTTCAGAACCAAACTGGACACCATCTTAGCCACTAATTTCTCTTTAACCCAATTTTTGCCTTGTTCACATTCATCCCAGCTTTGTTATATGCTCCTCTTCGTGCCACCCAAAACAAAGAACATTTTTTTGCCTTGAAACTCATAACTCTTCATTATATCCACCTATTCCATCATCACTTAATTCCCTTCAGCTGACAAATTACTATATTTAACTACTGGATGGTGTTTTGTGCTGGTCTGTGAAAAAGGGCTTAGGGAGAACTCTCTTCCAGCCACTCTCTCCATGAGTAATGGTGGGCACACCTCCAATGCTTCATGTCACTCTTCCCTCCTCCAGCTCCCACTGCACCTGTCAGGCATGGATTGACTGTAAAGCTGAGATGCACAAGTGGAATACACAACCTTTTAGCCACCAGTTAATATTCAACAAACTTTTATTATGGACACTGGAAACCATCCCTGAATAATAAAGATGGTCATAACGCATGTGGTGAGACTTTGGTGATTTCAGCACATGTCTGGGCAGAATACTTACAATGCAAAGTCACCACATAGCAATTTTTTGTGTCAGCCTAAAGAGAGAAACCAAAATAAGGGTTAACCATGGAAATTTGAAATTTTTACTGTGGATGTAGTCACTTCAGACCATAATTCACTGAGTAACTGAGGACAGAAAGCACCTCTGGAGAATATCTGGGCCAACCCCCATGTTCAGACCAGAGTCAACTGGAGCAGCAGGTGGCTGAGGGCCATATCCATCCAAGCTTTTAACATCTGCAAGGATTGAGACTTCACAACTTCCTTGGGCAAGTTGTTCCAGCAATCCTGTCATGTGAGAGATGAGTATGGTGAGAACCTATTTCCATCTCTTCTGTGGGAACTGGAAAAATGAGTTTCCAAGACAGTAAACATAATAAAAAAATAGGACAGACACCTCTAAGCAGCATCCTTGAATAAGAGTGCTGTGCACAAGACTGCCCATGAACAAGTCATCCTGGAGCTATCCATCCAGTACCTTCCTAGTAATCTGTGACCCCTGTTTTTATATTTTCTTTTTCTCTACAATCAGCTAATTTCCAGGAATTTTTGTAAGATATAGAGAATACTTTTAGGGTTAAGTAGAACTAAGTCCATCCAAAAATTAAAATAAGGGAATGCATCTCAAAGCAGTGAGAGCAAAAGTGCCTTGGACAGCATTCACTGCTACTACACTCTGCGAAGAAGAAGAAATTGTATTAAAGAGTATTTTCCAGTAGATGCACCACTTCAAAGCTTTTCCTCATGCTTCTATTCCTGTGTTATATATTTACTTATTTTTCATTTGAAGAAAGCATTTATTATTCCAGTATCTTTATCCTCTTTTGCACTTTGAAAGATATAAGCAGGATCTGGCCTTCAAGATCCTGAATGTAAATCATAGATTCATAGATTTTTAAAATGGTTTGGCTTGGAAGAGACCTTAAGATCATCCCATTCCAACTGTCACGGGCAGGGACACCTTCCACTATCCCAAATTGCTCTAAGCCCTGTCCAACCTGGCCTTGAACACTTCCAGGAATGGGGCAGCCACACCTTCTCTGGGCAACCTGTGCCAGTGTCTCAACACACTCAGTGGGAAGGATTTCCTCCTCATATCCAGTTGGAGTCTACCCTCCTTTAAAGGGTAGATTTAGATTAGATATCTGGTTTAAAGCCATTCCCCCTCATCTTTTCAGGGAACAGTCAACAAAGGTCAGAAGTTTCTCCCAATGAGAAAATCCTACTATTTAGACCTGTTCACATTGCTATGGCTGCTTTCTTTTCTGTTTTCTTCTAATTTTACTCATGACATGCACTTCATACCCTGATTTCCAGAGCTTCCTCCTATTCCATGTGACCTTGCTATTAAGAGAACTTTCTGTTCACATTAGGATTTCAATAAATCCATATCAATCCCATCAGCATTCCCTTAGGCAGGGTTGGGTGGAGAAAACCTTTCCAGGACAAAAAAATCTCCAGAGCCCTTGAGTACAGCCTTCACTATCACTCCCCCACAAGCATTTTACTGTGGGCTACCTGGTGATGCTTTCATTTCAAAGGAATCTAAAAAGGATTTTACCTTTAATTTGGAGCAATAAAAATTCAGTGTCACAAATTCATATATTTGCATGCAAATATATTTTAACATTATTTCAGTTCAATTGTCCCTTAAGAAAATTTTTATGAAGATGGCCTCATTTAATTTTTAAGAACTGAAGTTCGCCACCCTCCGCAGCCTGGCATGCACCACTTACTTCTACAGGAGATAATCTGAAACTCTGAAAGATACAATTCGGATGACAGTCTAGAATTATATTAAATAGGCAGCCTGCCAACTTCAAAAGTACCCTGAACACTCAAGAGTGCCAAGTTTTGGAGGTCTGAAACCCTTTTGACTAGTAAGAAGATTGTTCTTTGCAAACGACCTTGTCAGATTCCTTTAAAATTACACTCCTGATGCACCTATCCAATTTGCAGTGTTTAAAAGGCACCTCTCCCCACTGTCACTTTCATTAGTCTGAAGTAGTTGTCCTTTTATATTCTGCTGTGAAAAGGCTGGCAGTGCTGCAAATTAGCTGCTACATTTCATTTCCAAAGCAGAGTTCAGATGCACCTAGTTGCACTTTCCTGTTGGACAAAGAGAGGTATATGGTTATCTAAGGCAAAAAAAAAAGGAAAAAAATCAAAATATGTGCACTAGACTATGAGATAGGAGTTAAAAATAACACCTGGGAGCCCAGGACAAATTTAATTCTCTTCCTATTTCTTCCATGACTGAAACTGGGCCGATTTTTAAAGGAGCTGTGGCTTACTGGTGCTCTGCTGCCTAAGCCTCTGCCTCACCATTTGTTAGTCCGGATTCCAAAGACCTGCTGGCTAAAGTTCAGTGAAATTTGACAGAAACATTGAGATGACAAATGTAGTGAAGTCCCTGCACATTTTTTAAGAACTGGTAGCCAATTTCAGAAGAGAGCCAAACCAGTGCCAAAGCTGGTTGTAAGCACTGCACTGTCCCACCAGTCAACCAGCATGGATTTATGACCTGTAAACCAGCCAAATAATAAACTGTAAACTTGGCCAGCTATCATGCTGGACTAGCAACACTATAGGAGGCAACATGGGAAGCACAGCCAAGATTTTGTACTCCAGTGAAAAGATGAGAGAGATGCACTAAGGAAAAGTAACTTAAAGATATGTAAGGAAAAAGACTTCATTAGCACCACTGCTCACAGCAGTTTTGTTTTGCTCTTCCAGTGATTGTATAAATCTGGAGTAATGCTGCTAAAGATATTATTAAAATATTAGTCTTATATCATTAAAACAGTCTTCTCCAGGCATTAAAATAATGGTGATAATAATTCTGACACAGGAACATTAAAAGGATACCTGATTGATATTTTTACATATAACTCACTGGGTTGCCTAGAGCATACAATATGGCAATATGAGGTCTACTAGATTAAAAGCTAGTTCATTACTGTCCTAAATAATTAACTACACAGTATTCCCTCAATGGCTTTGCCTAAGGAAAAGAAATGTAGCTGAGAAGAATACAGTAACCAAATTTCCAAAATTCCTCATGGATGCTTTAGAGGTCCCAGTTCACAAATACATGAATAGGTAACAGTCTCCAGTGCTTTTGAAGTAGTCAGAAAAATCAGTGTACAAGTTAGAAGAGCTTGATACACTCTTAGTATGATCAAACACCAAAAATATCAGGAGATACCTGTTTTAAAAATGTGTAGTTAATTTGCAAACCAAGTGTAAAACAGATACTGAAAAAATAATGAAGAAATGCACAGTAATGGAAAGAGTTTATTACCATGACAGTACCCCAGAGAACATTTACTGTTCTCTGCCTTTTTTCTCTTGCCTTTTTTTTCTTTTTTTTTTTTTTCCTAAAAGACATTTATTTGAGGAGAACAATTAGTCTATATTTTCAGTCTTTAATAAGTCCATATATAGGACCTCCTGCAGAAGTGCTGTATAAATTTACTTCTCTGTTCTGTGAGTCCTACAGTCACAGTTTAATCTGCAGAGTCAATACAACAGATCCAAACTTCCACAGAAGTTAATTTTTGCAGCATTGCAGTTTGCTTTTGAGAATATGGTTTCTGGGGCACACTGTTCATCTTCACCATGGCACCAGAAAATCTTGAAATCTGTCATTCAGAGCTTGCAAACCTCTACCATAGTAGAACTGTGCTGGGATTTAAATTTATGGGCTCTGTTTTCACAACTTGGTTTCCCTGTATTCCAGTTAATTGCTCCAAGGACACTCCTGGATCTTCTGAGAAGACTCCCTGATCACTTTGCCCCTGCCAGCAGCCAAAGCCATTTCTGACACCTGCAGGACCAGCCACCAGCCTCTGCCCTCAGCACAGAAAGGCACCACAGGTGCCACAGTGCCCAAGGACAGGCTGGATCTCCTGAGGAACACGGGGAGCTCCTCCTGGCACTGCTGTGACCCCCCTATCCCAGCACTAATTCTTCCTTTTCCTTCACTTAAAATTCATGCCTTAAAAAAGGGTATTGTAATCCCTGATTTGTTGGGGGGGGTTTTCCCAACCCACAGAAAACTTAAATGACAATGGACAAAGAGGATCTGTAAAAGTCACAGCTCTGGCATTTATACAATTTAGGCAGATTTCAGAATTTGTCTTTTTTTGTGGTTCACATCTGAATACTGGAGACCTGATCCAGCAAAGGGAATCCTTACATTTACATAGTGGGAAACACCACAATTTTCACTGCCTCCTTATTATGTCAATCAGGGCTGACTGATTATGTTTGAAAGAAAAATGGGATTTTTTTTTTTTTTTAACTCTCCAAGGTCCAGCAGCAGTTTCATTCTCTGCAGGAGCAGGAAATTATTATTATCATAAAAATACTGTAATATAATAACATTTGTGACAATATCATATTTCCATTTATTATATTAGCAAATATATTGTATTAATATTGCAATCATATTTATAATGAAACTGACAACAATCTCTGTCGGCATTTGCTGGCACTGGAATCACATATTCCTGTTAATCCTCCTCCTGGCAGTCAAGTGATTAATGTGCTACTGAGATAGGACTATTTGACAGCTCCTGGAAATCTCTGTGCATCAACAGCTTAAAACAATATTAAACATTAGCATTAGCATTTCTCTGGCCACAATTGTGGGCTGATAGTTCTGTCCTCTGTAATTTACAACATTCCTTTATTTACACCTTTTCATCACCACAGCGGTTGCTGCCTGAGGTTTTATTGCCCTTATAAATTTCCACTCCCTGCATCACCTTAACAGTTTTGAAATAATACAGACAAGCAAGAGAAGCTGGTGAATGCAGGAGGCAAAAGGCTTGTTTTGCTGCCTCAGTGGCTGGGCCAGGGGGATGTGCCCATTAAACATCCCTGACTCTCTCATGCTGCTTAGGGAAGCCTGGCCCACCAAAAAGCAATGCAGGAAACAATACAGTGAACTTCTCTTGCCACCAATAAAGCTGTCTGATGAAGGAGATTAATGCTTTTCTGAAAGGGTTGATGACCACTGAATTACCAATCTATCCCAGCACTAAAATCAATCACCAGCATTAAAGCAACCAGGAATACACTCAGGTCCTTCTTTGCTCTCATCTTAAACTTCCACAAAACCTCCATGCTTTCTATAGCCCTCTGCTCTTGCTCACAGTGTTTTACAAAACCTGTCTAGGGAATGCAAGCCTTGAGGATGTGTGATGAGATGTGGCTTTTCAGGCTGTGTTCACTGAATTTAACAGAAAAGATGCAATCCCCAGGCTAGCAAAGCCGACGGCAAAGCCCACACAAGATTCAATACTCAAGGAATGGGCTGTAGGAAAATTAAAAGTTGAATAAGAGACATTCACTGCAAGCCTAGGTGGTCCTTCCAAAATGTCCTTTCTACACTTGTCAGCAAATTCAGCTGAAATCTGATGAGCAGACCTGACCATTTCACCAAAAGACATGAAATCACAACATGGAGCAGCACTCTTCACTGTTCTTTGATAGCTGGAATAGCTCTGGCAACACTAATGGCATTCTGCTGTTTGCCCTGGCAAAAAAGAATTGCACATGTTTACCATAAGGCAGACACTCCTGGGACACAGAATGGCAGTGCTGTCACTGTATGATAGCATAAATTTGAAGATGACACTTTTATCAGAAGGTGATCTAAATAGGATTAATTCCTAATTGTTTTTTAAATTCATTTGCTTTCTAGTTGAAGCTGCCTAGGGCTGTTAAGAAAAATAATGTTGTCTGAGTAAGATTTTGGTAAGGATTTCAGGATGGTCACTCCTATGTTTGAAAAAGTCATTGACTTTTTACAAGAATTAACTGGGCTTCTTACATTTTTATCTTGCATTTTATCAAATCTATGGTGAAGAGAATTAAAGCCTATTTTCCTCAAAACGTGTCCAGTTGATTCTGAGCCCAAAGGTTTTCCAATAAATCAAAGCTACAGGTTCAAAACCAGGACAAAGTGACCTCCCTCACCCCCTTTCCTCCTCCTAACACCTCGCAAACTTTTGATACTTCACCCTTTGCCAGCAAATGTTTCCTTCCCAGATAGATTTCTCAGAGTCTTGATGTTCCTTTCCCAAATAAGTTTTTGTATTGTTACAGAGGGATTTGAGCTGAAATTGGAGCCTAGGTCACAATCCAGGCTTTCTGAAACTTCAAAGGCTTCAGGCTTACATTTGTGAAGAGAAGGTAGAGCAGCAAAGTTTGGATTTAGACTTTGTCAGATCACTGGGATGATCAGTACAGAAGAGTTTCATATTCACCATCCTTCAATTATCACATCCAGCTGCTTCACTCAGCATTTTAAAATGCAATAAAATGTATAATATTTTTTAAAAAACATTGGATGTAGATTATCCCTCCCAGAGTCCTTGAAATCATAAGCTAAAGTAGTAACTGTCCAAGAGAAAAGTGGGAAAATATCTCTGTAGCATTTTATGGGAAACTGCAGCTTTAGGCTCTTCAGAGCTGAGAAGGAATCAGTCCATCCAGGACAGTGTGGCAATGGCAAAGGAGGCTGTGGGATGCACATTCTCTGAACCTGAAAGAAGCAGTGAGAGAAGCAGAGAGGAGAATGATCAAAACAATTCTTATCTCACTTGCTGCACCTGTGTTGTGCCAATGTAGAATGTAGTATGGAGATTGTTTACCCAAAGTGATGGTGTTTTGTTTCCTTGGCCTATCAGGACCAGTGTCCAGACAGTCAGTCAGGAGAATCACAAGATTTTGTGGAGTTGAGTGCTTGTGATTCAGTTTAGATGTAGTGTAATATAGTATAGAATAATATAGTATAATAGTAATTAGTAATTATAATTTAGTATAATAAATTATACTAAATTATAATAAATTATACTATTATATATAAGTAATTAATTAGCCTTCTGATATCATGGAGTCAGATGCATCATTCTTCCCAGATGTGGGGCAAAAATATCACTGATAGGGGGACACAAAAGAAAGGCACTATGTGGGGGTTCATGGAGTAAGTCAAATAAACAAGGTAGGAGCCACCTCCTTTCTCGACAGCACTGCCTGAAATGACCACTCAGACAACATATCTCATCCTAAGTATTCCCTCTGCAGACCAGGGCAAACATTTATGTCCCCATTTTGTTCAGGAGCATTGACACTTTTGACACAGCAAAGCCAAAAAAATAACCAAACAACCAAAAAGCCACAAGGGGCAAAGAGCTGCTGTGCAGAGGCAGATGGATCCCTGGTGGTGCAACAGCCCAGAGCAGCAACCAAACCAAATAAAATCAGCTGCAGTGGTATTGCTGGGATGCAGAGAGGTGAAGGTATTTCTTCAGCATGACTTGGGCAGCCCCACAGATCCTGTTCCCAGCCAGGATTAGATCACACAGCCCCTCCAGAAAGTCTGGCACATGGAGCAAATATTTCCTAGCTTACAATAACATAAAACCTTACACAGTTCTCTGTCTCTGAAGTGAGGGGGATGAAAAAACACTAAATTGTTTGAATAATATTGGTGAATCCAGATTTCAGTTAGAGGGAATTCATGTTAGTCCAATTAAATAGTATGTCAATTCCCTCTAATTATCTGTTCCTGCAGCCCACCCGGTAATTACACTTAATGGTTCTAAATCAAATCAGCATGTTACCTGGGAAATAATTGGATTTATGTGAAATTTTTAAATTATCCTGAAAGGTACCCTGGAGATTTAAGTCCCCTGTGTGTTCAGGGTTTGATCCTAAGCTTCCATGTGCTTGGGATGTGGATCTCAGGATACATTGGCCCTGATAAATTGAATGTGCCCATTCCCTGGCACCGAGACCCACTGGGACCACCATTCTCATCAACTTTTTTAGCTTCTAAAACAAGGTGCCCATACCCAGACTTCCTAATGGAAACCATCTTTGGCCAATGCTAAATTCCAAACTACATCTCCACTAGGAGAGAGCAATTCCAGCTTTCAGCGCTGCAGCAGCACATCCCCACCCTGAGCTGCAGGGAGCCTGCAGGGGCTCTGCTGAGGCTGTGGACAGCAGAAGGATTTGCAGAGGCACCTCCAAGGGAAGAAGCACAAGCTGTGCTCTGCTGAGACCTGTACTGTGCCTCTGACCATCCCCCCAAAGGGTGGTGCACGTTAGAAACCAAGGCACACATGGTATAGAAAAATAAAATAAAACATAGAATCATTGAGGTTGGAAGAGACCAAGATCATCAAGTCCAAACTTTGATTGAACACTACCACGTTAGCTGAAAATAAAATCTAAGTTTCTCTGCACTTTGATGGACCTTGGCCCTCAAGACACTTGGTAGTTGTACGTAAATCTCCCTTGCCCCAAACTGAGACAGAATAGAGTATTTTAATGATCTGATCTCCTTACACATCCTAAACTTTGAAATTAAAAGTACACACATATAGTGTATTTATTTATTTACAGGCACAGAGAACTCTCAGGACTGTCAAACTCCTGACCCTTAAAAACAGTTCCATGAACATATTTGAGTCCTGTACATGCAAGATGTGTCCATTAGATCCCAGATCCATCTATTGGATGAGAGGAGACCATGAATAGAACAAGGCTACAAGGCTTCCCAAAAAACACAGAAGCAAATTCATTTCTCACTGCTTCTAGTTAAGCATGCACTTCTCTGAATTATTTATTTTAATTTCTAGAGGAGGTGAGCTGCAACACCTCTGCACAAGTTTTCCCTGCTTCCAGCAAGAGTAGTCTCTGAGGGATGAGTACAGGAGACATCCTCTTATTGCCCTGCCCCCCAGAGCCCCACCATCTGAAAAATCTTTGTCTTTCAGTTTCAGCTTGATTTACTGTCCTCCATCTCCTTGAATTCTGCCCATGAGAAACCAAAATAGCACCTTGCCTTGTGCATGAACCCCACACAGCATCGAGCATCGGAACCACTCGATTTCAAACGCAGGGGAATGTCAGGGAGACAAAACTGCAGTGACAGTGGCTCGAGGGGACGACTGCACCATCTCCTAATTCCTCAGCAAAGGTACAAGCAAATGCCACTAACTTCAGTTTTGCTTTCTTTCAAGGAAGTCTTTCTCTTTGGATAACTACCTCTGTTCAGAGGCCTTCTGAGGCTTCAGCATGACTCTGACAATGGAAGAGCTTGGGTATTCTTTTTTATATTAAAGATGTCCTGTCCAAACTCTGCAGGCCACTTCCCAAAGTGCCTCTAACACCTGTATACAAGAAAATTCACACTTATTTCACCTAGGTAGGTGCTTAACCAAAACACCTACCTCTGTGACATGATCATAACAGCCTCCCTCAATAAGCAACAAAAAGAAATAGATATCACTTTCAATTTAAGACAATTCAGACCTTAAATAGTTTCTTAACAAAGTATTTCTGTTATGTCTGCTGTTAAAAAAGACAAATTCAGAAACAGAACCCAAAAAGTTATACCCAGGACAGTTTTTTGTTAAAGTTATGATCACATCCTGTGCAAGGCATTGAGCTTTTCACAAGAACTCTTTGATTACAACTCTGTGTGTTCACACTTTCTGGAACAGCTCAAAACTGCACAGGACCACAGCCTTGGGGTTCAGCTCTATATTTACTAACACTCATAAACAATTCTGAAATAGTCAATAACCCAAAAAGCCCACCAGAATTCCTCATTGTCCTGTATTTTGCATTTTATGAATGCATCATTCCTCAGTCCCCTCATTAGCCTTCTTCCTAGAGAAATGTGGAAAGGCTTATTGAATTCACAATAGCTAGATACTGTTTGTTAGACTCAAAATTTTGAATCACCAGGGAAAGGATGACTATGACCGGGTATCTCTAGGCTAATTCTCACATATTTCAAACATTTTTAGTAATCTAGTGGGTTCTGGTTAAAAGCTTGCCCAATCACTAAGAAACAGTGATTTCTGTCAGATTATCCTGATTCACTCTGAAAAATTTGAGCTGCCTGAAAAAAGTCTTGGGGAAATGTTTTCAAGCACCTTTCCCTGCTCTCTTTCAGGAAAATCACCAACTCTACACACTGACAAACTCCTTCTTTACTGCTATATCTGTAATTGGCAAAGAATGCCAAGCCATAAATGTTAATGCACAGATGGGTCCTGAAGTACCTTCAGAAGTTCAGCACAGGCCTCGAGAGTCAGATTTTTCAAGTGAGCTTTGATACAAACCCTGCAGGTTCAGGAGGACTTGTTAGAACATCCCTGTCAAAGAGATGCATTTCTCACCCAACAAGGGATGTTACAATCACCCATTAAAATCCCACAACAAAAGCATGTGCTTCATTACCTACTTCTGATTTTAATTCCACACAGATCTGGCCAGACCCCCTCGCTTCATTAGCACAGGTCTCTGCCTGCTGGGGCAAAAAGTCTTCTTCTGTGCTGCTGCTGGCAGTCTGAATGTTCCTGCTTTTGTTTTAAACCTTTCCTGAAGTCAGATCTGTTTTTCTCTCCTGTGAAAACTTTCCAGTTTTTTTGTTTCTTCCTCAAAAATACCGCTGATGTGATGCTGGGGCCATGTTAGAAATGTAATCTAAAAATCTTGAGGCTGGTCTGAAATGCCATGTCCAGATTAATGGCCATAACCAGTTAATTCACAGAATCATAAAGGTTGTAAAAGATCTCTAAGATCATCAAGTCCAGCACTGCCAAGTCCACTGCTAAACCATGTCCCTAACCACCACATCTACTTGCTTTTGAATTCTTCCAACCACAGTGATTCCACCACTTCCCTTGGAAGAGTGGAACAAGGCTGCTTGTTCCAATGCTTGACCTAAACCTCCTCCGGTGCATCCTGAGGCCGTTTTCTCTTGTCCTATAATTTGTTACTTGGAAGAAGAGGCTGACCCCCACCTTGGTACAACCTCCTTTCAGGTGGTTGTAGAATGATAAGGTCCTCCCTGAGCCTCCTTTTTCCAGGCTAAACACCCCCAGCTGCCTCAGATGCTCCTCATCAGACTTGTGCTCAAATAGAAACAGGTCCTGTCCTCCAGCTGACAGCAGTGGGCACAGTTTGTCCACATCAAACCTGATCTGTCTCCAAAATAATGTATCTGCTTGCAAAGCCCTGATGGAGCATGGTGTCTAGGCTGTGCTAACTCCCCTGCTGGGGCCAGGAATTGGCCAAGAGGGTGTTGGTTGTCCTGAGCCAAAGCTGCTCTGGGCTCACTCCTCCGCAGCACGCATGACTGCACCCCCAGTATCCAGTCCCATTTAATTGAAACACAGCTAATGAGATCATGCAAAACACAGGGTAACATTTCCCAGCCTGATCTGGGAGCAATTAAAAGCTGGCTTCTGTCACGGTGTGGGCAGGTGAGGTTCCTGTCACCACCACCAGCAGGGCCTGCCTGAGGCACCCAGCTCTGAGGGCCAGGCAAGGAGCTCCCGCTGCCCCTGGAGGGGCCGGCAGAGAGGGAACAATTCCCTGTACCCACCAGGACAGAAAGGTGGCTGCAGGTGGGATCAGGAGGAGCCCACCCACCTCTAACAGCATGAGCTTAACACTGGCAAAGACTGGCACTGGCACCTGCAGAAACTCAGGCTGCTGGCAAGCAGGAAGGAGACAGAGCAGGAGCATCCCAGCAAGGCAGCAGGTGAGAGGGAAAGGGGAAATGCTCCACACTGGGAGTTATCGTACACTGGAAATAGAGGTGGAAGGGAACAAGAAGTCCTAGAAGGCCTCTCTTCTGAGCATTAAGTACAAAAATGCTTTGGTATCAATGGAGCAAACAGATTTGATAGAGAAATACTTACTTGGCCTGCACTTGTACCACACGAGGAGGTACTTGCCGGTCCCAGGGCAGGGATCCGTCCCAAAGAGCCGGCTGTTGACGAGGAACTGGCAGCTCCGCCTGTCCTGGCACTCATCCAGCATCTTCTGCAGCCGGGGATGCACACAAGAAACAGAGAAACAAAAGCACTTCAGTGTCCCCGCTAAAGGGAACATCAAACAGAGACAAAATGTAGAAAGGGAAGGCCATCCTTGCCTCCACAACCAGCCCTGACAGGAGGCAGGTGATGGTGCCCAACACAGCAGATACCACAGGAGCCATGGACCCAGTGCTCTTGCACTGTTTTAAAAACAGGTTTTCATCCCCTTGCACGGGTTCAAAGGGAGGGATTTGCACTGGGATGGTCACAGAGATTTTGAAACACTTGCATGCCATTTAATCATAATATAAGACAGTACAATCCCAGGAAAAGCAGCTTTGAGGACATGGATCAACCTTGACTGTTAAAAGTAAAGACTTGAACTCTGTCACCACCAACCTGCTTTGGATTTTTCTGGAGATACACAATTTCAAGACAGCTCTTGTCTCAGTAATATAAGAGCTGGTATAAATATATATGTATGAATTGCTGGTATTCCAATAATTAGTAGTTGTGGTGGGACTACTGTTATACAGCCAAGTTAATCAGTTTTTAATAGGGTTCATTCCTCTTCCCCCATGATTATTACATTATTTTAGCTAAACTCAGGAAGGGGCTGTGAGTCAGGGGGTTCTCCCACTACTGGCATTTTGGGTCCTACCCCCTTTTCTGCTTTTCCTCTAGCACTTGCTCCCCACTCCCCCATTCATAACACTCACAAAAACTCCATCTCAGAATCCACAGGGGCAAGACATTCTGTCTCCTGCTAGAAAATAGCTTCATTAAGGAAGATTAATGATTTCTTTTAACCCTGTGATCCTCTAAAGCAGTGGTGGCGGGGGGAGAATATTATTGAGTGGGGCAGTAATTATGTTTTAAATTCAGCTGGATGGCTAGGGTGGTATTTATGTACTCCTGTAGAGCCCCTAAAGCACTAAAATTACCATAATGTTTGCCTGACATACATGAACCTGTCAGAGCATTTTGAGACCACAGAGCAAGGTAATCCACCAGCCTCTTTAAGTCCCTGTGATACAGAGCTGTGAATTCCAGCCCCAAAACAATTAATTTTCACTTGCGAGGAGGTGCTGGAAAATCCTTCCTCAGAAATTCCCCTAGGCTCCCCTGGTCTCTTTTGTCTTCTCTCTGTTCACTTTTCTTACACCCATCTTGATATTTGGGCTTTCCCACAATCTTCTCCCTGTGCCATTAACATAAAGGCTGTTCCTGCTCGACCATGTGCCACCCAAACCAATTTTCTCTCTGCTTCAGTGAGTACTTCCTATTTTTGAGTTCTCCCTGAATGTAATATATAGAATCTTTAGCATTATAACTCTGAATGTCACGCTTTGAACATCTGTTCCAGTTTCAAGTGCAATTTGAAGCTGCCTCATTTGCAGTTGCTCATAACTTCCTACAGCTTTCACCTTTTGGGCTGACACATGCAAGAATTCATGCCTGCCTCAAGTATGACCTTTATTTTAAAGTTCAAACCAAAACAATCCAGGCCTTTTCTAGCAGGCAGAGAACATATGCTGTTGTTTTTCCCTTACAAAGGTAATAAAATGCAGGCATTTCGTTTAAAAATACAGGATTTAGGGTGGAAAGGCTGAATAGTGAACACTGAAGGAGGTGCCTGGGAGCATTAGCCCCAGCTTGACCATCACATTAAAATGCATGGAAACAGCATATTCTTTCCTCTAGGCTCATAAGGGTTGGCTGCTCACTCAGCATGTGAAATTTAATTTAATGCAAAATCCAGTGAGTTGCAAAGGAATTTAAGCGAGGATCCAGCACAGATAACTCTTTTCATCTCAAAAAGCAAAGAGCAACCAAAACAATTCTGGAGGGCTACACATATGGAGAGAAATTCTGTCCAAATCATCGTGCACCTGAAAGGATTTTCTGGTACTGGACAGCCATGCTTATATACAACTAGAACTGAGAATATTGAGCGAGGGAAAAGAAGCAGGACCCCAAATGTTTCCTTTCCCTCTAGGGAAGCTTTCTCCCCTCAAAGGCAGCAGACTTGGGTTTTGAACAACTAACCTGTTCACAGCAGACAGGTTGGGCATTTCAAGAGCGTTCAGCATTGTGTCATGGTGCTATTAAAACCAGTTGGAAAACCTTCCTGGGTTTCAGCAGAGACTGAGTCAGGCCAACAAGAAAACAAGTTTGGAAACCTCAGCTCAGATACCTCAGCAGCACTTGTTCATCTGTCCTCAGGCTCAGCATCAGGAACAAAGACAACAATTCACTGACCTCAGAGAACCATGGACATGGGCAGCCTTCAGGTAGTGCCACATTGTCTTGGCTCTGCTCTAACTTTTGGCAGCTCTTGCTTATTCCTTGTACTCCACATAAGTGAAACCTCCTGAGTTTACTTCCTGTGGTATGCAAAGGGTGGAAGGGGGCAGCAAAAAACAAAGCCTTAGGGAGAAATTTGTAACTAAATTAAGGAGCAAAAGTCATCCCTGCATTGTGAGAGCACAGAAAACAGTGAAGTGTTCTTGGGTCTCAATATGCCATTTACTAATTTGTTATAGTGTTTAGCTACACTTCCAATTTAATTTGACAATAGCCATGACTCTGAAAATTTTCATGGGGGTAAAGGAATCAGTATTTCCTTCTCACTCACGTAACTCTATTTTACCTCCCACAAAGGGCAACATTTTTCCTGAAAATCTAAAAAAATCATTAAGATTTCTGATTTCCTGTACACTGTTTGAGTAATGTATTATGCATAATGAAACATATCCATAATAAATATATATATATGTTCAATCCTCAGTGAAATACATAGGAAAAAAATGCAAGGAAAATTAGCTGTAGTTGATGGTGCATTTTCTTCATTAAAAATAAAAAAAATGTTGCTACACCAGTCTTAATGTTGACTTAAAAACTTGCACATTTAACTTTTACCTATCCTTGCATGCACAGAAATTTTCTTTCCCACTGCTTTTATCAGTATGTGCTATGTACCAGCATCTTCTTAAGCCATGTGCAGAACATGTGTGACCAGATGATGCCCCAAAGGTACAGTTCCCTGCAGGTCCAGAGGTTCTGGTATTTACCAGAAGCCAAGACCTTGGCTTTCTGGCCTTAGTCTCAAAAATCATACATCTAGGCAGTATCAGAGCTCTGGCAGATGTCAGATGTTTTTTCTGAAGTATTTGCAGATGATCAGGCAGACTGACACCAGCAAAGTTGGGTGTTCACTTGGTAGTGAGGGAATGCCAAGCTCACATGGTTTTTGCTCAATGGATGGAAAAATGCAGGCAATTCATTCTGTGTTTTCCTTGTTGTTCTGGTTGTCACTGGCAGCTGAAAAGGTGGGAAAACACAGCCACAAAACCAAACAGAAAGAGGCCCACAAACAATCTGGACTTGCACAGGAACAGCAACAGGCCCACAGAACTGTCCCTAACTGGGAAGTACAATCAGCTCCTTATGTCTCCAAGTCTGGTGGATCCCTGACTAAAGCCAAATAAAGTCACCTCAGTTTAGATCTATTATAACAATCACTCCAACTGAGGAAGGTGGAGGAGGAATTCAGGAATTCCTGTCTGGCATGAAAGGGGAGGGAAGACACATTAATTGCACTGCGCCGTTTTATAATTGCATTACAGTGGTAAATCAGGCCTGAGGGCTGACAGCCAGTGCTCAGGAGGGAAGCTGCGGCTGTTTAAGCCCATTCCATTCCCTGGTTCATGACTGAGCTAAGAAGCTGCAAGATTTAGAGAGATAAGAGAGCAGGAAAAGTGAATTCAAGTAAAACAAACACTAATCTAACCCCTGTGATTTATGCCCTGGATTAATCTCCCTGCGGTGACCTGGGTCTTAAAGCAAGGGCAGCCTCAAGCTCAAAATCATGTCTTTCAAGTAGCCACTGCAGATGAAACAGCATTCTCGTGCTCATTTTGTTGTGCTCATTAGCTAAGTAATTGCTTGTGCTCATTAGATAACAACCTTTTAAATGAGGAGCTGGATGTGAGCTCTGCAAGGAGGCCATCCCCAGCCATCCCCAAGGGTGTGCTCGTTTTTAGCCTGTCTCTTCAAATCACTCTTCAAGAAGTGCTTCCCCTGCACACTTAAAATAAACCACAACTGAGCTTAACACCCAAGGCAATTAAACTTATCTCAGTTCTTGGTCCCTCAGAGCAGTTCAGAGACTGAACACACTTAGGGTGAAACTTTGGACCCAAAGAAGCCAACAGTGAAACTCAAAGGGAATGAGGGCTTTGCCACGGGGCTGCTGCTTGTACAGCCTCCATCTTCAAAGGACCATAAGGATGACTGCAGGGCGTGTCAGTCATGCATGAAATTACACAGAGGAGCCCTACTAAATAATTGCCCAAATTGTGTGTTGCTGAGGAGAGTAACTCACAGAGCAAGCTGCATGAATGTATCAGAGCCATGTGCAGTCAAATGAAGATGCCCATAGCTTTGTATTAAGAAATTTATGCAAGAAGACACCAGTAATTTTAAGTATTTTTAGGTCAAATTCAGTCCAGGCATGGCCATTATGGTGGAGTTACACCAACACTTATATTGGTGCACCTTCAGTGTTTTTGTAATAAGAAGAAGTAAATACAGCAAACAAGGTAGCATGAACTCTCCCTACAGCACGGTGCATTGTGCTTCATGTCACATTTCATTTGAATTTTGATACTCTTTTATGTGCCCTTCAATGCTGGTAATACTTTAAAACATGCTATAAACTTAGTACTTTCAAGTTGAAAACTTATTTACGGGTCCTGTTTCTGAACACTGAACATTCATCTCCATTCATGCAAATTACTGAAGTCCATGGAGGAAGAAGCTTTTCCAAGAATCAGCAGCAGGGAAGCACAGACTACATGAGGAAGTGAAATCCATGCTGATGAGGTGCAGGTGACCTGCCTATGGCTTCATTGAGCCACTTTCCCAGCCTGTTCCACTAGAAACTAGTTCAGCTTTGTCCAAATTACTGCATTCAATCTGTGCATCACTTGAAGAAGAGATCAAAGGCCCTGAATCCTCACCTATAGGAGGTTGTAGTGCTCTGCTATCTCTTATCACTCTCCCAGTGACTTTGCTGTGCTCACAGCAGAGTCAGCAGGAGGGAACTATGCCCACATATTTGGTGATTCACAAAAACATACCAGACTGTGAAACAAAGAACTGAAAACTGGACATGCACTCCCTGTCACCAGCTCTGCTATGGGGGTAGTAAATGCCAGCAAGACAGTAGAGCAGGCAGCAGTGGGCTGGGATGTTAAAACACCAGCAGGATTCACCGGTGCTCCTCTGGCAGGGCCTTGAAAGAGCCCAGAAACAGCAATTCACAAAGAGCAGCACCATGTTCACCAAATAGAAGGACCTGATAAAAGCTGCATTACAAATATCACCTAATTAACATTACCTACATTTCCTAACAGTAGGAAACTTAATCTGTATGCAGGGTCAACTTCAAAGGGAGAGGAGGTCTAAGCTGAAGAAATACAAAAGGATGCATAACCAAAAGTCATGGGATTAAAGAAAGGGAAAGCTTAAAACACAAAGTGCAAAAAAAAATCCCTGGGAGCAAACCATTATACTGTCAAGCAGGGTCTTAGTGGCAGTGATGGAAGCCCCATGACTTGGAAAGTTTAAATTTAGAGTAAACAAAGCATTAGGAGGCTTACACCCTGGGGAGCAGTCCTGCCTCATCAGGGAGACAGGCTGCACTGGCCACCTCTGCCTCCAGTGCCTCTTCTCCTGCAGGACATAATCACTCTGCTCTGATGAACTACTTCAGTCAAGCCAAAGATTTCACAGACACAGCAATTTAGAGACTGTCTGTGACCTCTGCATCCAACAGTTCTACTTGCAAATAATTAGCTGGAGGAGCAACTTGCCAGAGAGTTCTATTTCAGCTTAGGCAAGATTCATGAATGAAACAGCACTGGTTCTGTGATTTTTAACAGCAAATTTGGCAGTGTAGAAAACTCTTCTGGACCCTGAGCTCACTGCTTACCATCCTCTGCAAAGTAATTAATATGGTCTGAAAAAGAGTTGCCCACACTGGTCTTTAGTTCACTGACATTTTTGAGACTGAAACCTTCCTTGTTCAAAATACCTAGAAACTGTGGAGTTCTAATATTCAACATAACAATGGGTTCTCCTCCCAGTGGTACTGATGACCATTATTCTTCCTTTCTACCAATTTCTTCCTTCTTTCCCCCTGATCATCATCATCTTCTAGATGTTAAGAGTCATGGGAATGGGCCCTTTTTATTCCTGTTGAGGCCACTTAAGGCTGTCAGTGGGATCATGCAATATCTGGTGACTGGGCGTGTCAGGAGCCATTGTCTTTGGCCTGCCAAGAAAACTCGGGCAGTTTCCTTTTACTTTTACTTTATTTTACCTTTAATCCAGAATAACTGGGGAGAACAAAATCCACTTCAGAAACACCAACACCAGCCCTCTCTTTTTGTGATCAACAGCTGGCCTCTGCTTTGAGAGCCATTTCTGGAAAGTTTATCTCATTTTTCCCCTACCAGCAAAGAGTTCAGCTCCATTTCTTATTTGTTTTGGTTTGGTTTGGTTTTGGGTTTGTTTGTTTGTTTGTTTTGTTTGTTTGGGGGTTTTTTTTTGTTACACAGAAACCTTCCTGGTCAATGAAAATGAAAAAAAAAAAAAGGGAGGGAGGAAGAGTTCAGGGAACCCTGGGGTCAGCATGCAAGGGATCTGCTCCCTTTTTTAGGACTGCTGATACGACAGCAGATGGTGGCAGCAAAGTTGTCCTGTCTCTCACCCAAAGAACAAAAGGAAATACCACATCGGCAGCACTAGTGATCCTTGTCACCAAGGACTGGTTGTCCTGGAGAGTGTTGAAAGAGACCCAGGGCACAGGCCATGCCCACAGGCCCTCCCCAGTTTAGCTAATTTTTCTAAGGAAAATTTGGATTCAGCTCCAGAGCACCTTCTAAGCACAGCTCCTCCTGGGGAAACAAGTGACACAGCAAAATATTGCCCTTGGAAAAGCATCTATCTACCGATGTCAGTACCTGTGCAAATGAAGAGAGAAGTTAGTCCTTAATGTCTTTGATAAATATCACGGGGCAGAAGCACAACAAATTAAGTGGCTTTCAAGGGTTTTCCTTACAAATAAGCTGTGGTTTTATTTTCTGCCAATTTACCAAAATGAGAAAATTGCAGATAATTGGCTGTAAAGTGTAATATAGTTTTCTGGTAATAAGCAATAATTTTAGCCAACCATTATACATTCTTCCATACAGACCTCAAGTGTTTCGTTGCTGAAAACAAGTGGCATCAGAAATACTGATCCAGAATTCATCTTCCAGTACAGAAAGGGGGCTTACAAGAGGCTTACAAGGGTGTGCAGTCATACAACAAGGGTCAGCTTCAAAGGCCTTGAGGTGAAGAAGGGTAAAATTAGATACTAGGAAAAAATTCTTTACCCTGGAAGGGTTCAAGGCCAGATTGGATAAGGCTTTGGGCAACCTGATTTAGTGGAAGGTGTCCCTGCACATGGCAGGGGGTTAGAACACAATGATCTTCAAGGTCCCTTCCAACTCAGACCATTCTGTGAATGTTTGATGATTCTATGAATGTCCAAATTCTTTGTGCATTTGGAAAGCTCCCACTGAATCTGTCACTACAGTGTTAGAACAACAGAAATGTGTAGTCTGGGGTCACTAGGTCACTGCCCTAATGTCTCATACACACTCTCCCAGGTGGTCTGCAAACAAAACAAGTTACTAAGGCAAGGAATCCTGGCAGCCAATCACATAAAGTTGAATTAGTAGTGGTTCTCTCAGTGTAATCAACTCCTTCTTTTCCCTTTTTAACATAGAAACAATGTCTGAACTGGACATTTACAGTGGAGAGAGATTGTAAATGGGAGTTTACACACACAGCTAGTGTTTGCAGGGCACAGAGTTAATAAATGCTCCTCACACTCCCTCTAGACCACTCTCCAGAGAAGCAGCAAATTTATACAGTCATGGGTTTGATTAGACACAATGATTTTATATACTTAGTTATGAAGGGTTTGGTTTGGCTGACTTTTTCAATTACTGACAACCAGAATATACACACAATTGGTCCTGCCTGTAGCAGCCATATATCTGAGTTGCAAAACCACAAAAATACATGCAATTTCCTTGTCTACAGCTTTCCAATTTTCCTACACACATGCATTTCCTACCAGTGAGCTGCAGGCAGCTTGCCATTCAGCTTGTGGAGTTCCTGGCTTACCCCTCAGAGAGGCCTCACCCCCTCCAGAACTGAGAGAGAAGATGAGATTCACCTCTGGCATTTGGGCTCATCCTGGGCAGCCACAATGCATGAAGGGATCAAAGCCACATCTGGAGGCACAAAAGAGGCTGTGAGTCTCCTCCGAAAAGACTCAGGAACTTGCCAAAGGTGTCCCAAGAAATTTGTGGCAGAAGAGAGAATGTCAGCTGCTCTCCCAGCACATCTGCATCCCCAAAAATGGGTTTTGGTCTCAGTCGTGTAAGGCATGTACTGCACAAGGGATCTGCTGCAGGACTACCTACAGGGAACACAATTCTCGCTCTGATAAACAGGGATTGGGAATTACAAGCCACCTAAGTATTGAAAGCAAAGCTAATGGGGAACAGGTCTGAGGACATAAAAAGCTAAGAGAGGCAGGTAAGGATTTCTTTTCAATCCCTCCTATACATAAAACCATGAAATGGAAACCCTAGGGTAATGTCTTCCCACTTCTCAAGTTCTTCCAGATGCCTTAAGTGGGCCACTCACTCACAAGGGTTGAGGCAATGCTCATAGCTATCAATCACCTTGGTAAATGAAATGTTCTAAGTAAATTTTTTAGTAAATCAATAAAAGAAAGGAAGGCTAGACTCTGCCAAAGCTTCTCTCTGTGTTCTCCCGCTCTAAACACAACTGCCTCTTGTCTGTTTTATTATGAACGTTTGTTATCACATCTGGGACAACCTTCCACTGATAAGGACCACATCCTCCCATACTACAGCTCAGTCCTAAGCTGTGCAGTGGAAGTGTCATCAGGGCAACTTCAAATCTGTCAGCTTAAGGGTTACACTACAGCCAAACACCAACCTTGTGCAAATTCTTGAGAACTTACCACTGGCATTTGGAAGCCAAGGCACTCACATCAACTTTTTAAAAAATGCTGTAAATGTCTCTTAAAAACCCTGGATGCAAGAGCAAGAACTGATGTGGAAAACTCTGGCCTTTAGCCAAATTATAAAAGAAATTACTCACAGACCCTGTAGGTTCATTAATCTAGTCTGCTATAAATTTTTATTATGAGTTATTATTGATTCTAAGCCATAAACACACTGGATGACTGAGAGCTTTGCCCAAAAGTTTTCACAGTCCCAAATCCGGCACTTGGAAAAACTTGTGCTTGCTTCAATACCCAGGAGCAGACCCTATTCATCTCAACAACATCAGCCAACTCATGTTTCTAATTTTAGCTGTTCCTACTGACAGTTGAGTAACACTGGCACCTTCCAAATAATCCTTTGGTTTGCTGACGTCACATGTGCTCTTGGGACAATACACAGAGACAACTTTCCCTACACAGATGGTCAGAGCTGATTAACTACTGGGGGGTGTTATGAGTTTAAGTGATGTATGACCACTTACAGTGGCCTAAGAGCCAAATGAGTCACAAGAAGTAAAGCCAAGGATTCTTTTTGGGTTTCAAGTTACCAAAGTAAAAGCCTCTTGAAATAGGATCTAAAGGAAAAAGAATGCTACAGCAATTTCTGAATGTGTTGAAAAAGCTAGCAATTGGGAAGGAAAACTATAAAAATAATGCTCTTCAAACCCACTCAAACATAATGCAGTCCTGAAGTGTAATTCTCCTTCAACCACATTCCTGAACTGTTACTGACTAGAGTTGCAGGAAAACTAAGAAATTCACTATCAAAATCTAATTCAGACCTTTCTAAACTACAAGGATGAATTATCCACTAAGCTGTGTGAGATGTCAGAGCTCCCGTGCTGGGTAGCCCTGCACAAGGCAGGTCTGTGTGCACCAACACTGAGAGCTGCTGCCTGGCCAAGGAAAGGTGAAGTTCAAAATTAAGAAATGCATTTTAACAATACCTGAAGAGAAGTGCCAACTGAACAGGCAACATCTTCTTTAATTAAAGTTGCATAGGAGTGGGGATAGCGAGAAGGACACAGCTGATGACTTGGTACAATTCGGCCGTAAAAAGAAGACTGGATGCTGATGGTGGTTCTGTGGGGACACCTCAGGGACACATATTCTCCATCACAGGCATGGTCAGTGTAATTCTTTAGTACCTGTGATATGTAACCTGCAAAAACCACAACAAAAAACATCATTAGGGGAAAGTAATTAACATTTAGGGGGCTTACATCAGTGCAGCCAACAAACACAAAATAACAGGCAATGAGGGATTCAGATTTTATTACTCATCTCACAAAGGTGCAAAGGAGAGACTCGATGACAGGGAGATTAGGGACACCTGGTGATTTGACCCTCAGGCATGTTTCATATCCTTAGTGGAAGCAACATTTGGATGCTCTAAACTCTTAGTTGAATCATATAACTTATTTACATCAGCATATCTGTCAAGTTTACAGGAAATGCAGCTGGCCAGACTCATCATTTAGACTCAATCAAGATGCCGCATGCAATTTCCCCCCTCCCCAATACAAGACAAATTTCAATAAACTGGAGTGAGTACAGAAAGCCATCAAAAAGGCTGGAAGCTGGAGCACTTTCCCTGTAAGAAAGCCTACAAGCAGCCACCCCACAATGCCTGTCCCTATATTCCTCTTCCTCTGTGGAGAAAGACAGAGAGTGGACATGATGGGATGGCTGCTGCTATACTCTTAAGAGATAGAGAAAAAAGGCAAAGCAATTAAAAGAAACAATCCCTGGACAAATTCCTAAGAGGAAAGGTAAAACTTGGGGTTTTTTTAAAAAAATACTATTTTCTTGGTGACCCATGATCACAGAATGACTTAGGTTGTTACCTTTGCAAGTCATCTAGTCCAGCCTTCTGCTCCAAACAAGCCCAATTTAATCCAGCTTTGCCAGTTCTGAACCCAAGGGTGGAGCCTCCACAACCTCTCTGAGCACCCTGTGCCAAAGCTTAACAACTGTCACAGTGAAACCTTTTAGAGAGAAGACTGGTTCCATTTTGTCTATACCTTTAGGTAATTTAAAACAATAATTAAATCCCACTTTCCTAATTTTTTACTTCTAGATGACCCATATCCAGACCTTTTACTAGGAATAGCTCTTCTTCCATGCCAACACCAAAACCTAGCTCAGGAGTGCTGGGAAAGACCACCAGTCTCAACAAATTTCAAGGTGCCTAAAACAACTACAATTACTGTTCTTAGAGAAAACCAACACACAGTAATTTAGTTTCATCGTTCAGCTGCCACTGTGGGGGCTGGATTCCCTGATTTCTCTAAATTTTAGTCTGTAGTTCTTACTTAACAGTTCTGTTGCTGCAGTGCCTCGAAGTGTGTGCCAAATAAATATTTACTCAAATCAGCATATTAATTTCCAAGTCCTGAGGGCAGCTTTTGCTCATAAGAAAAAAGCTGAGACACAGCCCCAGTTATCAGAGTGAGTGACAGGGCTGCATCAGATCAGCAAAAAACACTATTTCATTTAGTGCCTTTATTTCACTTGTTCAAGGAGGCACTCTGGGACAAAATTAACTGGTGGGGTGGACCTGCTTTCCCAGTTAGTAGAATACATGCCCTGGGGGTGATGCACACCTAGTCCTGGAATTAGTTCAGCTCTCTCCCTCAAAACTAAGGCAACTATGCAGGATGGCCATCAAGGCAAGCAAACCACAAACAGAATCAGAATACAACACAAAATATTGAAATGCATTTCCATGCTGTTACTCCAGTGCATTAGGACTTTTCCCTGAGGCCATCCTATTAAGGAGCCAGAGAAATACAACCAAAGTCAGGACTCTACTGTCTCCTCAGAATATTCAACTACTCTGTCAGAACAGCCTCCTTCAGCATGCCTTTCACATTGCCAGTTCAGGATCAGGGAAGGTTTCAGCCCCTGCAATTAGTGCAGATCACTTGTTGAAACAGCTCCTTCCTCTCATCTTCCATCAGCAATCTCAAAATAACTTGAGTTCGCTCAAGCTCAAGACATTGATGGGATTGAATGCTTTGATGGTGACTGACTCATAATAAACAAAGCACAATGTCTGAAGCATCTGGCACTGACCACTGTCAGAGAGAAGATACTGGATTAGGCACAGGCATGGTCTTGGAGGAGATGATGTTCTTCAAAGTGCAAAAGGAAGTGGCTGTAGAGAATTATTGCTGCTTTTTTTTTCCCTCTTTAAGTGTGTCAGATTTGTACTATTTCATTGGTAGTTCTTTTGAAAGTGTTGGCATTTCATTACCCATTGATTCATTGTTCAGCAACATAAAATCTGAATTATTTTCAGGACCCTTGTTGAATTTTCAGTAACAAGTCTCCAAGTAATCTTTTATACCCTTACATGTGGTACCAGGGAGGGAACTTCTGGGATTCTCTTTGCTGAATGAAATATTTAAACATGAAGCCAATGGCAGGTGATTGAGAACTTTAATGGCACTTCTATACCAGGGTAAGACAGTGTTAGAGCAAGTGGTAATTTGAGCTTTTCTTTAAAAATATGTACTTCATTTGAAAACATGTTAAAAGTAACAAAGAAATCTACCCATTAAACCTTTTCAAAATGCTTAATGTTTTGAAAACCTGGGATAAAAAAAATAATCTCAAAATGTTTTGGGGTTAACACTTCTCTTTTCTTAAGGATTGTGTCAGGGATGTGGGATCTTTGATGGTGGGCTTTCGTACTACGAAATTAAATCAATGTATAGAGCTCCAGAATTAAACGTCTCCTCAATTCAAAAAAAAAAACCAGTGTCACCACCAAAGCAAGTATTTACACTCTGGAGACAGAATAAACAACCAAAATAAATGCATCACGAAAATGATAGATCATTTTCCCTCAAAAAAGAAGGAAATCTGCCCTTCAAACACTACTTGCAATTTATTTTTCCAAAGTGTGGGGTTTGCCTGCTATCAGTCCCCAGCAATTATCGTACACTACTCACCAAACACAATGCTTAATGCTGACTGTAACTTTATCCCTCCCAGCAATGTCAGCTCCCAAGAATCATTTGAACCACTGCCTCTCCAGGAAACTGTTGATCAGTTCCCATCCAACAGTCAGTTCTAAATCCTAACACATATGGAGGAAAGAGGAACATAGCTTCATACAGAATATCACCATTTTACAGGAACTGTAAATCTAAACATCCTCCTTTATTACTCTCATGGAGCTACAGCCCTTCCTTTTTGAAACCAAAGCAGCTGATGGAGAAGTTCACAAAAGCACAGATGGCATAAGAGCTTCCACCCCATCCAGAAGCAGGAAAATACAGCCTCTAGTACATGAAAGAGCTTTACAACAAGTCCAGAGAGGGGCATTTCACGGGGGCATGAAGTGATAGGACAAGATAGAATGGCTTCAAACTAGAAAATTCTCCTCTTATAGAAAGAAATTCTTTACTGTGAGGGTGGTGAGGCCCTGGCACAGATTGCCCAGAGAAGCTGTGGCTGCTCCATCCCTGGAAGTGTTCAAGGCCAGGTTGGACAGAGCTTGGAGCAACCTGTGATAGTGGAAGGTGTCCCTGCCTATGGCAGGGGATTGGAATGAGATGGTCTTTAAGGTCCTTTTCCAACCCAAACTGTTCTATGATTCCATGAGTCTATGAGTCTGTAACTGTTCTGTGATAACAGCAGAGCACACAAACATTCATTCATACTTCCAATTTAACCATGGCTGTCAAAACCCAGCAAGTTCTCCTGGTTCCACTAAAACCAGTTATAGTTTTGCTTGACAAGGCATATGGCAACACACCAGCTCGCCAGTCCTCAGAACAGAGATTTCATCTTTCACCAGGGAACATCTCTGTAGGAATGTGCTGGAAGAATAGAGACAATCACAATAGAACTAACTCTTTTTACAGTTTGGATGTGATCCAAAACTTCTAATAAATTACAAGAAAATTCAAAGGATTCTAATGGTTAATGAACTACTACATATAATTAAAGCCAGAGCTTCACAAACATCTGCATCGAGCTATATCCAAGCTATTGTAATGTCTTCTTAAAATATCCCATTTTGAGCTCTTGTGGTTACAAATACAGGAGTACATATATATCACAGAGACAAATCAACCTCATAAAAAAAGCACTTTATACTTAGAAATAAGTGATTTACCAATCATGGAGTCACTGCAATTAACTGCTAGTGAATTAAGTATTCCCTTGTTGCTGGTTGACACTGATTCTTTTATTTATAATCCTCTTATTTTCCAAATCCATATTGTTTTTTCAGTATCTGTTGCCATTTTCTTCTAATTTCCTCAGCTTCCTTGCAGAAGTTATAGAGACACTGAATGTAAAAAAAGAACTTTTTTCCAGGAGATACCTTAATCTGTTCTGGAGTTCAGACAACCCCTAAACCACACTGGTTTTCAGGCAGGCTGTGGACTGGAGAATTTCAGCCTTTTCTTTATGGGCAGAGCACTGGTACTCATAACATCTCACAGAAACAGAGCTGAGCCAGGGGAGTCGAGTGACAGCCACGAGGAAGGGCCAACAGGGCTGAAATGTGACCCCAGGCCAGGCTTGAAGCCAGAGCAGGGAACTCAATGAATGCATTTCATACCAGGCATTACTGATAATCCTCTGGTTGTGGCAGTAAAAGCAGCTCTCTCAAATCACAGAGCATTCTAGTACAGACAAGTAGGGTTTGTTTTGCTTTGTTACTAATGCTGGAGATTGAAATGTGCTATTACAATCCTTCTACAGAGAGATTTGCTTTCAGTTCAGCTACTCCCCAAGCCTTTCACCTTTCAGATACCATCCAGCTCTGAGCAAACTGAAACATCTTGTTAGCATATTAAGGAAAATATTTTTATTTTAAGTCAACAGCTCCCTGCTCACTGTCTGATCTTCTGTATCTCAGCTACAGCTCCAAACAGTGTCCAGTCTTAACACAGAAAAAGGGTTTTGAAAGAAGAGTGAATTTAGAATTGCAGCTGAGTTCCAGCATTTCAAGGCCAAACAAGGTAAGGTTTTGTAAATGCTGATCAGTATTTCATAGGTGTCCCAGGTTTGTGTCGGGATGAGAAAGTACTGGAAGTTGGATTGGTGAAGGCTAGGGGTGGCAGGAATAAAAACACTGTCATTTTCAATTCTGCAGGCTTGAATATTACACAGATACTATTGAGGATTATTGCTAATTATTCCCTTAAATTCCCTAACTCTACACTTCTACAAAATGTAATAAAACACTACAGCTTTTCCACAGGCAGTTGGAATTATTCTGGAGAATTAAAAAAGCAACTTCAACTGCAAGTATTTTTGGTCTAGAACTTTAAACAATCAGTCTAAAAATTCAATACAAAAAATATTTTTGCTATTTGAATTATCATTTTAGATTATTTTCTTTGACTGTCCCATAAGTCCATATTTTCTTGAGAGCTTACTTCTTTTCTAAAACAAGTTTTAAAAGCCTTTACAGCTATGGAGATTTATTTCTTCTGAAAAATTCTACATTTTGAAAAAAACAAATCAACATAGTTTAAAAAAGTATCTTTTTTTTTAAATGTTTGAATATTTACCCTGGAAGGGCCTTCTGCAGGTCACCCAGCCCAAACTGCTGCTTGGAGTAGGGTCAATATCAAAGTGAAATCAAGCTGCTCAGCACCTTGTTCAGCCCTGAGCAAGGGCTGCCAACAACAGGGATTCCCCAGCCTCTGAGGCACCTCTGCCAGGGCTTCACCTCCCTTGTCATTCAAATTTTTTCAAATTTTTTTTTTCAAATAAGTGCTCATAATTTCCCCTGTCACAACTCATGTTTCTGGCCTCCTGCCTTGTTAGTCTGCACCTGTGAGAGGAGCCCAGCTTTGGTTTATGTATAGTCATTTTCAGGAAGCAGAATGAAGTATCTGGATAGTGCTTAGCTTTCTCTTCTCCACCATCCCTGCTATGCCATGTGGTTCAAACTATCCTCCTGGCTCTCCACTGGACTCCCTCCAGTCTGTCAGTGTTTCTCCTAAAATTGTGCACCAGTAGCATGACCTGTGATTCAAGGCGCTGACCATCCACTTATTTGGATTTCAGGAATTTCTCAAAAAACTCTTTGTCCAGCTGTATGGTTGCAGGCAGCCACAATTTTGCAATAAAATTTGACAGTACAGAGAATTTGGTTGGAAGGCAGCGCACAACGACTTCACAGCTTGCAAGCCTCTCTCCAGCTACTTATTCCTGCTCCCTGGTTTCAGATCTAAGCCTCTTCCAGTGATTTGGGTGCATGTGATGTATGGAGCTGACAGCAACCACAGCTGGAGCACAGGTCAGTGTCCATGGATGTGTCCTGCCAGCCACTGGAGCAAGAGATGGTGTGCTCAGTGTGTAGGAACATCTGTGGCCACTACTGGCTGTCAAGCTGGGCTGGCTGGCAAGCAGAATAAAAACTTTGGGAGGCACATATGAAAGCAGCCACAGGACAAATAGTGCCAAGACCAGAGAGGCTTGCAGCTGTCTACAGGAGGTCCAGGACAGCTACGGGAAGACCAGGAGTCAATAAAGAAGCTCCTCTGCAGGCTCCCATCTGTGTGAGGTGATAGGATCACAGACCTGAGTGCAACATGGACTACCTGGGGCCAGTTTTTAGAGGATCCACATTGAATGTACATGCACATTTCCCACTAACAGGCTTTCATCCTGCTCAGCTGGAGGGGGAGCAGGATGAGGCCACTGGTGCTGTTTGTGTTTGTGTGGAAGCCTGCCTGAATCCAGAGGCCTGACCCAGCCACGCTCTGTCAGGAGCAGCTGCTCAGCACCACAGCTGCCTGCTCCTGGGGACACAGGGCTCTTGTTGCTCTGCCTCTATCAGGCTGCCAGATTTGGCAACTCCTAACCTTTCCCACTAAAAATTCCATGTGTGTGTACATATAAAAATATATATTTATATGTAGACATGTGCACACACATGTGTTTTAAAAAAACCAAGCAACTTTGCAGAATATTTTACCTAACTTAAGTTGCAGAATAACCCGAACCCTACTACAACCAAAGAGTTCATTTTTTGCAGTACTAAATTTCTTAGAACACGTTGTTAGAATAGTGTCATAACTTAATAAATATTAATATATTATATAAGTAATATGGTAGTGTTACAGCATTATAAATATTAATGTCTTGCTTTAATTGAAAAAAGGATAACTTGCAGTGGTATGTATTATGTGTCAAATACATAAAGTATATTGCACATAGTGCAATCAAATTTATAAAATACTTCTTATAGCATAACCAGGTAGTCTTGGGAAGCCTTATGGGGTTTGTTCAGTACTCAGAGAATGAGAGCTGTGATTTTGAGAGAGATTTAGACTATACTTCCAACAGCCCCCAAATGACAATCCCATGCACCGTGACAAGCTGGGCACTATTTCATTCCAGAGATACAGCTGCAGTAAGGCTTAAGGTCATCTCTTTACAGCTGAGGGAACTACACGGGTGATGCTTCCTGAGCAGCTCCAGCTGGCTCTTTCTCCTTGGCTCTCAACCAAGTCCTTTCCAAAACACAGCCATCCCACACATAAATCACAGCATGCTCACTCTGGCCTTGCCATTGCATCCTAAGCAGCAATAAAGAACTTAACACCACCACAGCCATGCAGCTCTTCTAAATTAAGTTATAACAGATTTATTTTATTCAAAGGACAGTTTTATCTAGGTGGTTTATATACAGAGATTTTTAACAGCAAAACTACAGTGATATAATTAGTCTGCCATAATTATACCCATATAACACTTCATGATACATGCATAACTACCAGTGCACCTTTCCTCATGTATAAAAGTCTCACTGGTGTTCATTTGGACTTACATTTTCACAATAAAGTTCTTTTGATCCCACCTCTTCAGGTGATAAATTCTTATAAAAAATTCAGCCGTGAAAATCAACGTATTACAAAATTAAAATGCAGTTGGAAAGAGCCCAGCTAAGAAAAAAAAAATCCCAAAGCTTGGTGTTTTCCTGCAGCCAGGTTTAAGAATTCAAACAGGATCTGTCCCACATTCAGCCTGTCCTTGAAGCATCACTTAGGGCAAGAGACTGATAACTGCACCTTCTGATGCAGACACTAAAATTCCTGAAATCAAATTTGTGTCATTTGGCAGCTCTAGCTCCATCAAATCCCTTCTTGGGCCCTCAGCTGTATCAGAAGTCAATGCTGGCAAGCACAGAGCCTGTCAGCAGCCCCCTGATGCACCCTTATGCCCAATGAATGCACACTTTTTTAATCTCTAGTATTTAGGAAGCATGGGATTTACCAGTTCACCACATACCAAAGAAAATTTGATTCTGAATCTTCTCTGGAAGTATGAAATATTTGGCATTTGTCATGTGTTTATCTCTGGCAAGGTCTGTAACAGCTCCTTCATGTCCCCACACAGTGTGACAGTGAGAGACAGAGCAGCAACTTGGGCAGTTTGGGAATGGTCCAGTTTTACCAAAACCCAGGCTTTCACCATTGCAAACACAGAGGGCAGAGGGTTTTTTTTTGTACCAGAACATGCAGCAAAGCAACTATAAATCAGCCATTCTATAACTGTGAGCTCAGCAGAGCTACAGCAGAAGATGTGCCTAAAATCAGCCTGGCCTTTGCCCACAGCTTTACTGGGAGTGACAGGGAAGTATCCTGCTACCACCTAAATTAAAAGAAAGCTTTTGCACAGCATATCACACTGAGACAAAGTGGTTATTTGACCACAAGTGACAGACAAGACTTTATGTACACTGACCAATCCTTTAAACAAATCAAGAATTCAGCCATGACAATCTGACAAGGGCTAAGAAATACCAACACTAAATAAAAATGTTTCTGCCTATTCAGAAGAAATTATTTTGACAAGACTATAAGTACAGGGCTATGGCAGATTTATTTAGACTGGGGCAAATGGCAGGAGGGAAGGCAAAAGTGCATAACCCCACGGGAGCTGCTGCTAAAGCCATCACAAGCAGATGTGAGTGCTTTGCACACAGTGCTAGGAGACAGCTCTGGGGCTTTCTGAGTGACCACACATCCCTGAAAAATGTAGATTTCAACTGGCAGGTGAAAATGTTGAACAATTCTTGTGATCCCAGAGAGCAAATCTGAAATCCTGTTACCTTGCATGAAATTATACAGTGTGACTTACATGTGCAAATACCAACTTGGCAGGGAAAAGCTTTCCTACAGAAAAACTTTCTAATCAGATTGTAGTCTTCCCCACTGTTTTTAAAAAGCAGTTCAGCACTACAATGGTCATTTTTATTACAATATTTTTTTGCCTCACAAACTAAAATTCAGGGCCTCTCTCATTTGGTGCTGTGCAATGATAGGTAAGATTGGCAATCTCCACACTCAAGGAGGTCAAATCACTGGATTGCTTTCCCACCTGGCAAATTTTTCATTGAAAAAGCAGAAAATTCTGCGGGATAATGAGAAATCACAGGCTGTGTTGGGAAGGGCAGCTACTGCTCACAGACATATTGCATGAGCTCTGCTGAGACACTGCAGAGAACCCACATTTGTGATTTCCCTCCAGAATAGAGTCCTCGTGCTTAATTCTCCCAGAACTCACCTCCCAAGAAAATCCAAAAGTTAGGCAAAAGCTTGTTTCTAGCACTGGGATTTTCACATCTCCCTTTTCCTTTACATTCCATATTTTATTTATTTATTCTTATTGAGGGTAGATTTGTCAAATTTAATGAAAGGAACAGCTCTGAGCTTGCATCCTTTTTGCCAGGACCTGCAGTAAGAGCTATGATGCTGCCCTCTGCACGACCTTTGCCTGTGAAATGCATATTTCTCTTTGCTTTGGCCAGGTCTTGGCAGCTTTATGAACCCCAAGAGAGGAAAGAAAATGAGTAGGGACTGAGACAAGATAGAAAAGGCTAAACAGTGAAAGGATAAAGCAGAGTAAGGGAAAAATAAGGAAATGAAAAAGGGAAAATAAAAGAAGATGCAGGTTAGAGTAGACATATAAGAAGAAAAAACTCTTTCTCATTTGTCAGTTAGAAGGGTGGCCTCAGGAGTTTATCCTGACAGCAAGAATCAGCTGGAAGGATTGTGGAGATTGGGTCACTTGAAACTGGAGGAACAGAGAGCAGCCTTAAAATAGTAAAAAAGATAAAAGATAAACATTTTGAGCAAGGCTATGCATTTGCAAGTGACCTGTCTTTATGTCCTCATGTGATCTATTATTTCCAAACCATACCTGCTTGCAAAAAGGGAGAAAAAAATCCAGGAAAAAACAGGAGCTCAGAGAGCCTGTAAAAAAAGAGGGGTAAAAAAAAAATCAATAAATAAAAGAAGATCAAAAAGTAGGTTTGCATGAGTCTCTCCTGATTTCTGATGTGCTCTATCTCTGATGACCTGGCTACAAACCTCAAGTATTGCCTTAACAGAACATGCAGTGTGCTGCATCTGCCACAACCAGGCAAAACTGCCAGATCAGCATCTGCTGTTTAAGCCATTGACTTTAGCCAAGAGGGAATTTATTATTCACCAACAACTGGACAACTTTAAGCCATGATAAATGTTGTCAGGATAGCAGGAACGATGATGTCACAGGTAAATTGCTCTTTTATTGTTTGATATAAACAATACTATCAATAGACAGGCATCTTGAGCATCACCAGTCCAAGCTGTAACACTGCCCAGGCAGCCTGAAGTCACCTAACCTCAAGTTACACATGTTCCTCCTGGAAAAGACAGGAAATTAGCACTTGGGAGTAAAGGCAGGACTGTCTCTGTACCTTGGGCTGAAGATCAAGTATTAATGCAGGAGTTTCCTTTCTATCTGCTAAACAAGCTTTACCTTCCGTGGAAAGCTTTGAGCAACCTGGTCGAGTGGAAAGTTTCTGTGCTCATGGCAGGAGGTTGGAATGAGATGGTCTTTAAGTTTCCTTTCAACCCAAACCATTCTCTGATTCTGTGATCAAAAATGGTCACTTCTAGCTGGAAGCCACAGGGCCAGATGGAGTTCCCAGTACACTTCATCTGGTATCAGTTTCACCTGTACCTCAGTTTTCCAGATGTCATCTGAGGGTGATCCTACATCTATATTCATGGGGAAACCAGGAAAAAAAAATAAGGGTCTGTGAATGTGAAGTAGCAGGGGTCACAGAAAGCCTGGGGATAAAGAGATATAAATGCAGACTGATTTTTATTCAGGACCACTCAGTAGCACTTCAGGATGTGACAAAGGGGATGAAAGGATACACAAAGAGAGGGAACTGCTTAGCCTGGAATATAAGTTAATAATAATAAAGACATCTGACTAACAGAGAAAAGACAGAACAGCCCCATTCTACCACATCACCCAAATCAGCTCTATAAAGGCAATAAGAGAGAACACAAAAGGTATTTCTCCCCACGTTTTACTGAAGCCATTCCCCATATTTACAACTTCTTTCAAGGACAGAAATAATATTTGGCTTCCTTGGCAACGAAGAACAAAGGGACAATGGAAAGCCGACAGTGGAATTTATGAAGCTGAGTGCTGCAGTCACCCCTTGGATGGGGACAGCGCTCAGGCAGGGCACACAGGCCCCAGCCAAACAGCAGCTAGAAAAGCTTTTTGGCTAAAAGCTACTTGTGCTGCTTTGACACAGAGCAGTTGTTTTGACTAATAGGTTAGAGGAAGGGATTTCTCTGGCAGAGTAGCACTTTGAAGGGCTCTTTGCCTCACAGCTGTAACAGCAGCTACATCCACAGTGCACGTTTTCCTCGTACCTATTGTACTCCAGAGCAAAACACACCACAGGCCCAAACAGCTTCAGGGGCAGCTGCTGGAAAAGTCAGTGAGGATTGTGCTCATATATGGGCAGAGTTACAGCTAAAGGCTGTGATTAAACTGCAAGACCTGGGAGCATTTCTGAGTTGCTGCATTTGAGTGCATATCCCAGCTGTATCCCACAGCTCCATGCTGGATTCAGACACATCATCCCTCCACAGAAAAGGTGATTTGTTTTTCTTGTTTTTTGGTTTTTCTTTGTTTTTTGTTTTGTTTTGTTTGGGTTTTTTTTGTTTGTTGTTTTTTTGTTTTGGTTTTTTTGTTTGTTTTTTTTTTTTTTCTCTTCAGACACCTTAGATTGAAGAATATTCCTTCCTACATTATCCTGGTTTAGATCAGGACAGGGACCTGCACCCAGGTTTTTCTGCTGTTGAGGCAAATGTTATGTTTTCTAACGCTAAGGAACACCTCTGAACCTGTGCATGGCATCTGCATGCTGCAGATGACACAGAACAGGAAGGAGCAGTTGAGAGACCAGATGGTTGTTCCATCATTCAGAGAGAATCCTGACAGTCTGCAGAAATGAGCAAACAGGAATCTCATTAATTTAACTAAAGGAAAATACCAAGACTGCTCATTGAGAGGAATATCCCTGTGCACCATGCTGGGGAACAACAGGCTGAAAAGCAGCTTGGTAGGAAAGAACAAGAGTGTCCTGGCAGGTGCCAAGGTGACCATGAGCAGGTTATGGGCCCTCACAGCAAAGCCAGACTTTGGAAGGAGCATCAGCAGCAGGTCAGGAGAGGAAAGCTGCCCCTCAGCACTGGTGAGACCCATCTGGAGTGCTGTGTCCAGTTCTGAATTCCCCTGCACAAAAAAGAAACTGAAACACTGGTATGAGTCCATCAAAGGGCCACAAAGCTCAAGGGATGGGGCATCTGTTACATAATGAGAGCCTGAGAAAGCTGGGACTGCTTAGACTGGACAAGAGAAGGTTCAGGGGGATCTTGTCAATGTGTATAAATAACTGATGGGACAGGAGTAAAGAACACAGACCCAGACTCTTCTCATTGGTATCCAGTGAACGAACAAGAAGCTATGGGAACAAAATCAAATACAGGATATTCCATTTAAACATGTATGTGTAATTGTGAGAGTGATCAAACTCTGGAATGGGTTGTCCAGAGACATCGTGGAGTCTCCAAGCTTCCAGATATTCAAAATCCAGCTAGACAGAGCCCTGAACAACCTGATGTAGGTGACCCTGCTCTAAGCAGATAGTGTGGACAAGATGGCCTTAGAGGTCTTTTTTAACTAAATGATTTTATGATTCTGTGATTTTCCAGCCTCAGTCATTCTGTGATATAACCACTTCTCAGGATGCATTGACAAGCCCCAGTCTCCTTTAAAACAGCTTGGAAAAAAACAACTTTATTCAGAGTAGAAATTCTGTTTGTTATGGCCCCAGGTGCATTACAGCATCATCTCAGCTCTGCTCACACAGAGATGCCTATTAGTTATACTTGAATTGTCCTGCAGCAGAAGGGAAGCAAGAAAAGGCCCTCCCAGGTACATCTCCTGCACAAGCAGCATCACCTACCTTTATAAACAATGTTATCACTCAAGCAAACTGCTGCTCCAGACAATGGAAATGGCACTTGGCACTCTGCTGAGTAAGCACTGTAACAATATCACCTTTCAGGATTTGTTTAGTATTCACATCTGTGTTTATTAATTAGATTTATTCTGATGCAAACATGGAGAGTGCTACAGGAATAGAGTTTTAGATTACGAAATCTGAAAAATTTGTTATGAGTTTTACATAATGACTTAGTGTCCAGATATTTCACAATCAACAGCATTCCCTTGTAGCCTGCTTGACTACTGCTTCTGAACTTCTGTCTCCAAATCTCAACAAATGCCTTCCTGGATCACCACAAGCAATCTCTCAGCAAAAAGGAGAAAAATCAGGCAGGCATTCCTGTAATGTCTCATGCGAAAGCACACACCTAGCCCTGGTGTGACAGGTCTGAAGTGTCACACAGTGAAAGTTCTGCCAAGTTTACTGAAGTTTGGTCAAAAATCCCAAATAAAAGACAATGTAAGTAAAACAAAGGAACACATGCTAGAAGTCTTGGAGTAGTAAAAGTTCTGTGAAGATGTAAAAAACAATACTCATTAATAACCAGGAAAAAAAAAAACAAACCCAGGAATTGTTAGGAAGGAATAGAAGGCAATGCAGAAAGCACCATGGTGTCACTGTGTAACCATTCCATATTCATACCCAGAAGAGTGTCTGCATAACTAGATCCACCTCCCATCCCTCTCCCCACTCAGAAATCATACAGAGAACTCAGAGACATTTAAGAAAAAGGTGTTAAATTGCAACTAACCCCCTTCTACCTGGAAGACAGGCAACTGGGAGGTGAGAGAGACCACACAGAAAGTGGAAGTGAGGAAGGGAGATGAAGGGATTGAAAATGCTGTTTCTTTCAATTAAAATAAAAAAGTTTGGTGAAACACAAGGGAGGATTTTCTTACCACCTGCAAAACTGAACTGGGCACTTGTGACCACTGCACTTCTGCAGGTCTCAAACATTCACAAGGACCAAAAACACCACAACATCCATGAATGGAAGAAAAATCCATCAAGTACCAATGAGTTACATACAGCTCTTGATTTAAGAAGTCCTTGAGCTGTGAGGCTGCTCAGACACTGGAACAGGCTGTCCAGAGTGGTTATGATGGTCCTTGGGTTCAAGCTGGTACAGCTTGAATGTTTAGAATGTTTAGAATGCATACATCTCTGCAGTGCCTCTATAGGGAGCCCAGGATCTCAGATATAGAAATCTGCATGCTAGACTCAGAAGAAGTTAGTACAGAGAAACCCCAAGCCTACTTTGCACTAAGTTTTGCTCTCAAGCTACCCAAAATATCAGAAGGTAATTTATTATTCTTTAATAATAGTAGTAGTAATAATAATAATAATAACAATAACAGCAATAGTTGAATTCTCTGGAAATAAGCTGATTAACATGTTCATGCAGTTAGTACAGGTAGCATGTTAGTACAGCAGAAAAGCCAATAGGCCTCTATTATTAGCAGATAAAGAAATAGTGGAAAGGGACATCATTGTCACAGTCCCATGAGGAATGGACTTTGCAGAGCACTTCAGAATTAGGTAAATAATAGTTAACTCAGTTAATAATCATTTTATTAACTGAGTCCATAAATCTGATTACAGTATCTGTCCATGTTTCTGTAGTCTGGAGTTGTGGTACTGAGGTGGATTGTATTAAGCAGAATTAAAGACAAAGAGGAGAAAAAGTGAAACAGGAGAACACTGGAGGGCATGGAGATGAAAGACACACAGGAAGGCATTGGAATAATGGACAAGCATTTATGTTGTGATCAGCTAATGCACAGAGATTAGCATGCAAGGCATTTTCTGAAGAAAAAAATAATGTCCTGTCAGCCACAAAGTGATGTACAAAAGACAAAACAGCCAAATGTCTAGGAAGCTGTAACTCCATCTTCCTTCCACTGCCTCTCACCCCTGAAGTGGGAGGGGGGTTAGCCAGGAGAAAGGTCAGGGGATGAAAACAACAGTGGGGAATTGGCAGAATGCCTCGGGTTCTGTGGAGCAGAACTGTCCCTCCCAGAGGATAAACCAAGGGCACAAATCTTGGGTTTCCACAACACACACCATAACAAGGAGAGAAATTTCTTGGATAAAATTTCAGTTTAGACATCACTTTCTGTGCATTGAGGAACAACAGAACTGTTATATCTTGGCTAAGCTGTGGGGAAAAGCACCAGAAACCTTCTATATATTGTTTTTAAAGTCATAAGGGTCAAGCAGAATTATTCTCCAAAGAAAAACAGAGCATTTAGGTGGGATGAAAACCTTCCTCAGGATTGCAAAGAGTAGGACAGCAAGGAATAATTGCCAAACACAAATTAACAATTCCAAAAAGCAGCTTTCAGAGCCTAGTGACTCTAAGATCTCACAAGACTGAGATAATTCCTCCCAGCAGCTCTCGTTCCCTACAGGAAAAGGAAAAAAAATGGTAGGTTACTGGGATACTTCCCATCTGGGAACCACAGCTAAAAGAGATTGATCTGCTGCTCAGAGCCTCACATACAGCTCTGTGATCCAGGGATTTCCAAAACCAACAGTAACACAAAGAGCTTTCAACAACCTGTCCAACCCAGGCAGAAGGGCTGGTTGGAAGAGTTATAAAGTCTGTTTCTTTCTATTACGACACTAGACCTAACACAAGTGCAATGGAATTATTCTTCATTCAGGCTTGACCCAGCCTGGGTATCAAGATGTTTTTCAGATGAGACCGAGGGGGACAGGAACATAAATATTTGGAGCAACTCTCAGCATAGCTCACGTGCAGACAGGACACGTGGCTATTATCAGGTTCTCATGGTCACTCTAACACGTCACCTACTTCTCAATCAAAATATCAAAGGAAAATTGAAGGGCACAGTCTCCCCAAAAAGAGCTGGAGGTAGCTGATCCATGGCAATCCTCCCCAAGGTAGAAGGAAAGCTTGTGTGAGCTGGAAGCGTTTGAAGTGCTTAACTAATATGCCCATCACTGAGAAGGGTAATATTGACTCAAACCTAGTTTGATGTTTTCAGGTGACTTGGAGCTTTAAAAATCACAAAAATCCCCATATTTTAGCACCACATCACTCTCCTCAAAATCACATCTGAGAACATTTCAGTCACCTGGTGAAACATCCACTCATCTGAAAACTGGAGTAAATACAGGAAATGGGAATTTACCAAGTTCTGATGTGGGTGATACAAAGTTTACCCACTTCTGCCTTCCCTATTTGGAATACTGAACAAATTGACCACCACAGTACCCATACAACATCCTCATTCAAACCCAAACTCCCACACCACTGACCAGAGGAGAGCATACCTGCTCTACCCTGCTCACACCTGACTCACCACCCACAGCTACAGGGGCAGATCTAAGCTGAGACAGACTGTGTAAGGACTTTATCTTGCAGGCATCAACCTCGTAATAGGGCATTTAAATTTACATCAAAATCTGGACTATCAATGTTTGCATCTCTTTAAAGTCAACAATGAGAAACAGTCACCTCCCAAGGAAAATTTGTGAGCTATCCCAGATCCTTTTACCATGAATTTGTGTAATCTCTGTTCTTGGTGTTGCTCAAAACGCAGCTGTACAAGACCCTGAGCAACTTCAAAACCTCTGTGGTTACAGCTTTGTTCCAGCTCCAGGAAAGCACTTAGAGACACTCTAATGTGCTGAAATCCTCCTCACTTCAGCAGCCAAGGGACTGATGATTCCTATCTCCCCAGCACTCAAGGAAATCCCAGTCAGACAGAGATGCTGAAAAACTGAAGGGAGTTCACCAAGAGGACCACCAAGATGATTAGAGGGCTGGAGCACATAACCCAGAAGGGTAATGAAAGTATGTTTGTTTAGTCTGGGAAAGATTAAGGGCAGGACCTGACTGCAGACTTGCACTTCCTAATGGCATTGGTTATTGAAGAGAAAGCCAGATCCTTCCCAGAAGTGCACAGAGAGAGGACAAGATGCAAAGGTCAGAAGTTGCAACAAGGGAAAACCCAACCATGATAAATTTTTCACCACCAGAGCAGATAAGTCCTGAAACAGGTTGCCCAGAGAGCCTGTGGAAGCCACATCCCTCGGACATTTTCAGGGTATATGGGGCAAGATCACACCACCTTAACACAACTTTGAGGTGCACCTTGCTTTAAGCGGGGGCTTGAACCACAACACTTCCAATGGTCCCTCCCACCCTGAATCCATTCTCTGATTGAATTCCAGTCCCTTAGAAGTGTTTAATTCTCTCGTACAGGCATAACCACATGGTACAGCAGCTCTCCACGGGACAGGTATGATTTCCTGAGTCAGGGAGCTGTTCCTTTACCTCCTCTTTCCCTCACAAATTTTAATCAAAGTTTCTCTTGCCAAAAGATAGAATGTTTTATTAAATGTGTTTTGAATAATTGGAAGAATTAAAGCTTGTAATAGTAGACTAATTTCTCCATCTCCTGCTCATCTTCAGGTAGCTCCTAAGATTTCCATAATTATCATGTCTTCTCTGTTGGACTGCTGAGAATTATTTATAATCTACAAGCCTTAAAATTGTATTTCATACTGCACATTGCATTTCTGTGAGGGAGGAAGTATTGAGCATGTTAGGAATCAGCCCAATGCCAACAATAGGAGCTTTTGTACCAGGGAATGGCATTTTGCCTGGGAATGGGCCAGGACAACAAATTGATACGACAGGCTTTGCCTGCTGTGGAAGTATTAAATCTCAGCTGATAGTGGAACTATCACCTTTCTCTGAAAAGCACTATGATCTGAGCTATGCTGTCCCTTAACATAAAATGTAAATGACCCATGGACACAAGGGGAGGTTGGTGTAAGTCCTATTCAGCCTGGAGGCTGGGAAGGTCATTTCCTAGACAGCTCCTAAAATTAAGCATAACAATATGCAACTTTCCCAGTCCCAGACAAGTGAGTCTCTGGAGCAGTGAAGCACAGAGAATTAGATTCAGGAGCACAGGTCCTCTCACAAAGCCTTTCTTTGCACATCAGTACACTCAAGTCAGCTCCCTCATTAAAGCCAGGAGTCCCTCACCTTAGGGCTATCAACTTTTACTAATGCACACTTTGCAGAAGGTAAGGGCTGGTAGATTGAGCTAAAGCAGCAAAAAGCCAGTAAAATAGAAAGTCCTCAAGGATAACTGAGCCACTGTCACTTGGGTGCATCTCTTCTCCCTCAGCTGAGCTATTTGGATTAGTTGAGGATCTGGAAACATCCTAAGGCTCACTCATTGACCAAGAGGCAGCTCAGCAACAAGGGTTGTCAGTGGTTATCCCAGCATGAAATTTACTTTTACTCTGCAAGCAAGGTGGGGGAATGCATTTGACACTGCATTGCACATGTTGCAATCTAGGACTTCATGCTCACTTTAGGTTAGGGAGAAGCATTTTTTAGGCATTTGTAAAGCATCTCTAAAACCAGCACTGCAGTCCTGGTCAGGCCATAAGAAAGTGTTCAGGGTCACCTATCTACTATTGCCAATCTACTGAGCTATGTATGAGTACTGTCACCCCAGGGTCCCTCTGCCATCTGTGGAGATGGAAGGACACTTCAGCAGGGCACTTCAGCCAGCCTGGGGTTCAAGTTGTCCTCTTGTCCCTCCACAGATCCCAGGGTGTGCCCAGGACACATACATTCCTGACACAGACATTGTCTTTAAATATGGGAGTAAGCAGGCTACTTCTGCCAGTGCTGTTTAAACCTTTGACAGGTGTGAATTCACCTAAAGATAAGAAACATCATCTTTTTCATGTCTGAGTAACAGCTTCACAAATCTGAGCCATGACTGTTTTAAATCCCACCCAGGCATTCCTAAGCAGCTGGATCTAGGACTGATCTAGGATTTAGCTTGGGACAAACCACCATGAGCCTGCTCCTCAGAGCTGCATGTGCTGAACTGGGGTGATAGTTAAACTCATAGAGGAGGAGAAGCAATTACCAAACAACTCTTCCACAAGGCCTGGATGAAGATTCAGGATCATATCAGACCCCTGATACTTCATCAGAAGCACACAGTAAAAAGGAGATGGAGGCATCTTGGGATTTTAAAAGAAAAAAAAAAAGGGGGAGGATGGGATGGGGAAGAATACTAGCAACACTGTAAAAATGTACATTCAATGTTCATTTATCTCCTAACTCCTTGTCTTAATCCTTTTTCAGGAGAAAAGCTAATTAGTCCAAAGGTTTATGAAGGAAATAAGTAAAGCAGACAGCAGAAAGAGACTACTCTTTAAATCTGTGGTGATAACAAGGGAAGTTTCCCTCAGCATTAGACTGTAAATTTACTACCACCAACCTCTGTCCATTTTATTGCTGAGACCAGCAAGTTTCTTAGAGTTCTTGGTTACAATGCAGAAAAACGTAATTAGCACACAGACTGCCTTTAATTAGCATGTCTATTCAAAGAAAGGTGCTCACCTATCAGGTTGTCATAATAAATAATTGTCCTTTTCCCCTTAGTCCAGGTGTGTCTCTGATCCCTGTGGCAGAGACAGAAGGTAGAGGAAGTGAGGGCAGCACCTGTACAACTCAGAGTCTTTCATCCAGTCCTTTCTCAGGACTGGAACAGCAGAGGTGAAAACTAAGAGGAAAAAGAAGGATGTGAGGAGACAGAGAAATCTGACCCAATTGTTTGCAAAAAGAAAAGTGTAGGCTTCATCAGCAAGGAGCAAACTCACTATCCACTCCAGGAAAAGGACAGGAACATCTAATTTTTCCTCAAATCTCTCTCTCTTCCTCTCCTTGTGAAGGTGAACGAGTATTCCTCACTGAGATTTCCACCCTTTTTTAAGTCACATACATGCCTGAGACACACAGCCCATGAATTACAACTCAGTGCCCTAACAGTGGGTCATTGAGAGCACAAAGGTCTGATCTGGGCAGTCAGGCTCTGATTCCTTACACAGACAACACAGAGAAGCAGAACCCATCGCTCAGATGATCAGAAACAAGTGCCAAATGTATCAGTTATGGGAAATTTTCTTCACTGGCTAAATAAAGCAGCAATGACAAGTTATCCCAGAGTATCCCCTCTAATCCTCCACTGCCAGTCAGCAAAGCAGAAGGGGCAGTAGGAGCTGATTCAGAGGAGGCTGCCTCCTAGAAAATGGACAGCTTGTAGAAGAAACAAGCAGTGAGATTTGTGCCTGCAACACCAGAGCTCTTCTTCCAGTTTGTTTTGTACATTAATAACCCACAGCAAGGGGTTTTTGGCTTCAGAGATTCACTGTCCTTGTATTACATCACATCAGGTACAACATTTACAGGCTTAAAAAAAAAAATCAGCCTAAAAGCAGCACTGGTCTTTTTGGAAGCTCTTACCAATAAGGGAGCCTCACAAAGATTCTTAGGAAGGGGGATTTGCAGGGGATTAGGATTAAGCCAGTTTCAGTTACTGAAAAGTGAACTTCTGCCCAGGGAATTAGGGCTGGGATAGCTAATTATTTGGCTTTCTTTTGCTTGTATCTTTCACTACCAAACATTAGAGCATGCTAGGGAAACAAAGAAAGGAAGCCAGACCTTCTGCAGTCAACAGGGCCACACACTGCCTGAACGAACATAACGTGATGGGAAAAAGAAACCCTCAGAGAATGTCCCCATGTAGCCCTCCAGAACTCCAAGGGGCAGGGTCACTCCCAGGGCAAGAACACTTTGAAGCTGAGGGAGAAGTGAAGATGAACCTGCATCACTTTCTTTGGAGATGTGCACAGGGTCCCTTGAACAGGGTCCTTACAGGAGAGCACAAGGGACACTGTCCAAGGGTCACTTGTGACACAGCTCACTCCACATCCCACTTACTGCTGCTATGTTAAGGGAAGTGTGAGGATGCAACCTTCATAAAACATGAATGTGCCAAGAATGAGCCACTGTCTAACAGAGAAAGGGATAGACTGGGTTTCTGTGGGTCCAGCCATGTCACTGAACTACTCCATGGTGTTCTGGAAGTCTTCCTTTGTTTCATATAACTTCCCATTCTGCCCTCTGCCATTATGCCCCACATATTGTCCCTGAAAGTCTCACAGATGCTCCTACAGCACCTGTTTTGCCCCCAGTATTGGAGTAACAATACCTCAGCACCAAAATTAATAATTTTCAAATGCACTCTCTGCTGCAGTTGCCTTAGAGTCTGCAGCACAAAGAACACACACCCACAGGAAGACTAACACTTGGATTCTGATTCTGTTAGGCGGGTTTTGCAGAACACAAGAGCTAGGGAAGTCACACAGAGAAATCCAGTCTCTCACAGTCCATCCAGTCTTTGCAGGAGGGCTGTATCAGGCATTGCCTTCTGTGCAAAGGTGTTATGGTAATGGAAAAAATAAATTTGAAGTTCAATTCCCAAGTTAAAAAAAAAAAAAGTCTCCTGGTTTCAATAAACTTCCCCTGCTTTTCTGTGCAGAGGAAATTTAACAGCTGCCCACTGTTTGTCTTTGATTTTCTCACTTGCAAGACCTTATTTCAAAATCCCAAAGATGGTCTCTTCTGCTGTAGGTACAGTGAAAAGGGCCCATTTAGTTGAAATTAACCAAAGAGAAATTAATTTCACTCATGTAAAACAGCTTATCATGACAAAGTGAAAGCTTAAGCCAGAAAGGTTTTAACCTCATAAACCACAAGCCTCTAACAAGGGAAGAATCAAGAGACTTTTATAATCCAGCTCTTTGCAAGAACAGCCACTGGAGTACACCAAGCCCCCTGGGGGAACAAAACCACAGCAGAGCAGTTTAAAGCTAAAATTTAACAGAATTATTCCCTTCCAGAGCCTTATACATACTGATTGCTGGGGTAGTCAGAGCTTGATCAAGTGTTAAATTCAAGAACTGACATAATTCCTGACATTGGACACTATTTCAGCCAGAACCTAGTGCTATTAGGTAATTTAGGGCTAAATCCAGGCAAATATTTTATGTATTTGACCCTCAACTCAGGCAAGATAAACTGCTTCTGAAAAAGTAAGCATGCACTCACTCATGTCTTGCTAGACCAGGACCTTGCTTTATGCAGATCTGAGGCATTAAATCACCACCTCTGCCATGCTGAGCAAGGTGAATTCTTCTGTTTCTGCCTCCCAAAGAGGGGTCTGTGCAGATGTACCTGTTACCTGTGTCAGTCTAAGAAAGGCCATGCCAGACACCAGCACTTTAATTCCACAAGAGTCAAACTAAATCCCCACACCACACCTATTCATAATTTTACAACAACAACAAAGATTAGGAGCTCAGCTCCAGAAGCTGCTCTTTGGCAATATTCCATTGCCAAATATAACTGAACTGCAGCATCTTCTTTGCAGATTTCACACTAACATCATCTGACTGATGGCACTCAGTCTCACACATGCCAGGATACCTCTGGTGCTCCATCTTCCCTCTCAGCTTTCCACAAAGAGTTCAAGCCTGCCTGGGGAGACTGTGGAACTCTGTCAAGAATGGGGAAGAAGGGAGAAAGCAGGATTTTATCAGACAAATCCACAAATCATCCTAAGCATCTGATCCCATGAATAAACATGGAGCAAGCATGAGGCTGTTTCAGTATTCTGCTAATTAGAGGTGTAATCCAAACTGGGATATGAAACAGGGAAAATGCCACACAGCTCATATGCTGATCATTCATTTCTATGTATGAAGAGGAAAGCCAGCACAGCTGTCTTGCTTATCATACCACACAGGTAAATCCTCCTGACTGAATATCAGCAGTCCCTCCCCACACTGGCCTCCTCCAGCATTTGTTCCCACCTCCAGGCTCTGTGCTTTGTCTAGCAGAGAGCAGGTGAGATTGGCTGTGTGGTCTCATAAAGCAAAGTAATCTTTAGCCCAAACTTGCCTGCTTGATCCTTCTGCCTAACAAAAAGAAATAATTCAGCTTTCAGCCTGATTTACATGGGTGCTCAGAGGCATCTTGGTTCAGAAAGCAGCAGCTCAAGTGCCCCTGGCAAGCAGGGCAAGAGATGTGCTGCCCTAACTGCCCCAAAACAGAGGATCTGGGGGAGGCACTCACATGCAGCCTTCAGCTGTTCTCTTGTTTCACCACAGCCTTCCACAAGGGCACCACAGCAGCTGAGTGGAGGGCACATGCAAAATGTGGAGATATTTTAAATTTACGTGTGCCTACCTGCATAGCGGCAGGCTGAAGGAACTAGAACACGTTTAAAAAAAACCCCAAACTATTTCTGTGGGTAAGGATCCAAAGAAAAATGCAATATTTCCGTGCTTCTAAACTAGTTTTCATTATGGTTTCATTTTGATGGGGATGTTTCCTGACTCCCAAAGCAAGGTGATAAGGCAGTTATAACCTTAGGACTGCTGAAATGGAAATCCCTGGGCTGTCCTGTATGGGATAGGTCCTTGTCCATGAATTCTCTATCTCAGGCAACTGCCATAACTCCTGCAGTCTTGTCACAGAGTCATTTGTATTGGAAAAGACCTCCAAGACCATCAAGCCCAACCTTTGACCCATCACCACCTTGTCAAACAGACCATAGCTCTAAGTGCCATGTCCAGGTCATTCCTTGAACATGGTGAAGATCAGGTGATATCTCATACACCAAAGGGATATTTCACAGGATAGAAGAGCTTCAAATGGGGGATTCAAAAAGAAAGTGACTCTATAAATTGGGCCTTCAGGCACTTGTATATGGCTCTTCCTGCTTCAAGACAAGCATCCAAAAACAATGCCTATTCTAGAAAAAAGCATAAAGGGAAAGAGCTAGCATCTCTGATTCTGAAAAAGTTAAAGGATCTTCAAAGCCAAAAGCCTCAAAACATTTCATGACATACAAATTTGTTCTCTGTCCCTCCCTGTCCACATCCCAAACATCCCAAATCCCCATGTTGCCTTTGAAATACCAGCCTTAACTTACATGAGCCACTGTTTTCCATACATCAAATTAAGTCAAGATAAATAACTGAAGAACAGCAAATAAATACCTGCTTAGATTAATATTGTTCTCTTTCTCATACAGAGAGGCTAAGTTAGCCCAACATGAATGATCCCATCTATCACTAACAGGTTGTTCCACATTTACTGAAGACTTGATCATGGGTGACTAAGTGGCTTGTTTGAAACTGGGACAGCGTTGATTTTTAAGTGGAGGAAAGATCAGAGATCCCCATTAGTATTCCCCCTGCCTGGCTGCAGTGATTCCCAGCCATAAAGGAAGGGGGATTTTCTCTGTGTTTTTTCACCTTCCTGTCACAACAAGAGTTTTAACTAGACTTAAAGTAATGTTTGGATGCAAAACAGATGTCACTTCCTCCTCACATCCCCCTGAAGGAATTCAGTGCTGTTTTCATGTGTGCTGTCTCCCAGGATCCTGGGGATATCCAATTTCCCATTCAAACACAGGCAATAGAAAAAGCTGAAAGGCAGATTTTTGTGGATTTCTCTTCTGTCCCATGCCTGAACCTGTAACATGAATGAGGCTTTTGGTAGCTTTGTCCTTCCTTTTTAATAACTACTTCATTTATCTTTTACAAAAGCCAGTCTTTCCTCATTGCAACCCCCTAATAAGATTCCTCCCACATCACTGAAGCCCAGTTGTGCCCAGAAACTGGGTTATTCAGGAAACAAAAAGTTTGGATTACAGAACTGCTGGCATTCAATGCCACTGCACTCCACCCCACACAGCTCAGCTCTTCAGCTGGTGGAGATCCTCTTCCATACTTCCAGAGTGACAGGACAGGCTGAGGAGCCACATACTTTCCCTCCCTGCACAGTGTACATCTTTGGGAAAGAGAAATCTCTTAGGTGAGAAACTAAAATTCTGCTGAGCCAATAGGCCATTCCACCTCATGCAATCACTACATGCCCTTGTCAAAAGTCCCTCTCCAGCTCTTTTGTAGCTCCTTTAGGTACTGAAAGCTGCTGCAAGGTCTCCTCAAAGCCTTCTCTCCATCAGGCTGGACAGACCCAACCCACTCAGCCTGTCTGCACAGCAGATCTGCTCCCTCTGATCCCCTCATGGCCTCCTCTGGACTCATTCCAACAGATCCACATCCCTCCTGTGCCGGGAGCCCCAGAGCTGGATGCAGCACTGCTCCTGGGGTGTCACAAGAGCAGAGCAGAGGGGCAGAAACCTCTCCCTTGACCAGCTGCCCACTCTGCTTCTGATGCAGCCAAGGACACATTTGGCTTTCTGGGCTGTGAATGCACTTTGGCAGGTCACATTTGAGCTTTTCATCCACCAGCACTCAAAATCCTTGTCCCCAAGGCTGCTCTCAATCCATTCTCCACCCAGCTTGTATTTGAGCTTGGGAATGCCCTGATCCAGGCACAGGATCTTGCACTTGGCCTTGCTGAACTTAATGAGGTTCACCTCTCAAGCCTGTCCAGGCCCCTCAGGATGGCATCCCTTCCCTCCAGCATGTCACCTGTACCACACAGCTCAGTGTCACCAGCAAACCTGCTGAAGGTGCCTCAGTCCCACTGTTTAAGTCATTGACAAAATGTTAAAAAGTGGCAATCTCAATACCAGCCCTGAGGAATCATACTCACCCCTGGTCTCCACTTGGTATTCAGCCATTTTCCACAACTGTTTGAGTGTCACCATCCAGACTGTTTTTTATCCATTCAGCAGCCCATCTATCTTTCCAGTTTGGGGACAAGGATATCACACAGGAAATAGTCAAATGCTTTGCACAAGTCCGGGTAGATTATCTCAGTTGTGCTTCCCTTGTCCACCTCTGCTGTAACCCCATTACAGAGGGTCACCAAATTAGTCATGCATAATTTGCCTGTAGTGAAGCCTCATCTTTTGATAAATACTGATTTCCCCCTTCTGCCCCAGGCTCCCTCTCAAGCCACAGAGGCTGTTATGAGCAGCAACTGAGAACCTTTTTTTTTTTTTTTTGGTGAGTGTTTCCCCCTTTTATTCTCTTAAGGAAAGTTGCCTCCTTTTCCATGTCCAGATGCATTAAATAAAGAAAATGTAGGGATTTATTATCCCTATAAGTGCAGGGTCTAAGTCAGTCTTACCATCTGATTCAGAACAGACAATAGAGGCAGAGAGGAAGAGGAGAGACACAGAGAGATGAAATTACTTAGGGAGTTCACATTGCAATTCAGTGAAAGTAACAGGGAACAGAAGCCCAGTCTTGTGCCCTCCTGATATTGCTCTACTCATCTAATCATTAGACCATGAAATCTCCAATTTTTTTCATGGCTGAGAAGAGTTTGAGGGCTCTAAGCAGTAATAATAGGAATAATCCATTTGAGTATCCTAATTACAAACTTTGATTTGGGCCTCTTACTCCAACAGTATAGCTGTGCCAGGTCACAGTGTTTCTGACACTGTGTCACACACAGACATTAGTACTAACAAGCTCACTTCAGCCCACTTCCCTCAGCTTTGATGTGTTCTTACACCAAAAAAATGAGTCAAAAGGAGGAGAGCAGCATTTGGCTACTCAGCATTTTGGCTGCTTCGAATTTGGCTGCTCTGTGCAACCCTGACAGCTTTGTGATAAACACAGCAAATGTTTTGGAAAGGCAGGCAGGATGTAGTGCTTCCTTGATCTGGGACTGTTTGATTTCCATTTATCACACTCACACAAAGCAAGGTGTGTAGACAATGCAGGGCAGGGAGAAGACTTCAAAGCAAATTCCTCTCCACAAGGGAGTGTGGGGTCCCCTCAGAAAGGAGCTGTTCCACTTGTCAGGCCAATTAGTGGCAGCTCCACTGCTCTGGTGGGAGAACTGGGGGACAGGTTCTGGTGGGGAGGGGAATGAAACCCCTTCATGATTCTTTGAATCACCTCTGAAATATCCTGGGAAAAGATGCATGCAGCAACATCTATTTCCTCAGACAGTCAGCCCATGTCTGACTGAGGAGAGGCTGCCAAGAAACACTGGGTTCATAGAAAGCCCAGTTCATGACTCTGCATTGACAAGCAGCGAGGGACCTCCTCTAGAATTTGCCATGGAAAATCAGGGAGAAAGGCAATGCACTTCAACTGCTTTCCCAGACCCCCAAGCCTTTGACAGTTCTCCCCAGTAATAAACAATGTAGATCAGTGATTCACAAGGAGCCAAGCACTAGCACCTCAATCAGAAGTCTTGTGAGGAGCAGCTGAGGGAGGTGGGGGGTTCAGCCTGGAAATAAAGAAGGCTCAGGAGGGTCCTTACTGCTCTGTACAACTACCTGGAAGGAGCTTGTAGTGTGGTGGGGGTTGATCTCTCCCACCAGGTAAAAAGAGACACAATGAGAGGAAATGTATGGCTTCAAGTTGTGCCAGGAGAGGTTTAGACTGGATATTAGAAAAATTTCTTTCACACAAAAGGTTGTGAAGTATTGGAACAGGTTGCCCAGGGACATGCTGGAGTCACCATCTATCCCTGAAAGCATTCCAAAAAATGTGTGGACAAGGCACCTGAGAACATGGTTTAGTGGTGAACATGATGGGTTGATGTTTGGACTTGATGATCTGAATGGTCTTTTCCAACCTCTAGCAATTCTTCTAGAATTTATTATTCTAGAAAGAAAAAAGCAAACCAATTTCTTGCCAACCATTAAAACAGCTGAAGTTAAGCTGGTACTTGCAAACACTCCACAGAACTAAGAATGGCTGCTATGAGGACCACTGACTCTCTGGAAACACTGGTCCAATCTTTTGTGTGGCACTAAGTTATTTCCTAAGCAGTCTGGTTCCATGAATATGTGACACTTGGGATATTTCCTCACCAAGTTGCTCTTAAATCATGACAGAAGGACCAGAGGAACTGTTCCTTCCTCCAGAAAGGACAAGCACATAGAGCTGAAGGCTACATAAAGTTAGCCTGATCCCTGAGCTCCTGAAGAGAACAACATGTTAGTGATTGTTAACATGATATTATCTGTGTGTACACTCTTACCCAAGGGCAGCCTTGGTGTTCTATTTGAGCCTGTCCACAGAACTTTACCCTCTGCAATGGCAGGACCAGTGGAGCTGGTGATGTCAGAGGCAGCCCCAAGAGCATTCCAAATTTTAGGTTATGTTCAAGGCCTCGCTTATCTCACAACTTTTTACTTCTGCCCATCTATCCTATTTGCCTTTGCTATAATGCCATAACACTGATACTGCCTGGAGATCTCCCTAAAAGGCAGCTCTCACAGCTCCTGCATTTACTGAGATTGCAGCACACCCTCCACAGAAACACCTCCTCCAGCTGCCACACCATGCAGTCACCCGTGGGTGTACCCAGGCCCCACCAGAGACTCCATAATCCTCACCTAGGTGACTTCCTATCCTCTTTGGGCTTCACATTTTTGAAATATGACAATAAAGGATTCCCTGATCACCTATTTTTCTTGCACTGGTGGATGCCATTCTCTTGCCCTGGCATGGCCTGGCCTTACCGTGTGGTTAACCCTTGTAACCTTCAGAGCAGTTTTCTGGGCCTATGTGCCCATCCCTAACTCAAAAAAACTGGACTCAAACTGTTTAGGAAAGTGCCAAGGGACCTGTCTGACAATATGAAAGACTATCCAAACACCTTGGCACTATGGTCATGATTTCATCTATAAATCACAAGGGAAAAACAAGCCAGAGAGAGGATACAGCCAATACCAAAACTGGCTTAGCAGGAAATTCTCAGGAACACTTCAGTTGTTACTGTACTTTATGCAGAGTCTAAAAATGACTGGAGGATATCAGTGCCCAAAATCTATGGCAAATAATAAAATCCAGGAAGAATTATGGCTTATAAAGACAGAACTCAGCACTCCAAAATATCACCTGCACACCAAAGCATTCCCACGTTGTCAGAAAATAATGTTAAAGAATGGTGATATTGCACTCACAAAAGCAGATTCCATTGTCTGAAGGTACATCTTAATTTCTGTGTTATTCATTGTCAGAAAAAGGGCTCTGAATATTTCCAACAGCGTGAAGCTCTCTGCTAATTTGATTTGATCCCCTAGATAGAATATTATTGGAGTAGATGTTTGGTCTGAACTCATAAAAACATATTCAGGGCTCCAGCTGAGTATATGTGAACATTTCTGCCTGCACAAGCAACAGCTATTTTTCAGGCTGAACTGCCATCTTTTATAATCTTCAGTATTGATTTTAGTGTTGGTTAAAAAACTCCTAAAGCACTTAAAAATTCACTGTGATCAAAGGCCCCTATCTGTCTTAGATCATTAAAAATAAAAAAAATAAAATGTGACTGTGCACTTTGTTATTGATTTTTCTTTGCTTATCACTTTTCTTTTTTTTTTTTAAAGCTTTTTGAGGAAAAAATTTTTTGTTTGTTTTCTTAATTTAAATTTGTCACCTTATTCAAAATTTTCAAATTCAAAAATGAGGGTGAGAAAAAACTCATAGAAAAAAAAAAAAGGAACTTGTAGAACCCATTTTCCTTTTTATTTAAAATAAAAACTGTGTCTGTTCCTTGGCGTTATGTTTTGCAACGAGATGTTTTTCCACCACCACAAAAATAATTAACACTTTTGAGTAGCCATTCACTAAACAGCTTTGAAATATTTGGCTGGTCTGTTGAGGCTGAGATGAAGTCATGGTCCCTCTCAAGAAGCAAAATTTTCCAGTAACCCATTTGCAAAGTCCAGCACTGAACAGGCTGGGCTCCTCTCCATCAAACCTCCTCCCGGGAACTGCTGAGCTGCATTTGTGCCCAGCCAGCTGTCCCTCAGAAAGCAGAGCCCTTTCCAGGCCAAGCCCTGCTTCCCCAAAGGCCAGGGAGGCACATCCAGGCTGGGCAGGGCTGGAGGGAGGAGAAGCAGCTGGAGCAGGGGAACAGCAGGAGCTCTGCTGCCCATGGGCCGGGCTGTTCCCCTCTTTCAGGACTTTCCTTTGAAAGCTGTCAGAGCCAAAAGAGAGTGGCCTATTCAAGTTCCAAACGTAGAGGGTCTCTTTGGCATAAGTATTTTTAATCAGTAAAGAGCAAATCTTAGCACTGTGTGCAACCCAATTACGGAGGTTTCAAAGCCAAGCGGAGCCATTAAGGTGTTTAGCCAGACCTCCACTGTAACACAGGCCTGAGGTGCTCACATGACAAACCTTTCACTGAGGCTCAATAACTTCAAAAAGAAGCATTCACTAAGCAAACCCTTGAGCTTCGGATTGAAGAGCTCCAAACAAGCAAAAAAATCTGTGGCATATCTTCATAAGCTACACTAACAGTTAATTACCCTCCTTGTTAAATGCTCATGTCTTGTTTCCAGTGAGCATTACTCACAACTGGATACAGGCCCAGGCACTCTGTAGCTGAAGTAAATTAGTGTATTTTTCTTCTCTCAGTTCCTTTCCCTACACTTCTGGAATACAAAATGAGATCCACTCATGGTAATTGAGCTGTTGACAAGTCTTCCCAGCCAGGGATTTGGAATTAGTGTTGCTAACCTTCATAATTCAAATTACAAACCCAACAGTAATTGGTGTTTTTCTTGGATCTCCATCTCCTGGAGACAGGTGATTATGGGAGAACCCTTACTTTACTTACTTTTAAAGTACTTTTTAGACACTGTGGAAAAATCTAAAAGTGCTTTGAGTAACCTCAGCAGATGTATGGGTACAACCATAGACAGATTTAATTGATTATAACTTTACTTATTTCTCAATAAAGTAATTATTATTGCTATAGCAGACGTCATGATTTGCTGTCATTGAATGTTTGGAGGGAGAGAAACTGCAGTTATCCCCAAGTAAAGGCTGAGAATATCAAAAGAACCAAAAAGCCCTTCTTCTGGGGCAGAGAAAACAAGAGGTGACCATGAGTTTTGAGGCTTGGACAGCCACCACTGTCAGAAATGACACAGGCACCAAGGGAGTTCACATCAGCATTGCTGGTAGCTCTGGGAGATCGAGCATCAATTCTCAACATTTCTCGACATTTCAATCACTGGAAATGTCCAAAGCCTGTTTTGCCAAAGGAAATCTTCTCTAGCCAAGAAAGCCTACAAAAATTCTTCCCAGTGAAGGTGGTGAGGCCCGGGCACAGGCTGCCCAGAGAAGCTGTGTGTACCTCATCCCTGACAGTGCTCAAGGCCAGGCTGGAAGGGACTCTGAGCAGCCTCATCCAGTGGAAAGTGTCCCTGCCCCTGACAGAGGGCTTGGAAAAATTATCTTTAAGTTCCCTTCCCACCCAAACTATTCTGTGTTCCTATAGCTCTATGCAATATCAGCTGAGATGCAGAAAAATCAGCATGCTCCTGATCTGAGCATATCAACATAGATGCACATCCTGCATATTAAAAAGTCCTGATATTAAAAAGCAAGTGTTGGCACAAGACATGCAAGCTCTACACAGCCACTGAGAAATGATGATACTATAAATTATGATGATACTATAAGCTATTGCTGCTACTACTTAATGATGATCCTTTAATTGAAAAGGATTTGTGTTACTCTCTTATTTGAATTTATTATTGGATTCAAACTAGTAAGTTTAACTGAAGACAGCAGAGATCTGACTGAAGCCTCCAAACAGGCTAGTCCATTTGGGTTCTGAAAACCAAGACAAACATCTTTTACAACACAAGGTGACCTCCATGGTTTAATAAAAGGCAGCACCAAGTAATCAGCAAGAGCATAGGGGATGTTCAGCTTTCACATTCCTCGCGTGTTTTTCTTCTTCTGAATCTGCACTGTCAATGTTTGTCTCCCCGTTCAATTTGCCTCCAGGGTAATATAACAGTCCTCAGGTTCCTGTGATGCACAGGGTTAAGTCAGGCCAATTCAATCAGTCTCCCACTGGGCTCAGACAAACAGCCCACCCCAGGCAGGAGGGACCCCACTGCTCTGAGAATGACTCCACACTATTAGTAGCAGTTGACACCCTCTTCTGTTAATAAAATGATATTTTCTAGTGTCTGCTGTAAGCATAGAAGGGGTTTTCTCTGGGAATTCAGCCTCCCCTGCTCAGTAGGAGAAAAATCTTCACTCACATATAGCAAATTTCTGCATTATTTTTGACTAATCAACAAAAATTTGCATTCACTCAAGGCTTGGTAAACAGATTTAGTGCTCTGCAGAAGACCATTTGACAGATTAGCTCTTCCTTAGATGTGGTCCCAGGAGACAACATCGGAGGTCTCCTCTGAATAAATGCTGATTTTCAGCACTGTAAATGCCCTTTTTACTTGTATTTGCCTTCAATGTGTGGTAGGCAGAAGATAATCCCACAGCTAGGATGTGGTGCATAATCTCACCATGTTTTTATGTGATTTTCCCATTTACCTCTGTGCTGTACAAAGTCCCACCTTACCTGCTCAAGGCTCATCATTCCCAGAAAATTTTCCTTGAAAACCTTTGGTATTCAGGTAGCACATACATGAATATCAAGGTATATATAAAAGGTTTAATTGTCTTTAATTTATTAATTCTGATTTCCCTTTATCTCAAAATAGAGTGCAGGGGAAAAATAACTAACTTCCACCTATGCTGCTTCTTCAGCAATGCCATCAAATAAGAGTCTGCCATAAATCTCTAACTTATAAGCACAATGTAAAAGCTACTTTTAGAAATTTAAACAAGTTAAATATTGACTTTATACGTACATGTTTTAAAACTTCACGATCCTTTGGCTTTTTGTTTCAAAAGTGCTTTTTGTGAAAACAAAAAATGTTTTCAAATAAGAAATTCCAATTTGATTTGGCTGAACCGCTTCTCTGTTTTATGTAAAATTATATAAAGAAAGTACTTAAATATTATATATGTAATTATATTTATATGTTGATATATTTATATATAATAAATGTATACTTTTTTTTTAAATCTGGATACACACCACATTTTAAGATTTCCCAAGAATCATTCAATATTATTTGAGTCTCAATCTCCTTTCCAATGTCAATAGACAGCATAAATACCTCAAAACAGAGAGGGATAAGTGAGGAATCCAGGACTGCTTTTAAAGGTGGAGTAAAAAGAATGCATCCTCCTCCTAGAACTGTCAGATGGTATCAGCTCCTGGCTACATCTGCAAATGGGAAATGATAGTGCAGAATGACAACCCCTGGCTGCACTTGATCAAGATGGCATTTTCAGCAGTGACAGCTGAAAACACAGCAGGATTGATGGGGAAGGCAACCTTCCCAAAGGCATGTGCAGAGGCATTAGGCACCTGTTTGCTTTATTGACAGGGCGGGCTTTGTTCCACAAGAATAGCAGGCATGTTTCATCTTCATGTCAAAAGACACTGTGGCATTAAAGGGTAGAGAGTTACCTCAGGAACAAAACTACAGGCTTTAATCATCCTCATCTCCATTGTCTTGGTCACTGGAGCTGGAGTCAATAACTTCACCCCTGTGTTCTTCCTCCCCACTTCCACCAAGGTCGGGGACTCCAGCCCTCATTCTAAAGGTGGCAATTACACAGAACTGGCAACACCAACAGGTTCTCAGAGTTCCAGGTCAAGTAACACCAGAGAAAAAGAAGGAGATATTAATTATAGAGAGTGGATAATTGCTTCCTCAGCAGCTAATCCTCCCATTTATCCACCCAAAAGGTCAGATACGGAAACCCAACACTCTTTCAAAGCACAGTGAATAATCTGTCCTTGTGGCCCTACGCCAGAACTCTTGGCTATGTGTTAATCTGGACTACTCAGGGGCAAAGAGTCTGTGTCAGCATTTAAAGAAAATGTAAACACTCATCTTTCTTCCTGGCCACCAGAAATAGGCACCTTAAAACAATCAGGAACAGGCATAAATGCAATTAATCACAGCCTGTTTCTGTTGTTTAGCCAAGACAAGCAATATCTCAGTGTCTCATTATGCAAAGACAAGGCAAAACACAAGGGCTGCCAGTCGGTCTCCACATAAACTGGTGTGAGGCACAACTGTGTTTAAATAAAGATCTGCTGGCTGGGGCATTAATTTCCTATAATGAATCCCATTGATCAACAACCTTGAATGTACAACGTGTGCAGCAGTCACAGCAAGGTCTTTCAGACAAAATATTCCTGGTCTTTCACCACTCTGAGGAACCCACAGCACCCATCACAGAAGCAGACTTGCCCCACTGTCTCCAGCTCTTACCTCCAAACCGTTTATTCCATGCACAGATCTCACATGGCAAGCAGAGGATCAGCAAGCCACATAGTGGGGAAAAATCATGGGGCCAGGAAACAGCTGGAAATCCGCTTCCACGACTCCTAGACACATTTCTCTTATCCCAACTGCTGAACAAGACCACACTTCTGAATTAATATAAAATTAAACCCATCAAACCCACTTTTAACAACTTTGAACACACAGAAGAAGTTCTTATATTACAATGCTCAGCATTTTGAATCACAAAAGCCATAAAGTCAGATTTCCTTTTTGGTAAGATTAGACTCCCACAGCAAAGTTTTGTTCCATTCCTTATTCCAAAGCCAAACCATCTCATGACTTTAAGACCCAGATTTAATACAATATTTGGCTCTCCAATCCTGTTTGGAACCCTTACTTCCCACCAAAACACAACCAAAAAGCCAGGAGTTTAAGCAAGAGCTAAAATGCTACTTGGTTAAGATCCAACCTAAGTCTCGTTTCTTCAAAGTCTGTTTGGAGGAACTGACTTCTGGAGCTGCATCTCACTCCTTGTTGTCCATTAAAGCAACAATAACAAAACTGAATGTGGTAAAAGCTAAAGTCCAGCCCCCCAGGTAAGAAGGCATCATTGCAGAGCAGTATTTTCACACAAGAAACCACCTCAGACCAGAGGTGGCAGGGCAGAGCAAGGCAATTTTTCTTTATTTCCTGCAATACCTAGACAATTCAAATATGCCTCAATATATTTTTATACAAAATTGGAGAAACAAAGCAATGGGGCTCACACTAAAGAGCTGAATGAATGCATGAGGCAGACAAAATGTCGTTCTCCATAACATTTTTTTAATGATGTAATATATTTTATTTCATTTGTTGTTGACAGGTCTCATTTTTTCTTTCTCAATGGCACCTTTTGCTCCCCACGCAGATCAGAATATCAATTTGTTACAGGAAAACAGAAACTTTTTGCTTTTGATATTTAATACCAGCAGTTCATTTGGCTTATTTGAACAATATTCTAAGGTCATTTTTCCCAGTCTCTTCTCTGCTTACTAATCAGAAAGTGACTGAAGAGCTGGGGAAAGCCAGAGCCTCAGCAGCAGCTGAGATGCAGGCAGAGATACAGCCTGTACTTTCCTCTTTAGTTACACCTCTGCTGCCTTGGAAAGAAAGAGCAGGAGGGAAAATTTCACAGGCTCAGACCTGGGCAGAATTTGATCTTGCCTTCAACACAGGAATTACCATAGAATCAAACTCTGTAAATAATAAATCCAGGTCAGTTTTCAACTACAATCTTGTGGCAGAAACCTCCACTATCTGAAAAGTGCCAACTTTGTGTTTGAACTACATGTTTAAGGAGTTCCCCCTGGTTTTAGACTTTTTAAAACTCCTTTCCCTCCCCCTACTTGTGAGTCAGTCTCTGCCTGCAATATTTCAGAGAAATGCCTTTGTTTTCTTTCCTGTGAGGAAAACGCCTGCCATACAGTGGGCACTACCACGCCTGGTTAAGTTGGCACTCGGTGATGCTTTCCACTCCAACAGCTCCCTGCAAGCCATCAGCTGCAAAGCAAGCTAAAGGGGCTGCCAATTAATTTACTGGGCCATTAATCAATGTATTCTATACCGGTAACTTTCAAACAGAAAGAAGCCATGCAGGACCAGAGCAGAGGTGCCAGACTGCCCATGCTTGCCTGAGCTGTACTTACTTCAGCTTCTTCTAAGGGTAGAAAGGAACACGAGAGTTTGGAAAGCATCTGGGAGGGCTCCAGTAGGTGCACAGTGATGCACTAAAAACAGATGGTTGAAGCTATTTTCCTGCTTCCTCTCCTATGATGGAAACATCCAATTCACTCCAGAAACTGCCAGTTCTTACTGTGGTTAGTTGAAAAGGTGTCCAGCCTTTGGCTAGGGCAAGTCAAAGAGGTTACTTATTCCAAACAGCTTTATTACAATGTGAGTACAAACCAGATGGAGGACAGGACATGAAAATCATATCTGAATCCCAATATCCACATTTCTGTCCTGTATATACAAGTGACAGAAGCATTTTGTATCAAATGACACTTGGACAAGTGCCTATCATGTGACATGGGATCAAGAGTCCCTCTGTAAGACTGCCACAGGTCACAATAATAGTTCAAGTGGCCAGAAGCTATCCACACATTTAGTGGACTCAGGAAAGATGATGTCTGGGAGCAGAGAAGGTCAATTTTTCTGGCAGAGACCTCCACTGCAGGAAATTCAGGACACATCAAAATATCTGCATCAAAGGAAATATAGGTTGGATATTAGGAGAAAGCTTTTTACAGAAAGGGTGATAAAGTTCTGGAATGGCCTGCCCGGGGAGCTGGTGGAGTCACCTCCCTGGATGTGTTTAAAAAAAGACTGGATGTGAACTCAATGCCATGGTTTAGTTGAGGTGTTAGGGCTGGGTTGGACTCAGTAATCTTCTTTAATTCTTCTGTGAATTCTGTGAACTGTCTGCCCTCCTGACCACAGGTCCCCAGACACACAGCATACTTACATCTTACTTCCAGCCAAACCACTGGGGCTGGCAAAACTTTACTCCAGGTCACTGGGCTGGCAGAGAAGTGTGGGAATCACCCTCTGCCCAGGTGAGCGTCACCCTGAGCCATGCTCAGGCTGCAGGGCACGGGGCTGGGCACAGAGGGGACCTGCTTCAGGCACATGCTGGCAACCACCACCACCCCAAACACAGCCCATCCCTTCTGCAGGGACCCACAGATGAACAGCACTGACCACCAGTGGAGTGCTCATGGGGGCTAACTCCAGTTAATGTTTGTGTGGGGTTTAACCCGACCACTTCCTTCCAGGCTTTTACTACCAGCCCAATCTGAATTTCCACTGTTCGTTGACACAAGGGTTACCAGAGAGAGGAGCATTGAATGTCTCCAGGCCCATTTACCCTCCACCTCACAAGGTACAGGGGTGGGTCCTGTATAAACAGGTTTTTTGTTTGAGGGCGCCTGACGGAGCAGAGCCTGACCTTTCCCCTTTGGGGGAACAGCAGGCTTCAATCAAACCTTGCTGAGGGTTGGGGCTATTTTCCTTTCTTGAGGGTCAGGGTGATGCTTGAACTTTCCTTGCCTCAGCTTCCCCACCCACCCCATCAATCTCCCCTCTGCCCTGTAGGACATCTGGGGCCACTCTGATTTACAACAGCCTCCCCACGGCTGCATCTTGATGGGGACTTTCCCTGACACTGTGAGTGCCTCTCCTCACTGGAGTGCCTGGCAGTCATGTCCCTTACAGCAGCAGAACCCACACCCTTTGCAGAAAGAATAAATCTCTTACCAGATTAACATTTTCCACATTAAATTCTACATGGCCTGCTCTTAGGAAGGCATTAGGTTGGAAATGGCTAAGCTGTATGTATTGTGTCAAAGTGCTGCTGGGTGCATGGCATTTATAGGTTAAAAAAAGGTGTTCATTTTTACCAATGATGATGTAAATAGGACTCAAGATGGGGGCTAAGAAACTCCAGCCCTTATTGCTCTTTGGGGATGGAAAGGATGCAGCTATGTTTAACCTGAGGCACTCTCACATTGTACACGGATTATCACTGCAGCATTGCTGTCCATTTGCTGAAGATCCAGCCCCTAGAACTTTCATAATACCAAACACATTAAACCAGTGTGAAAAATTCCTCCTTTTCCTTCTGCCAGGAAATACAGGTGCTGATTGGCTGTGTCCCAGTTACAAGTACATTTTTCAATAAGGCTTCTTATCATAAATATACTTTTCATTATTTCACGGCCAGATGAAGCCTGGCCATTGCTTTAGAGACTAAGAGCTCTTATCAGACTATTCCAAGTTTGGGCACTCCTCAGTAGAGCTGTTATAATGGCCCAGAGCCCAGAACAAGCTTTTTCCTGTGCTGGATGCTCACTAAAAGAAAATAGCACTGTGGTGCTGGCAGGTGAAGTGGCAAGAGTGTGCAATTGGATTTCCTCAGCTTTTGTTTTAGGCAATACAGCCAAGCGTGGCAAAGACTGCTTATTGTTTTTTTTCCTGGAAAAATATTGGTGAGGGAAGGTGACAGAGGTAAGGAATGAGTGCTTGTGTTGAGCGTGGAGCAAAGTGGAAAGGAGAAGGGCTCCATACAACTTCTTCCCATTTACCTGTGGGTATCTCTTGGGGCACAGCCCTGCAGAGACTCAGGATGGAAAGTGCCTCAGCATGTGCTGATGCTTCAGTGGGTACCAAGAACACAAAAATTAGTGGAAATTAAAGCAGCCACTGGGTCCCTTGTGAAAGCAAAATCTGGTGACAGTATCTCAGGTTGGGCCAAGCCAAAGTAGATATGCTCCTGTCTCAGAGCTCACGCTTCAAAACTACAGGTTTTTTTCTTCTCTATTCTTTTATCTCTTGCTTACTTCCATAAGGACAAAAAGACTGATCTCAGAAAATGAAAAGCTGAGCCCAAAACATTGTGCTGAAAGCCTAAAAGCTTATCCCCAAAACAAGTATTGGTATTTCTGAATCTAAAATCTTACATATTTGTGGATAAGGGGACACCATAAACACAACTTTCACCACAGAGATATTTATTATCAACCTCTTCTAAAAGAATGAGATGTCAGGATTATTTCTTCTTACTCAGCCACTAATCATCTAAGCACATTGATATAATGCCAGTGCCTCATTAACTTTCGCCGGAGGACTGTCTCTTACTGCCCAAAACTGGTCTAAAAGGCAAAAAAAAAAAAAAAAAAATACAGCAGACCTGGAAGGATCCCAAGGATCCCACAAGTCTCCACTCAGATGAGAAGTCACAGGTTTTTTTTCTCAAGGAAACCACATGCCAACTCTTGCTACAGTTTTTGTTCTTCAAAGCTACTATTGGCTCTCCTTCCTCCCAAATTAGTGGAACCACTGTGCCAGGCCCATCTGGCACATCAAAATCCATCTTCACATTTCGTTATCCATCCCACCGACTAATGGGATTCGCCCATCACCTCCTAATTGCAGCAGTTACACCTTGTCTGCTTTGCAACGCCCAGGAAAACAAATCCCCAGGCTGTTTCAGAGTGAATGAACATCATTCTGTTCTTTAAACAAGCACAGCATTTCTAACAACAGGGGATGGCACATGCACCAAAGCAATTAGTAGAGTCCTTAGGATGGAAAGTGAAAAATAGGAAGTTTCCTGAAATAAAATGTCCTAAAAAGACAGTCAGAAGGAACCAGCAACCATGGACGGGATGCCAGTGATCTCTAGAAGTAGCTGTAATGAAAGTCAGATGACGCATCCCCTAGAAGTCCAAAGCAACAACTTAGGTGAGATGAAGGCCTCTGGAACAGCCAAGGAAAACAGAATTCCAGTGCCAATGGTACAGTCTGTGCCTCAGTTTCTTCATCTGCAAAATAGTGTTACTGGTATTTAGTCTACATTCATTCTTCATGAATGATCAATGACCTCTAACTTTGAGTTCCTCCTTATAGATTTATTGAATGTGCTTGAACAACTTAGCTGGAGATCTGCTGGAAATTCAGGACTAGAGGAAGAAGTAGGAAGAAAAGTTACAACTTTCAAGTAAAGCTAGAACATTTAGAAAAGTCACAAACAAAAAGCACCTGGCATGTCTTGCCTTGGAGGCACACCAAGCCCCTAAGGTGTTTAATTTGCAGCCTTGCCTTTTATTATTGCCAGTTTTAAAGTTGCCAGAGCAATCCTAAAAGCCTCATTAGACACCAATAATTATTTATCAGTGAATAGTATGATCAGGCTGTCAGACTGAGAATAAAACAGCCTTCCTCAGAGTGTTGAAAATACAGCAAGCTTTGCTTGTGTCAGGACATTGGGAAGGCTGGATCCTGCCCTCACATAGCCAGGCAAGATTAAGATGGAGAATAGTCTGGGAAAGTAAAGTTTCATCTCTGTCCACCAATTTTGTGCATGCTCACTCTCTGTTTAAACACACCATCAGACAGATATTTCCCACCACATTTCTGTGATAAGTGTTCCTTCCTCATGCCTAATGTCCAAGAAAACTTCTTGCCCTCATTGCACATCTCACAGGGGCTGGAGCACAGCTCCAGAGGTCCCTTATCAACTGAGCCAGACACCATCTACATGTCAGCTTCTCCACAATGCAAATCAGGCTCATTGTGACCAGTGGAACCCTAAATGAAGTGATTTCCCTGTGACAGACACTCCTTCAGAGCAGAAGAGGAGGTTGACCTCACTCCTGCTGCACCACCACCAGGCCAAGTGTTGAGGGAAAGGTCTGGTCTCTCTCCCCATCCATCAGTGCTGCCATAGTGCCGATGACACACAGCTGGGATGGAGGCAGCTCTGATGTTCTTCAGAAAACTATACCAGGAAATGGGCCAGAAAGGCCCTGAAACAAGGGAGCAGGCATCTGGCCAGCCTCCCTCCCCATGCAGCATTCTCTAGCTTGGGCTGCTTTGGCCAGCAGACACAGAAATGCAAATCTGCACTCATCCACCAACACTGACAAGGCTGAAGAGGGATTCATAAGGCAACTCCACATCCAACAGGCATGGATACAGGGTAATACCTTATCACCCAGAGTTCTAACAGCATCCTGCAGCCCTCTCTAACCCTACAGAAGAAATGTGGTTTTCAACCAACAGAAAAGTTTTGCAAAAAGGAACAAGTCTGAGTTTCAATAGAATTCTGAAATCTTAGAATCACAGAATAGTTTGGGTTCAAAGGGATCTTCAAAAATCACCTAGTCAAACTCCCCCAAACATTTTTCACCAGATCAGGTTCCCTAAAACCCTTTCCATCATAATCTTTATTACAGATGGGGCACCCACAGCTTCTCTGGGCAACCAGTGTCTCACTACATTGATCATAAAAAAAATTCTCTCTTATGCCTGGTCTAAATATTTCAGTTTAAAGCCATTACCTCTCGTCCTGTCACTGTAGGCCTTGGCAAAAAGTCTCTCTCTAAGTCCCCTTCAAGTTCTGAAAGGGTATGACAAGGTCTCCCCTGGGGATCAAGGTGGGTCAGGCTGATTTGGTCCTTAATAAGACAAAAATAAAGTTTGGACCAAGATAATTCTGATACTGCACTGGAGAGCAGAAGAGGGTGGACCACAGCTGCAGTGCTGAAAAAAAGTTGTAGAAGAGTTTAATTCTCTACCACCTCCACCAGAAATGCCTGGGGACAATAGAAAAGGTAACACAGCCCATCATCAGACCAAGCTGACAAAGAAAATGCTCCCACCAGCCACATTTGCCTGGTATAGGCAGGCAGCCACCATCAGTCTTAGAGGCTTTCTCAGCCCCCAAACTATGTAGAAGTCACCATAATTCAGGTAACTGTGGAATATGGGCTCCAAGAAAACCAGCAAGGACTCAAGCTACAGGGAAAGATGTATGGAGACAATCAGGAATCATGTAATGAAAAGGAACAGGCATGAAAACAGAGGCAGAGTCCCACAGATCTCAAGCTCTCACAGTGAACTTCAGGGCTGTGTCAGCAGGGACAGGAGTTTTGTGGCAGTCTCCCTAATCACAGGCTCCTCTCACACTTAAATCAGGCTTGGGGCTGCAGCCTCAGACTTCAGGACACCCAAGGATTGTGGCTCCAAGTGACTTGATGATATTTAATTTCATTGCATGTGATTTCTTTCCCACACGCCTCATTCCCCTCTGTGCACATAAAGGATGGAAACTTTGGCAAAAAGACTGAGAGAAATTCAGGGTGGGCATTAGTTACTATTTTTGACAGCACTAAAACAATATATGAAAAGGGGGGGTTGGGTTTTTTGTTTTGTTTTTTTTTGGTGTTCTTTGCTGTGATTTGTTATCCCTGAGTTGCAGCTTAGAGGGGGAAAACTGAAGACAATGTCCCATCTGATGCCTCCCTGATGGAGTGACAGAGACTGGCTCTGCCAGAGCACTGCAGAAGTCGTGCTTTTGGGAGAGTATTGTTTTTATTTCAGGAGGAAAAAAAAAAAGAGGAAATGAGCAATCCCAGAAGGAAAGGGTCTGAATGCTTCCTCAGGCTGCACCATGAAGAAAAGAGATTGCTGTTGTCAAAGGGTGTTTCATTGTTCTGATCTTTCTGAGAAACCTTAAAATATATCCAGAAATGTAACAAGAACAGAAAACATATCTGTTTCTTTGGGTGACCATTTGCAGTCTGGCTGGTGAGACACAGACTACAGCTTAGCAGTGCTAGTTACTCTGGTTAACCCTTGTTCTTGATAATCACATTTAATAAGAATTTTAAAAAAAAAAAAAAAAAAAAAAAAACAAGAACACTTTGTACCCATCAGCAGGAGTCAACTCCTGCTCCAACATAGAGAAGCCAACTTTCCCTCGTGTTAATAGCCCTACTGATTTTTAGTGAATTACACACCAAGTCAGGATTCCTCACCACTTCAGCCCCCTGGCTAATCAATAGCAACTAGCTCTACAATAACAGATCAGGCTTATTTTTCCATTGGTGCCACTTTCAAATATCACATTCACAGTCTGCCCTCCCTGCCAGATTGCTTCAAGCTCAAACTTCCATCCAGGAGTCAAACTTTTGGTAATACCTCCAAGATCAGAAAAGTAGGGTGTACAAGAGATGCAAGGGCACAAGAATTTCCTTAAGGATCACAAAACAGTGGGATTTACCCCTCTTAGCATCCTTAGCAAGGCTCCATCTCATGGAAGCACCTAGAATCAGCCAGGGCTGCACCTCTAATCTCCCAGAGCTAAGGACCCTAAGAGGAAAAATTGCTGATAATACAGATAGATCAGATAAATTATAGATAGAGAGATGATAGATAGATATAGATAGATAGATAGATAGATAGATAGATAGATAGATAGATAGATAGATAGATAGATAGATAGTGTGAGTGAATCCCAACACAGCACCCCCACAGCTCCACAGCTCAGCACTGCTCCTGGCCACAACATCTGCCCAGGAGGCTGCTGGAGGCACAGCCATGCTGCTCTCTTGCTGGCACTGGTGACCACAGAGCCAGCTCAGGACTCTCCGTCCCACCTGCTTGATAAAGCAGCTTGGACATGGCTGTAAACAATCCTTCTGGAGTCAAAATTGGCATGAAGAAGGACAGACAGAACAAACACAGGTCAGAAGTGAAAAGGTTTGTCTTTCTTTGTCCCCAAGAGTTTCCTGTGTTCAGATGTTGGGGAAGTTGGTGTGAATGGATTCAGATTTTCTGATGGGTAGATGACAGCAGTGTTGAGAGGCAGAAAAGGATCATCTTCCTCACAGGTCAAAGCAGTGACAATTGGCCTTTAATCTTCAATACCCTGTAACAGGCAACTTAATCAGTCTTGTACTCCAATGACTTAAATCAAGATAAACATTTTTAAAACACCTTATCATTCCTATTGTGATACCATGCTGACCAATCAGCTTGTTTTTCACCCACAGCAGGCTTTGCTTGAGCAGAAATAATCACCCCCAGCTCCATCACACAGATATAGGAGCGCTGGGAAAATGCAGAGAAGGCTGAGTGAACAAAAGGCACTTCAGGCCTGCTGGGGTCAGAATGTGTATCTGTACGGGAGGTTGGACTCATCACTTAATCCAGCTCTGTTTCTAATGAGATTGGTTCCCATTACAGCAAAAGGAGATCCATGGCTTAATTTGCCAAGGGGACCATTGTCACGCAGCTTAGGGAAGCAAAATAATCTTATCAGTTTGAACTTGAACCTTGCCCTCCAATTATATGAACAATGATTATGAAAAGAGAGATAAAGAGATTTTCATTTATCCAGCAAGAAAAATGGGTTGTCTGACACCAAGCATTCAGTTTCCTGCAGCTGGTGATAGACCTTTACAGTCCAGCCACTCGGCTGTACCATTGCCAAATGCACTAACCAGTATCTGTGCACAGTAACTCTGGAACCAAACCCAGGGCAAATGGCACCAAACATTTATAGTCCAACTTATTGGTACAGCAGTCTCTGCTCCTGTAGTAAAGCCAAAGCGAAAGCCTGGGGCCATCAGCTAAAGACAAGCAAATCCAAATCAGAAAATGTTTCATCCCTTCTTGCTGAACCTCTCTCTGCATCCCTCTCCACTCCATCAGCTCTCCTTGGCTGCTGTAGAGGCCATCCTCTTCTGGGAGTTCTGCATCCCCCACATTGCAGCTAAAACAAAGAACATTATGGCAAATAACAGCCAAGCTTCATCTATTCTTTTTTCTATACAATTCATTCCATCCAAGTTGTTTAGCTGAACAAAACCCCAGCGCTCTCCTTTATTGTGAGGCCAACAAAGAAGGAACATGTGAGCACAGCGTGGGTCACAGATGTGCACGCTCCTGCTTCAACTGCGAGCCACTTCCTCGCCCCACTCACTTTTACAGGGCTTTAACCTCTTTCAGCTGGAATTCAGATGAGCACATAAACCAGGAAGCAAAGAGTGTTAACACAACAGAAGAGGCCCCTGTACAAAGGATACATGAAGAGAGGGACATGCTTTGGAAACAGTCAGATCAACAACCTCGGTTTCCAAGGGGTAACCCAGACAATAAAAATCCAGAGAGAAATAAACTGAACAAAACCCAGGGGATCTATTTTTAGCAATATCACTTGCACTGCAGGATCCTTATTTGTGCTTTTGAATAGACACACAAACTTTTTTTTTCTTCTTTTATGGAGGGACAGAAGCAAGAAAAAAAAATTGGAGGAGGAAATGTCTTCAAAAATCATTCTAAAAGATATTTTAGAATCTGTTTCAAGGACTGACCCTAAAGTTGTAACTCAATTTTAAGAACTCTTATCTCATCCTAAATAAAGTAACCCTCTAAGCATAACTGCCCTAGAAAAAAAAAAAAAAAAAGGAAACCACAACCAAAACTATGCAAAACAAGACCCTTCTCACAACTGCACTTTATGGCTCAGATCATATCTGCCCACTGATGGTTTCCTATAGTAATCAACCTCTAGCTCATATTACACATAAAATACAGGTGTAATGTTTCCCTTTCCTTAGTGTACTGTGTCTGGCTGTGATGGAGTTAATTTTTTTCTAGCAGCTGGTATAGTGCTGTGCTTTGGATCCACAACCAAAACAGTACTGATAATATATAAATGTTTAGGTACTGCTGAAGAGCTTTTGCACTGCATCAGCACGTTGTCTGTCCTTCACTCTGCCCTCCCAGCAAACAGATTGTAGGGTGCACAAGATTTTGGGAGGAATACAGTCAAGCAGGTGACCCCAGCCAAGCAAAAAGATATCCCATGCCATGCAGTGTCATGTCCAGCAATAAAACAGAGTGGAGTGGGGTAAATCAGCTTGGGAACTGACTGACAATCAGTCTGCCTGTGGGAGGCAGTGGGTGATTGCCTTTGCATAACTTATTTTGCTTTCTTTTTTTATTTCTTCCACTTCTCTTTCACTATTTTTATGTCATTCCATAAGTTTTCTTGCTTTTACTCTTCCCTCCCTCTTCCCCTGTCCTACTTGGAGGTAGGAAGTGAGGCAAGCAAGCAGCTGGGTAGTGCTTGGCTGCCTACAGGTGTTAACCTGCAACACTCAGTTATGTGCACTTGACTTTGCAACTGAAATGTCCATTTTAACCTGTGAGGTCCATTGGCACACAGATAATATAATATTGGAGAAGGAACTGTGTACTGAGTACCACACATTTCTTCCTGCTTACCACAGCTTAAGAGAATAGATAAGGAGCTGCTCCTGGAGAAAAAGGTGGATATTAAACAATCTCTGAAATACTGGGCAGTTTGAGCCCCTGATGCCAATCTCTCTGCCTTGGATCCTTATCTGTGCAATTCAGTAACATTCCAGACTCCTTCCAGAAGGGTAAGCACATCCCTGTAAGTACATCCCTCACAACAAGCAGAATAGGGTTTAAATAACATAATAGGATTTAAATACCATTAAACATACAGGAAATAAGGTCCCAGGGCCATAAAGAATGGAAGAATAAATAAAACAATTTTAAGGCCACTGTACAACATAGGAATCCGAAGGAATTAGAGAAAAATAATGTTCTCATTAAAGAGTAACATAAACACCCAAAGGGCTGGACTCAAGCAGTTAAAACTACCTTAATTTTAACATTTCTTAACTTCCAAATGTTTTATTTGAATAATAATACTGTTATTTGAATGTTTCACACAAAAGCTAATTTTTTTCCAAACCAAACTGCAGAATTTTGTCCCAGAGCATCCTATGGGCACCCAGGGCCACAGCAGCACTGCATGTACAGGCCCCACAGACCACAGAGGGAAGAGATTTCCCAAAGACTGAGGCCCAAAACAATAATCCATAATCCAGCCATAGGAGCTCAAGTTACCATCTCTCACTTTAATTGCACTAAGTGTCTGCACTCCTGGCCCAACACAACCTTTAGGAAAAACATGTGAGCCAAAAGCCTTTGCAAAACACAGCAAACATGGGAAAATTATGTCAGGAATTGCACCTGCTGTAGAGCACCCTTAATATCAACACCAGCCCACAGTATGATACAGAAATCACGGAGGAAACATTAGTAGAAAATCCCCACACTGCTGTGTTTGTTTTCATATTTACTAATGGGAGTAAAAGCCCACTTTAAACCCTTGAGGCTGGTACAACACATGTTGATAATATCATAGCAGCAAAACCACAGGCATTATAGCAGATGAAAATAAAACAACACAAGCACACAGGGGGTCTCAGAGTAGGTGGTCTGAATGGCCCCTTCTCGACAAGCAGCACCATCAGGTACCCAGTTTGTCAAGGATTTTGTGTCTCACCTGAAGTCAGCTCCCTCTCACACCCTGAGGATTCTGATTCTTTTATGGGCTGCTGGGGGAGTGAAAAAATTCCTCTTCTGGCAAATAGTGTACTGATATCAGGTCACAAGTTGGTGCACAATAGTACACAGTAAAGTTTTTTGATTGTAAATGGCTGATAAATCTCTAGACCTTCTTGTTTTTAATTTTTTCTTCCTCCTTGTTAAGGATGTGGAATACTTTGCCAACAGCTGGATGTGAGCTCCCCTGCCTGTCACAACTAAAGTGCTTGGACAACATCTACTGCAAATTCTTCAGCAGCACCTACATCCATCTGTTCATTCAAACAGACTTCTAATACCTGAGCTCTCGGAGGGTTTGGCCAAACTGCAGCTCACACACACACTGCTCCATCTTCATGCAAGGATCCAGATGGATCCAAGAGGGATGATTGAACAGCAAGCCTCAGCACCCAAAGGAGCCCCATCAACACTGACACCACAGCATCTACCAACACAGTTCAAGAGCACAGAGCACATCTGAAAAGACTCAGCCAATATTTATTTTCCTGTGCAACCCAGAACTACCAACTCCTCATTGTCTCTCTGATGTGAGAAGACACACACAGGGCTCCAGTCAGCCAGGCACTGCACACACTGAAAGAGGAGACATTCACAGTTTTAATTACTACAAATGAGTTCATACCCTCAGTTAGCGAGCTGAGCCAGGCACATTTGAATTAGCCCAAACCCAGGCTGAGAGAGTCACAACTCACCATCCATCCTCAGGCAAAAGGAGCAGCTAAGTAAATAAATAATAAGAATAACAGGTAACCCAAGCAGCTCTCTTAAACATGTTCCCAATTATTACTCCTACACTAGTTTTAATCTGCAAGAAAATGAGCTGGGATTAACTTCTATGCTTCTGCTCATTCTGCACAGCTCTTGGCAAGTCAGCAAAGCTGCCTCACAGCTGAGCAGATTTTGGCCCGTGGCTGTCTTTTGGAAAGAGCACAAAAATCCCAGACAGCAGCAATGCTGGATCAATGAGGCTCAGCACTGGCAAGGTCACAAGGAGCCTTGTAGTATTGTACCAAACCAATCTGCCAAAAACCCTCTCAATCACTTTGAGGGGCACATGGGGTCTGTTTCTGCAGGCTGTCACACACCTTTCAAGGGACACAATCTGTGAAGCTCTTGGGTATCTGTATAAAGAAATTACAAGAGCACAAAAAACCAAAACAAAATGGATAGTTGCTTTAAATGGTCCATCGTTCCTCCCCAGAGATTGGGATTGCTATTTTGGTACAGAAAACAGAAAGTTCAATCTATACCTCCACAAACATGCCAAGCAGAAGCAGCCAGTCTCAAATAAGACATGTAAACAGCCCTGGTGTGACCAACTAAACCTCTGCACACCCATCTAAACACAGCACAGGCCAATCTTCAGCCCTGAACACCGAGCACTTTGGGAGATCAGGCTGTGTTTAAATTAGCATCAACAAAAGGATCAGCACAAGTGCCAAGTGTAAACACACAGTTTTTCTCCTCCTGCAGAGACTAAGCTTATTCTCCCCACCCCCAAGATTAAAGTGTGAGTTTAGCTTCTAAATATCTCAGTTGAAAAAAGGATATGTCAAAATTCTCTCCTTTTTATTTTTAATTGACCAAACTATTTGTGACATATAAAATCTGCTTTCACAGTGCCTTAAGTCGGGGAAAATTTTTACCTGAGGATATAAACAGTTGCTTTCTTTAATTCTGCAGCATTTGTATCCATGATAACACACAGACATAGGAAGAATGCTGCAAGGACAATTTCCTCAAATTGTCTGTGCATCTAGCAGGATACTGGGATACTTTGAAGTTATTAAAATTACCACAGCAGATTTTTTTTCCTTTTTTTATTAATACTACTAATTAAATAAAGTGTTCCTGGTACTAACAAAAGTCTTCATCATTTCTGGACCCCTGCAATTAGTAGATAGAATATAAATATTGCCAGTCATCACACAGATGTTGGGATCCCTGGGGTCCCTTGGCTCCTGCTGACAGCTGTGATGGCTAAACCAGTGGATTTCCATGTGGCAGGATGCACACATATGGCTCTTGAGCTTGAAGTCACTGCCTACATGAGGTTTCACACAGACCCCTCATGAGACATCCTGGCACCCACAGCAGCCCCATCCATCCCTCCCAGGCTGTCTCTCCTTTCCCTGGTTCCACAAACACCAACCAGCAGCTGTGTTTTCACAGCAGCAGCAGCAGTGCCCCTGGTGACTGCCCAGGACCACAAACACAAGGAATTGGAAGCACGTGTCTGTCATCCTGCAGCTCAATTTGGTCCCCTCAGCTCTCACTAAAAGTAAATGCTGAATATTTTTACAGTCATCAGCCTCAGAGTCCTCACAGCATTTTCATCACAACTGTTGGAAAACCCACAGTGTTTTCTGGAGCATGCCTCCATACAGAGGTGGACAGAAACCTGTGTCTTTGCTTTAAATGCTATTTGGTCTTGGCAACATGGTTTTGTTGATACCATAAAGCTGCATCCCTGTTGATAAACCAGAACAACTCTCTCAGGCACCAAAGCAGCCCCAGCCTCTGTGCTGATTCTTTTCCTGCTCTCACAAGAGCAGCAGATCTGGCACTTCATACCCACCCAAACTCCAACACCTCCCAGCTCTCTGAGGCCTTTAGATTTTTTTCCACTGGCAAACAGACATATGTGACACAAACCCCAGTTGCAGTTTCCCCCGTGAGAACCCCTCAGCCATGGCTCCCAGACACATCCACCCCCTTCATCTCCCATGCAGCCACATCTCCAGAACATTATCAGAAGAGGCCAAGTGGTTTTAAACCACCTTTGATGAGGTTTTGGATTTTGTCAGCTCTGCAAAGAAGAATTTCTCTACCCCAGCACAGGCAGTTTGCCCTAAGTAAGCCAAACTGCAGCCCAGGCAGCTGGGATGGATGGATGGATGGATGGATGGATGGATGGATGGATGGATGGATGGATGGATGGATGGATGGATGGATGGATGGAGTAACACATACAGCCTCCAGCTGAGGAGGAAAAGATGACCCGGGGCAGGGACCTCTCTAAGCAGCAACCTGAGGTCCAACCTACCTCATCACCCAGAGCCCTTCCCCAAGACAAGATATGGAGGTGGCCTGGACATGGTTCAGTCTTTAACCAAAGTCTAAAGCATGTCTGTTTGCCCCTGAGGTCAAAAACTCAACCCCCATTACTGAGTTACAATTTCTTTTCCAGTGTGGTGGTGTATCTGCCTTTCTCTTGAAAATGCCCTCTTTTACAGCCTGAAACCTTCAACACATGGAAATCCTGGATCCCCCTTGACACCACGGGCCCATTCAGGGCTATTAGGCATTCAGAAGCTGTTAGCATGTAGATTTTGATGATAATTTGGTGAATGGAGTTGTCAAACAAATTGCCTTTATTATGGACTGATTAAATGCAATCAGGGAGAAGTGCCTTTCCCCTCCCCAACTCCAGCCCTCATCACTCAAACAAACACACTGAGCCAATTAGCAGGGAGGTGGCAAAAGCAGCTTTCACTTGAAACCTGATATTCCTGGGGAAAAGGAAAAAAAACCCCAACCAATCACCACCACCAATAACAACAACAACAAAAATCTTTATGCTTTCAAAACCAAGATGGGCCTCCAGGGAGAGGCTCCAAAAGCTACCCAGAGCTCACCTGCAGGGTGTGGATGGGAGTTCCCAGTGTTCATCTGGCTCCTTGCCAGATCAGCTCCCTTAAGCTAAGTGCTGCTCACATCCAGCTTGTGCCAAAATCTAATGCAAAGAACATAAACATTAAAGCAGGCCCAAGGGGAGCAGCACTACCGGGGCTGGTTTTTCTTTCAGCTGGGTTTTCCTGTGTCAGAAGAGGCACAAGCTTCCAGCCAAGCTGTTTCCATGCCTTGAAACCTAAGTTTTTGGCTTAATCCTTGCAGTGGATTCTCCGATGTCTGTAAATACCTCACAACCCTTTCTGCAGTAGTGGAGGGACCTGTCTCCATTAATGTGAAACTCGTGACAATCCCACAGATCTGATGCCACCACCCTTCTGCCCAACGTGCCTGAAATCAGCTAATGAATGGAAAATCCTTGAGGAGAATCAGAGCATGGCATGATAACAACACAAGTTTAATTCCTTGCAGGTATGCAGCTGGAAGTTAAATAGTCACCTTGGCAGCAGTGGGCAGAGCAAAATTCAACATGTGTTTGCATGACTTGGCTTCAGGGACAGGAACACCGTGGCTGAGCAGAGAGAGCACACAGGATATGAGCAATAGCTGCTGACTAAGCTTTCAATGCCTGCATTTAAAGTTAGCACCAAAGCCTACTTTTGGCCCCAATTTCATTAACCTTGTCCCTCTGAGGAGCAAGGCCTGTGCACTGCACATGGATCACTGCCTCCCAGAGCCCATGCAGAGGAGCTATGGCATAGCTTCCCCTCGAAGGGGCAAGGGCATTGCTCTGTCTTGGACTCTCACAAAGGGCCTAAAACAAAGGTCAAGTTTTGTCAAACAGCAAGGATTTTGGAGAATTCATTGCTGCTACAGAGATTAGGACCAGAGGTTTATGGTTAATGTACACAGATTCAAAAGATCAGATTCTTACCCCACACCTCATCACAGTCCTCAAGTATCACCTTTAACATTAGGGGTAAGTGACACATCAAGACAGCAGCCTTCTAAGCCTTCAAACAGTCCTAAGCACAAGAACAGATCACAGAATGAGATTAAACCAAGAGTCCATTCTACAATCAGCCACAGAGAAAAAGTCCAGGTCTTCTTAAGAAGTGGCTGCAAAGTGCCTGATAAGTCCACTTTCTCCCTCAGGATCTGCTTCCTACCCCCACACCCTGCTACAAACATCAATGTTTAAAGAACTATTAAAAAAAACAACTTCAAAACTCTTCACATAGTTCAAATACTTCACTTAAAAGGAATTTGAATTCTTACATCTCAGATTGCACCCGTCCCCAGCAGGACACGCACTGCTCATGTTCACGTTGTGGCATTTGAGCTGTTCAAACAGGAGGGATGGAGTGTGCTGTGTGCTCAGGGGTTAGAAATCCCCACCAGCCCTGCTTGTGCTCTCTTGTGAGAGCTGAGACTCAATTAACCACATCTCTGGACACCTTCTCAGGGTGTGCTTTGCCATGACCTACATAAAAATCAAATCCTCCTGCAGCTGAGAGACACATCCCTTGAAGACCCAGCCAGTGGAGAGTACTGGGAGCAGTGGGATGTGGTTGGGTTTGAAGTCCTTGATAAATCTTTTATCCAGCCTTACTGCAGAGCTACAGTATGAGAGCCAGATCAGTGCTGCTGACTTATGATCTGCTTAGAGCTCAAGACTGGTAGTCCCTGAGCTTTCTTTCCAGGGCTGGATCCACACACTCTGCCCCCACCTCACAGCCATGACCTATTACAAACAGCAGCACCTCCTTGGTAATGCTGAGTTGAACCAAGCTGAGAAGCCAGAGAGTTTTTGCTGCTATACAAGGTCTACAGAACTGAGTTTTAAACCCCCATTTTTCCCCAAAGAGCATCAGCTGCTGCCTCTGGACAGTACTGCTATTGATTTGCAAGCTGGAAAAGCCTTTACATCCCAAAGAGCTGTGTCATCTCCCTGCAGCACCAACTGCTGCAGAAACCTCTGTGGGATCACAGCAAGCCTTACATTCCTCAGCAGTAATACCCAATACAAATCCACTCATCTCCCTGGGGTGCAGACAATTTATGTTTTGGATGCACCACCTCTGGTGGGATGGCATACAATAAAGCTATAAGTTGTCCCCAAAAATTTTCACCAGCCCAATTCCAGTCATGCCAGTGAAGAACTCTGAACATGCTGAAGTATAGAAAAGTGTATAACAGGCCAGAAACAATTACAGTAAAATAATATTAGGATATCCTCCTTCCATTCCTTAAGCCAGCTGACAATTCCCTTATAGGGATAACAGTGACAAACAAGATGCTCCATCTGGCAGGAAGAGTTACCTGGGCTGCTGCTCCTTCATGGCACACGGTGCAAACCCTCATGCATTGGAGGGAGGTGAATGGGGTCAGTGCAAATGTGCTGGGAAAGCATGAGGTGTGATGTGGGAAAAGCTGTACCTTTTCCTACTCCCTATCATCTTGTGGGTACTCAGCTCTGGAGCTTACAAAACTATACTTGAGCTGCTACACACTGGGTACAGCCCTTTCCTGCAGCAAATCATGTTTCCTGTCCTGCAAGGTACAGTCAGTCCAACAAGACTGGGGACATTTGCCAAGCCTGCTATCAGGAAACATAGGTTGGACCTGGCAGAAGGTTTCAACAGTTATGGAAACTCATGGGAGGTTGTGCTGCTGGGATTACAGACCCTGCTTCAGAGTACAGTCTTGCCACACACATACACAGAGATACAAGCCACCCCTCATCTCCCAAAGCATGACAGTTCAGTTGGATGCTACAGAAAGCATTTTGTTATCAGCAACTTTCTTATCCATTTTTTAAAAGAACAGCATCTGGTCCCCCTGCCAGCATCACTGAAGCCTATCGAATTTCCTTGCACTGTTCCAGCTATGTTGTACAAACACAATTGAAAGCACCTTTGCCCTGGGACACCTGTACACATTTTAATGCTTGGCAATTTGGCCTGGCTGGGAAAACTTTATCTACATTTCAGAAAGACAACTCCTCTCCCCGTTGCAGTTTTTGCTCCCATCATGCCTAGTCCATGCACCCCTTCTGCATCAAATTGCTCGCTTCTGCTTAGGAGCACAGAGAAAGTTCAGTGCCAAGAAAAGGATAAAAGCACACCAGAAACAGGGAAATGCCTCAGTCCTTTCCATTCAGAGGCAGATCTGCCTTGAATGGGAGCCCCAGGACTGATGTGGCCCCAAAAGAGACTGAATCACAGGCAAGCCAGCCCCCTTCAATTCACATTAAGACTTCCAGCACCATACATATTCTTTCCCTCACCCTCCATCACAAGCTCCTCCTTTCTAACACAAATTTCTCACAGCACACAGACACATGCACTCCCAGGCAGTGAGCAGCAGCGCTGGGATGTGTTGAAACCCAAGTCCAGTGAGGTTCAACCCTTGCAAATGACTCTTTTTCATCAGCAAACTATAATTGGCAGCTCTTATCCACTACAAGAGTTTTGCAAAACATCCCTAAAGAGTATGTCAGGCTAGTTCTTCACACTAAGACCCAAAATTAGAATCAATATCCTAAAAGAAAAGTGGCCCTCACTGGCCACTCCCAAGCAAACTGATCAGCCCTGCTGAAGTTGCAAAATAAAATCTGTTATGTTTTCTCAGATCCACATGCACATCCAGAAAGAAGAGAAACAGAAACATAATTTTAAAGCAATTAATGCAGCTATAAAGTTATAAAACTTGCATGGGACTCCAGACTTTGAAAGTGCTGCTGTGTACAACTCAAAACAAGTGCTATCAACATTTTTAGATTCAGAAAATATTAATAAATGAGACACTTTTTCTTTCAGTTTAAGAAAACACAGGCTCAGAATATAATTTGTTCTGTGCATGCACCTCCTTTATCTCAGCTCAGGAGGTTTTTGTAACAATCAGGAGCTGTATGTTAAGAGGAGGGAATCTGGCCCTCTAGAAAATAATTTAGACTTGCTATGTTAGCTTTAATTCACATTCTAAATCGTCCCAGTCCCCCAATCCCCCTCTTTTCACTCCTATGAGAAGCACAGCACAACACCCGCTAAAAATTTACACAGGTTAATACCATTCCTGCTACAAACTTGCACAAGTTAACACTATTGTTTTTCTTGTTCCCAAAGTTAGTCAGACTCTTTTGTAATAGTTTTGCTAATTATTGAGAAAGGCTTTTAAGAAATTCAAAATCCTCTTACAGAAGACACTTTTCATCTTTGGCGTATTTTTAAAAGATTAAAATGACTTCCCACATAACCATCCCAGATCTGCTCACATCCCCTTTCCCTGAGCTGCTCCTGAGCACTGGAATTAGAGCCCCCATGCACGAGCAGCACACGGAGGGATCGGCGCTTCTCCCTACCTGAGAAGTCTGCAGAAGTCTCGGCAAAGTTGCTGAAAGTTGTCAGGCACATGAGTCCTAGGAGGAAGGTGGAGGTGGGAAACACATCTGGGCAGCACATCCTTAGGTGTCCTCACGGCTTGTTTTCTTCCAGAGGAAAGGAAAGCGGTTCCTGCCCCTGCCCAGCGCTCCTCATTGCCCGGAGAACAGCGTCAGTCCCATTGCTTGGAAGGCTCGCAGCCAGCGGCGGGGAAGGAAAAGCACTCGGCACACACACACACACACACACACATCCCTGGGAGTGAATGAATCCCGGCTGACGAATGAGACAGACCCACCTGAGCCTTGGCGGAATTCCCAGGGTCCTAAAAGCCACCTCTTTGCCAAATTTGCTGCAGATTATTGTGCAGCTGTCCAGCTGTGGCACTGCGAGCTGCTGGGGGGCAGTCGGGGAAAGGGGTGCCCCGAGGGGCTGGGCTGGGGGAGCCCAGCTATTGTTGGATTAGATATGCAGGGCTCTTGTCTCTCTGGCACAGACAGACAGAAGGACGAGCAGAGTTTTCAAAGCAGGGAGCCCAAAGCAAAGCACCTGAATTCACAGGGATTTCTGGTCTGACGGGTATTTGTAGATGCTGCTGAAATCAGTGTGAGCAGCAGTGTCCTGCCAGACTGGTGACAGGAAAATTCTGTGTCCCCTGTTGAGAGTGATCCTACAGAGACTTTGCACAGGCCCAGGGATCAAACCCTCCTGGATCTCATTGCAGGACTGGGACTGGTACCAGCCACATATGCAAAACCCTTTCTTTTGACAGCAGAAAGCCATGCCAGGCTCTCCTAACCCACTGGACTCCTCTGTCCTCCATCAAACTCAACAGATCCAGACTTGTGGTTTTCATAGGATTGTGGAATGGTTTGGGTTGGAAGGGAGTTTATAGATCATCTAACTCCAGCCTCCCTACCACGGGCAGGGACACCTTCCACTAGACCAGGGTCTCCAAGCCCCATCCAACCTGGCATTGAGACCAGGAGTCCTGGCTCCTTCCATTGCAATTACTTTAACTTCCTAGCATGGCCCTAGATGCTCACTGGGTGTTGCTCACCTTGCAGAGTTAAAGGCTCCAGCTCACCTGGAAGCACATCCAGTATTTGATCCTGCCTGATTTTCATCCATATCCTGGCAGCATCAAGCCAGTCATGTTAATTTGAATGAGCTGAGAACTGGGGACACAGATAGATGGGTGGACTCTGTTGTCCCTCGGTACAGGAAGGATGTCCTGGGCTTTGGTCACCAGACTTAGCTGTAGCTCAGGTATATGTTTGCATGTAAATAATGGCCATATCCCACATATCCAGGCTAGGGCAGAAGCTGAGTGCTGGTGCAGAGAGAGGAGGATTTATTTCACAGGCAAAGCCAGCACCAGCCATTTAGCAGCCTGTGTATCCACATATTCAAACTGAGGAGCTGCACTGTATGGGGCTGCCAAGGGTGGCAGCCATGGGGCCAGGCTCAAACACAACTGCTGAACAAAGGTGCAGCACCTATCCAGCAGAAATAACCTCAGTGGAAAAGTCCAAGGAAAACCACTAGTGGTTTTTACTTCTCTGTCCTGTTCATCTACATGAAATTAAGCGGAGCTCTCCAAAAACATTGATTTTAGAGCTGAAAACAAGTGTAAGAAACTTCAGTGCAAAGGGCTCTGGGGTTTTTTCAGAGTTGAGTGAACTTGTGTTTCTTATTCTGAAATTTCTAACAATGTTTCAGCTGTTCTCAGATGAATATCAGACTGCCTGCCTGATTACATGTGAAAGACATTTTCAAGAGTGTTGCCATGAATAGCAGAGTAATTTTTTCCACCAGAAGCCTGTCCTGGGATGGTCTGTGTACTAGAAGCAGACCCTAAGGGGAGCTGTAAGTCCTGTGGCCCTATTTGCCTTCTGCTCATACAGCCACTTGCTCAAATTCCAAACAGCCACACAGAGGATGAGAGCAGTGTGGCAAATCTGGAGTTCCAGCTCAAATCCTGTCCATGACCACAGGAACAAGAGGCTGCTCTGGCCTGATCTGCATCTCCTTCCCACAACACCTCCTCACACCCTGAGGGTCTCCCGTGAAGCTGCAGAAGTGTCTCCCCAAGGACAGTGGTGACTCTGGGCTGCCCTAACAGCACAGACACAGCCTGAGGTCCCCCAGGCTCTGTAAAACCCAGCCCCAGTCCCTTCTCTCTGCAGACAATTCTGTCCCCTTACTTTCTTTGCAGAGGGCTGCTTAAGCAAGATAAAAAAACAGGAACTTCTACAGGCTGCCTTGCTCTTTATTTCACCTGATACTTTAATCCCACCTGCCAAACCTCTCTGACCCATATTTTTTCCAGGGTTGACCTAAGTTTTAAAGAGAAAATACCAGGAGATTTGACTTCTGGCATCTATGTATAATTCTTGTCTCCTAGTTCTGCTGCCCTTGCCAAGAGGAAGATCCACCACTGCTGTTTTACAGGCATGAGATAACCATACCCATTACCAGATAATCAGACAAAGCTCCTTATGAGCAAGATAAAGAAACAATAGGACCCCTGGAAATTTATCAGCCTCTGGAAAAGAGAAGCACAATTTGCTGAAAAGAGCCCACCCTGTTAGCAGGTGTTGATTTTACTGATTAAAGGGTAATTAGGTTTGGCTGACTCAGTATATGGGGAAGAAAAAAAAACTGGTGACAAAGGGTTTAAGGCTAAACATGGGCAGTGTGCTTGAGCAGCCCTTAAGGTTAATGTGAATAAAGTCAAACCAAAGGAGAGGGTGTTGTCCTCTGAGGGCGTTTTTTTAAGTAAGTCTGTACAGATGCCTTCCAAAAGAAAAGAAGAAAGCAACTCTTGCCAAAAAGAACAAGAAAAAAGAAAAGAAAAGAAAACTTGGCCTTTGAGAAACAGACAATTCAGTTAAAGCCCATCTCCATAATGCCCTTATTCCCTGGGGCATGTGGGAACATCAGCTGTGTTTGCAAGGCAAAGAGGCCACCTGCCCCAGCACAGCACAGATAAAGGATGTCTGTCATGGACGGTCTCATGGGGTAAACATGAATCAAGGCAACACCAAAATGGAACTTTACTTTTAGGAGTAACAGCCCTTGAAATCCATCCATGCCTTTAAATATGTCTCTGGGGATAGGTAATAACACATATCATGGTATACATTCTCTTGGATCCCTTGTCCCCAAAGCCACCCAGAAGTGGAAATAAGCCTGCACTGATGCTGTCCAGCATTACATCTTAGCTTGGAGGAATGATATTTGCTCTGTTTCCCTCCAGAGATTAACTGTGGAGAAGTCTCACTAAGTCTAAGATGCTTGAAAAGTGTACCTCAGTCCTCTTTTTAGACTATGTTACTTAAGTGCATTTTTCTCTCCTCCCATGCTCCTCTCTTGTAGATCCTCTCCTTCTCCTACTGCACAAAAAACTGTAATATCTGAAACATGCATATAAATTCCCAAAGTACAGTTAAATACAGCTGCAACTGGGGAAACTGAGGAAGTGAGAAAGGAAGTAATTTGTCATTCAGTTTTGTAACCCCAACATTACCCAGTTCATAAATGGTAATCAGGAATGGACCCAGTTAGGATGATTCCCACTTTAATGCTGTTTGTGCTGATCTTGCTTCTTTCCAGGGCTAATTTTTGGTAATGTTTTCCTATTTTTTACTGACCTGGCACCATTAATCTCTTCCTTGCTGATTAAACCATCAACAGGCAAAGGCTGGTGAGTAGAAGAGCTGGACCAGGAATAGATCTCAGCTACAGAACCAGATGTAGGATTGAAGTCCTGTTTGTTTACACAGTTACATGCAGATTTATTAGTACAAGTTTTGTAAAACTTCTCCTTCTATCTTTCTAACCCTAGTAAAATTACTCACTTCTTACTGTTTTTTTCCATAAGATCTCAAAGCACTCTCCAAAAGGCCCTGTTGCATTCTGCCATTTCACACATGGACAAAGAACAGTCATATGTTTAAGGTCAATACTTTTTCAATGTCAGCCAGGGGAAATTGACAGAGATAAGAAAATATTAAATACTTTTTAAGTCCAGCCAGAGCTCTTTCCACTTGGCCACATTCCTTGTAAATGAATGTAAATTTATAACAAAGTATACGTGCATGTATACCTACAGAAAGAAATGTAAACTGGGTGGTCAGAACTTCAATATAAAATAGCAAAGTTTCCCAGCAGAGTACAGCTCTTTGTTTCCTTTTTTTCTTAATCTTTCCCCTAAGAGTGTATTATGGAAACAGATGGGGTTACTCATGGAAGTAAGCACTGTTTGCTTTCATCAATTTGAAGGCAGAGGACTTCACATAATGAAGTTTTGCAATACAACACCAAGTATCTCACAAGTAAAATCCATATTCAATGCTAAACAACAGCTGTGCAGAATATTCAAACTGAAAAGCCTTTGAAGTTTTCACATTTTGTGTCACTCAATCACTTCAGTTTACAAAACGAACATAAAACCTGGAGGACTTTGCTCCATACTGGGAAAAGTTTCAAGTGGGGGTAGTGCTTCAACCAAATTCTGTGCAGAGTAAAAGCCCCAAGTGATGCACTTATCCCACTGAAACACTGGGAAACACTGAACAAAGTGGTGCAAAATCCTCCAATGCATGAAAATGTCAAAAGTAAAATATTTAAAGACTACAAAGTGATCCTCAACAAAGCTGAAAACTTTCTCCTCATGTCTTACCAAGTAACTGGTGTTGAAGCCTCTCTCAGTGGGAATTCTGTTTATTCTAATGATTCCATGTTCTGTGTCAGAGGGTACTGTGTAATCTGCTGACTTTTCTGGGATCAGCATACTCAGTTGGGTTTAGTTGGTACCTTGTGCACAGGATTTTAATCCCTGTATTAGACCCACAGGAATCTGGAGTCATCTTGATCTTTGTACTACACTGCAAGTCACATAAAGGTTTAAAGAGACAAGTTTCACTGAGACCTTCAGGACCTTCACTGTCTTCTGATATCTGTAAAGTGAAACTGTTCTCCACTTGACCTGACTCAGAAGTCCTCCTGTAACAGTTTTTCTGGGTAGATTTCTCCAATAATTGGATGATGGTAGGTACTGGCTTTACTATTTTCCACCACTTTATTTCCATGAGTATATTCAATAGCTCTCTGGGAGTGCTTCTTAGATGAAAAGCTGAATTTGACTCCTGAGGACACTTATCTCTGACCTCGTTGGTCTTCATTTTGAAGAGCAGAGACATCCCAGCTGGTTCAGTGTGAGCAGCAGTATGTTTTTCCTATTATTTCACCTATGATAATCCAGGGAGAATTGTCTCAATCCTACTGCTTTATAGACATGAGTCACTTCAGGTTACAGACCCTTTCTAATCGAGATCTCCACTAGGTTCTTCTCTTTTGTTTTTCCTGTTTTACTACCAACTCTCACAAATAATTTACATTGTCTTTAATTTCCACAGGACCCAGAATTGTTTCTCAGATTAATTTGTCTAGAAGTTCTCTGCCTGTCCTATGGTAGTAACATGCTATAATGTTATTTGATTTAAAATTAAAAAAAAAAAAAGAATAATCTCAACATTCATTCTTAAAATGATACCATGGGCATTTATCACAAACCTCTGTACTCCACTCTGAGGGCATGCAAAGGCAGCAGATTGTAGGACAAGAAGAGAGTCCTTCAGCATTCCTCGGGTTCTTCTGTCCCTCATGGGCACACATCCTCTACAGAGAGCCCATCCTCAGGGAAACTACTGTTATAACTTACACTGGAAGAGCCATTTTTGTTGCCAGAGGCCTTTCCCACAAAAAGGATTGTTTCCAAGTATTGTCATGAAGCCTTTTCAAAAAACCCACCTCTATACTAATAGTCTGAACCACATAAGGGTCTGAACATAGTGACTGCCACTCACATTCTGGACTTGTCCTTGGTTCACTTTTGATCCAGGCCACCTGGCATCCAGAACATTTCTGAGCATGGCTTGGGCGTTGGCAGGAACTTTGGCCATTCCCAACAGGCAGAAAGGAATCATGGTTTGGAATTTGATAGTGTGACCACAAACAGGTGATGTGTTCTAAGAGACCCAACAGTGCTTCAGGAGTGTGTAATATCCTTGGTGAAGATACAGTGACATGGGCTGAGAGCTGAAAAAACAACCCCAGAGCAGACTGTCTGCCAGTGTTACAGCATCTTCTCCTTCTGCTACTCTGGCAAGCCTGATTAGAGCTGCCCAGGAATGTCAGGGCATCCTGCAGTCTCCAGACTTCAGCACGGCTACAGCCCAGGTTGCTCTGTGTTTGTGCTCCCACCTATTCACAGTGATCAGCAGGACACTCCATTCCTTCAGGAGCATTCAGCATAGACTGTGCTTAAGCTTGATCTGGAGAAGTCAGTGAAAAAACCTCACTGGCTTCCCTGGTTCCAACACAAGTTGGACAGATCAGCTTTTCCCTCAGATTTATCATTGCCGTGGAGCAGAGGGTATTTCCCTTGGTTTTGGACAGAGTGCAAATTACACAAAAACCCTCTGGCTCACAGATCACAAACTGGTAAAAAATCAAAGGGAATCAGAGGAAATGCTTTTCTGCTGAATGGGAAAATTAATCCCAAGTGTAATTTCACTGGCATCAATGCAAATTCAACAATGGACTACATCTACCATTTGCAAGAAGAACAGGTTTGTGTTCTCCTTTCACATGTACTTAAACATACATTTTCCTTTCCTCTTTTAGATCTTTTCCATTTGAGAAGGCTGTTTCAAGAGTAACCATATGCTTTCACATGCATTTTAGTATTCAGGCCAATAATATCACCAGGTATTTTTTTCACAGTGGTCCAGTGACAAAGTCCAGGTGTTCTGGGCAGTGCAGACAGCATTGGACTATGTAATCTAAAACAACCCAAGGAATTTACAAGGGCATTGAAGTCCAAGACAGTCAAATCTCCACACTCTGTAGCCACAACACTATCATTAGTGAACTGCAGTTAACTTGCTTCCAGGGCAAGGGATGCTTCCCACTGCAGAAAGTTCATACTGAAATTTGGCTGCAGTCATTGTCTCTGTTCACACATCACTGAAACCTAATGCGGTCATGCTACTCACCAGATCAGCTAGAAAGGTTGCAGAGGAAGGAAGGAAACTTTACAGGTTTTTACAGCTTTTTTACAAGAGATTTGAAAATGTCAGAGTTCACCAGGCAGGGCATTACCTGGACTGACAGCAGTGCTATGTGCAGAGCTCTGTGTGTATGGGCATAGCTTAGTGGTTGTGTGCATCCAGAGACTACATAAAATAAGTATAAAATAAGTATAAAAAATGGCTTTTCTAACACAAGTAACTTGCCTCAGAAACACCTCAGCAGAGGCAAAAAGAGACTAGAGCCCACTTAGATTCCAAAATATTTTCCAGTTTTTGCTGGACTATCCCTTTGTGAAGACCCACAAGCCAGCATCCCCCTCCCAGCCTTACCCTGCCCAACACTGGTGCTGTGCTCTGCCCTGTCCTGCAATTATCCCCTGGTGCTGTTTCATGCATAGCCCTTCCCTGGTCATTCTCAATCTCAGGTATTGTTGTCCATGGAGAAACTCTTGTATTTATTACTACAGGTAATTTCTTGCTTCACTTGCTAACCCCATCTTTGACATGCATAACTAATCAAATTCCCTTTTCCTTTCCCACAGTGAAAGGTAAAACAATTTTTTTTCAGTTCACTGAATCTATCCCAACACAGCACACCAGCTCGTCTCCACCTAATGCTCCTTCTGTAAAATGAACCTTCTGCCAGTAGAGGAAAAGCAGCTTTGTCCATTAAAAGGAGTCTGATTTGAGGCAGTTTGGTTTTCAGCCAAAGAATATTGCCACAAATGGTGCTGTGAATATCCAGGAGATCTGAGAGCTTCTTCAGTGTCCAGAGCTTCTGCTGCTTCTGTAGTGGAAGAGGCAGAGACTCAAAGCTTGTAAAGCCCAGTTCTGAGGTGAAAGCCCTGCTGTGAGTCCAGAGGAAAGCAAAGTGAGACATAAGACAAAGCAGCAGTTTCTCTCTCCCACCTATTTCCACACAATAGTACTGCACACATCTGAGCCACTGCAGTGGAAAATAATGTTATGATTTCTAGAGAGCTTTTGCAAAACAAAGGATATAAGAGGCATTTTCTCTTCAGGTTAGTCACCAGTCAATAATGAAGAGCAGAAGTTGATTTGTTATGTTAAAAATAATGAGAAGCCATGACTTTGAGCAATTTGATCATAAATTTTTTACTTGCTTTTCCTCCTGCATACAGAGGTTGAGATAGCAGATATAATTTACTATGACAAACCACCAGCATTAATGCATTAATCAAGAAAAACAAATGGTCCCCCTTGAAATCTCCTGCCCACCTAGAGAGAGTAATGGGGTTATAAATGGAGAAAGAACAAATATTGACTCTATGAAATGTAAAGGTACCTGGGAGTTCACCCATCAGTCTTTCAATTACACTTGCCTCTCAAGATAAATGGGATTTCTTTTATAATTCATTTCAATTGTTTCAATTGCATTTTTTAGCATCTCAGGAAACAGGAGGGGGACATCAGTGGTCTCTTTAGGTTCCCAAGGTGTTCCAGACTGTTTCTGAAGGACAGGACCTCCAGTTTCTGGAATGAGATAGATGCTCCCAACTCAAAACATGTCTTCCAGTTTGAGATAAGTACTGAAGGAGCTGCCTGGACCAGGCAATGAGTTTTTTATTTAATGGTGTTTCTGGGGCAGCTTTCTGTAAAACGGCTCTGGAACTCAGCCTCCATCATTCAGACTATAGAATCTCAGAGGCAAGGACACCTCTTGGCATCTGGACCCATACAGGACTCGAGGAGACCCAAGAATTTACTACCTAAGGGAAAGACCTCTGGCATCATTTACTGAGCTTAACCTTACTTTGTCACACACTTTCATAACTCTCCAGACTCATAACATCTCACTTTTTTAACCTCTAAGCAATTATATACCTGTCTTCTACACAGTTTATTTGATTATTTGAGTAATTTCAACATTGTCTTCCACATTAGACACAATTCCTCTTTAAAATTTATTACTAAATCAGAAAATGAGGAGAATTAAGTGTATTATAAATGTTGAGATCAGCCAGTGGTGTTGTCCTTTCCGTAACCTGTAAGGGTGCCACGCATCCCAGAGGAAACAGAATTCTCAGTGGGGGCATATTCAAGAGGAGTGGGGACATCATCAAGAGCAAAAGACAAGAAGAAAGACAAAGCCACCCAACTCAAATTATCAATGATCTGAAAACACCACAGATTCCAAGAGGAATTTAAAGACACTTCTGACTCTAAACACAGAGTCAGTACCTACTGAGGCACTGGCAAAGCTACCAACAAACCAGATCACATTTAATATATCCCCTGCACCCTGACAGAAATCATTGGCACACGGTGTTTTTCTTCTCCCATATAGGTTATACAAGAACAATTTACTCTCCAGGGCTAGAATACAACAAAGGGAAAAGGAAAAGGAAGAGCATAGGTGTGCATGAACATGGCAGTGACGTGCCATGGAACCATGCCCGCTGCCAGAGGCCCCCTGGAAGCCTCAGGCTCAGAGGAGCAGATGTGAGCCCCTTCCCAGCACTGCACAGAGGGGAGAGCCTGCACTGGCCTGGCAGGGTTAACTGCATGTGGCTCCAGCAGGATGCAGCTCCAAAACAACCGAGGCCCGGGGCTGTTTTGACAGAACGAACGGAGGATTTTCCAGTCCATCGCTTTCCTGAGCTCAGTGCTGGGATGCTGTGTCAGAAGAACAGCTCTCCCTCTCCTCTTTGCTTGCTCTACAGTAAGGAAAAAATGTAATTGTGGATGCTTGATGGCCACCTTAATGAGCAGCTGCTCTATCCAAAAGGGTCTGGCACCTGAGGGTCATTTTATTATTTTCAGCTAAGTCAACTCACCTTAAGTTAATCAATAACTCATGTCTCATTAAAGGGAAGCTTCCAGAAAGACTAGAACTTACATGAGATTGTTTCAAGGTTCTAATAAAATCCACTATACTCAAACCTTCCCAGAGTAGTTTATAGGACTGCTTTGGTACCGGGGATAATCAGGACACAGAGGAATCCAGGGATAGCTTTGTGTCTCTGCTGACACAGGTCTGCAAGAGAGCCTGAAGGATTCAGATACCTCTGGACAGTCTGAAAGGAGCCATGCCTGCTCCACCAGCCACTGCTAGGGCTACAGCAGCTATGAACAGCTTGACAGGTTGAAAAGGGCACAGTTTAGCTAGAAGATGAGGTGGAGATGCCCTCCATGAGCCAGTCCCATTTCTTTTGTAATCTGGGGATATCCAGCTGCCTCTTCTCAAATCCTAAGGGACAAAAGACCAGATCTCCAGAGCAGCTTAGTGCCTTACAGATATCTCTTTTTGTTTAGAGACACAGTAATAATAACAGCAGGTGTTACTAATTTTAGCTGTGTTTCCTACAAAAAGATGTCCATGTTCCCTTGGGCAACATGAAAATTCACTCCCTCCTTCACACCCTCTGCCAGGCCACAGACAGCTGTGCTGGGGCTGCTGCAACATGGCTTCAGGTGCTCAGAAGGAATCTCTGGGATTTCAGACTGCAATCAGACTGTTCTGGAAGGTGATACTGACAGCCCTGCACCTGATGGTGCTGGGACTGAAGCAAGGATCATCAAGTCTGACCTGTGCCTGAGAGCATTGTCCAAACCCTTCTTGAACTCTGTCAGGCTGGTGCTGTGACCACTTCCCTGGGGAAGACCCTGTTCCAGTGCCCAACAACCCTCTGGGCGCAAAACCTTTTTCTGACATCCAACCTAAACCTTCCTTGGCACAGCTTCAGGCCATTCCCTCACTGGTCACCACAGAGAACAGATCATCCTCTGCCTCTCCTCTCTCCTCACCAAAGCTGGAACTGCAGTGAGGTCTCCCCTCAGTCTCTTCTCCAGGCTGCACAAGCCAAGTGCCCTCAGCCACTCCTCACGTGGCTTCCCCCAAGGCCCTTCACCATCTTCGTTGCCCTCCTGTGTTATATCACCTGAGAACAGTGATGCCCTTCATTTCTGAACCTTACCCTGCCCCAGTGGTTGTAAAGTCATCCATATTTTCATAGATTTTGTTACATGGGCAAGAAGAGCAGGGAGGCAGCCCTTCTACTCTGTCTGATGTGACAGAATGAAGAAATTCAAGGGGAGTGTCTTGCCCCTGCATTTCAAACTCAAGAAAGCTGTTCCTGAAAAAAAGAAACAACAAATGGTCCAGTGTCTTGATGCCAGAGTGCCTCAACAACCCACACAAGAATTGGGAAATACACAGGGGGAAGTTTCTGGGCCCTGTAGGGCACCTCAAGGGAAGCCCTGAGGTTCTCTTGGGAAGCCCTGAGCTCAGGGCAGTTCCAGCCCATCAAAATGTTTTTGTTAGCCTGAAATCCACAGTGGTCAGTCAGGGAGTTAAAAGTGGCTCCCTGACACTGAAACATCCAATTCTCTTCTTTAAAGACATTTGTGAGCTACAAACCTGCAGTCTCCCAAGTCATAACCCACACATCTCCTTACAGCTATTTTGTTATCTCCTCGATCACCATTAAGTTATTGGAATTACCCCTACAGGATAATTTCTCACCCCTGAAAAATAGTATTCTGCCTTTTTAAAGTGCTCACATAAGGGATAAGAATATAAAAGATTAGACTTGAGGAGTGGTGTGCTCAGTACTGGTGGAGATTTTTTTGTATTTTAAGGGTCAGAGTGCCCTCTTCTGTCCCATCCATGTCCTGCTGATTAACTCGCTGTTAACCAGCAGATTACAGAAACCCGTGACTTGTCTTCTGCACACTTTATGGTCTTTTACTGAAGCACAGTTAAGGAACCAAGCACCAGATCACAAAGCAGAAAATTACTCGTGGTAATGTGGGGCCTTGGGCAGTCATCTGCAACCAATAAAAGGGGCTGGGGGAGCACCACAGGCAACGTGATGGATCTAATTAGTTCATGAGGTCAGGGATATTTTTAAGTGAATCTCTGCAAAGTTTAAACGGTGGCGTGTTATTTATAGACCTGCATTTAGAATTCACCTTCCTCCTGCCTCTGTAGGCACTAATTGAAACCAGACTGATGGCCAAGGATACAAATACATTAAATGTACCTCAACAGTACTTACATATAATAATTTCTAAACTAATCTTGGTGGAAAGCACCGGTACTGCGGGATATCTGAATTATGGACAGAGATAACAATGGCTTTGGAAAAAAAAAATAGTTGAGTGTTTTTATCACGAAGTGTTTATTAGTGAGTGTTTTTAACACAGAGAAGCGTGTTTCTGGAAAACATAGCACCACTTTCATGTGGCAAAGCCAGAATTCATAACCTCTGGTGGATCCCTGTGATGTCCAAGGAGCTCCTAGCAGCGTGCCTGCGCTGTGCTGGGATGATCCCGGGGATGATCCAGCTCCGCATCCCGGGGACAGCACCGGCCCCTCTCCCGCTCTGGGGCCGCGGTCCTCCTGCCACACCCGACGTGGCCCTGAGGGGTGCAGGTGAAAGGGGCCGCTTTGCTTCCCCTCATCCTTAAATTACAAAACGGGACTTGGGAAGGTCTTTAGTGTCCCTTCCAGCCCCTGCCCTGGGGCAAGGACACCTCCCACTAAACCAGCCCCAGGGGTGGGAAGCCCACAGCTTCTCCGGGCAGCCCGTTCCAGCGCCTCACCCCCCTCACAGCGAGGAATTCCTTCCCAATATCTACTCAATCCTGTCCCACCCTCACAGCGAGGAATCCCTTCCCAGTATCCGACCCAAACTTGTCACCCCCCAACAGCGAGGAATTTCTCCCCAGTATCCGACCCAAACCTGCTCCAGTTCGGCACCGCCCCGTGAGGCGGCACCGCCTCCGCGCTCCGTCCCGCCGCGCTTTGTCCCCCCGCGCTCGCCGTAGCGGCCGCGCCGCAGCCGCCATGGCGGCCGCCTGTGGGAGGCTGGTGCCGCGGGGCGCCGCCATCGCCCTGCCCGGCCGTGAGCACCGCCCTGGCCCTCACCCCCGAGCCTCCCCCGGGCCTCCCCCCTGCCCCGCGCCCTCCTCCTGCCCTCCCTGGCCCACAGAGCGGAGGGGAGGAGGCTCCTGGCCTGCCGGGCGGGTTGTGGTGCCGTGCCCTGCTTTGGCGGGGAGAGGTTGGACTTGAAATCACGGGTGTTCTAAACGTTGTTTTGCGTTTTACAGGGTGTTTCTCTTTGTCGGGCTACCGAGTGAGCAGCGATGGGAAGCCACCGAAATTCCAGCCGCCTCCGAAGCCCGTCATTATCGACAGGAAGACGCGGAAGGAGGAGAGCAGGTGAGGGTGCCCCAGTGCCCGCCCGAGGTGGGCATTGATCCTCACCTGCCCGTGCTCGGCTGCTCGCTGTGGGAGCACGCACTTGAACGGTCAGGGCATTATACACACAGAAAAAAAACCCAACACAGTTTGTGAAAGTATAGCAAAGACCATTTGTGTGGGAATGTGTTCAAAACATCTTAAAATACTGTTTCTGGGCTTTCTGAAAGCAATGGAACATGCCAAAAAAGAGTAAAGCAGTAAATACTATTGCAAATTTGGGGATAATATGGGAGATTATGCCTGTTAAAGGCATCTCTTTGTGACAGGGACACAGGTCCCTTGTCTGCCTTGGCCCTCAAGGCTGGTTGTGCATCGCTGCTTGTGACATGGACCTGATGTCCCTGTTCATGAGATGTCTCATTCTGGGTGTTTTTGGTGTCACCTCAACCCATTTCATGGAATCACAGATCGGTTTGGGTTGGAAGTGACCTAAAGATCATCTCATTCCACCTCCCACTAGAGCAGCTTGCTTCAAGTCCCACCCAGCCTGTTCATGAACACTTCCAGGACTGGGCCAACAACCTCCCTGGGTTTTAAACCCAATTTGCACTGCTTTAAATGACCCAGTGGTTCAAACTGCAGTGCTGTGTCTGGAAGAAGAGTGGTGGCACTGTATGGTTCATCTGCCTCCTCCAGAAACCTTGCTTTGGAGATCATGAGTAGGTTTGGTGTTGTTTGCTGCCTGTGGGCAGCAGCACCAGCCAGAATTCTGCTGCCCCCACAGCCCCATAAGGTTTGTAGGGCAGATTTGCATTTGCTCTCCTCTCTGTTGGGCACTTCACTCCTGGCCAGATCCAGGACTTTTAAGATGCATCTGTACAACTGAATTGAGTCCACCTTCATCCATCTGCTCTGAGGGCAGGTGGTCTTGCCCCAGACCTGAGTGAGCACATCCAGATATCTGCTGGAAATGGTTCTCAGCCCAAGCCAGTCCATGTGAGGAAGTGTGCACTCAGCTCAGCAGTCAGTAACTGAGGTCCAGGCCATGGGGAAATTCTTTGGCATGGTTTAATTTTTTTTGTAGCAAAAAACATTGTTTTACCAGTCTATTTGAGCTTCCATAACACAAAAGGACATTTATGTGGTGTGTCCTGTAGAATCAATTTGTGAAAAATGTAATAGATTATTGCATATCTGTTGTTAAGGTTAACAAATAGTAAGTGTTCTGTCATAGGGATTACAATTAAACCTTTAAATAACCTGTTTCTAAGCTGTGACAGTACTAATTGAACTGGTTTCTTTCAGTCAGCTCCTCTGAGACCAGCATGTATTACTGGTTTGGGGAAAAAATCTGTTTAAAAGAACAACAAGAAAAAAAAAAAGCCACATAAAAGCCCAAAACCAATATCAAAACCCCACAAAAATTCCTTTTAGATAACAAAACCCAATAATTAAATAAAATTGTTGACTTCACAGACTGCAGTTTGTACCTCTGAAAAGGCAACAGCTGGTAATTCTTAGGCCAAATACTTGGAATTGTCTCATTTTTTTTTATGCAAATGCTTTTGTTTCATACTTCTTAAAGTTTGGCTTTTCTTGCAGGTTCCTGAGCCCTGAATTTATACCTCCCAGAGGGAGAAAAGATCCTCTTAAATACTACATAGAAAGGAAGGATATGATACAGAGAAGAAAAGTGTTCAACATCCCAGAATTCTATGTTGGTCAGTGTCAGCACTAAAACTTCCCTAATTCTGGCAGTATTTCACATTGTGTGGGGTGTTAGAAAGTGTGATCATATGTAGAACAGCATAAAACATAAAGTCTCAGGTGTGTTTGATCAACTAGGTTGTGATTCTATACATAATACTTCATATTTTAATCTCCTATTTACATCCTGATTCATTAAAAGAGTAATCCTAATGTGTTCCTTATGTGGGTATTTTTCATTCCTGGCACTGGAGCATATGGTTTACCAGTAGAGCTGAAGAAAAAAACCACATTAGATTAATTGTATTCAATTTGGATAGGGAAGAGCAGAAAAATAAAAGTGAAGTTTGCAGTTGACCTGCAGTATCACTTGGACCTATATTAATTCACGTCATGGTAGCAGTTTTTTCTGTTTCTGGCAGTTTTGATGGGAAGCAAAAGTATTTTCAAAATGCACCTGAATAGATGCACTTTGCCTGTTTCTTCCCTCATTTTGGCACACATTAACTGGGACAGGCTTGAATTGATTTGGGATTTGAATCCATTTTTGTGGCAGGCAGCATTCTCGCCGTGACGACTGCGAATCCCCTCGCCAGCGACAAATCCAGCCGGTTTGTTGGGATCTGCATCCAGAGGGGAGGGAAAGGACTCGGCGCTACCTTTGTGCTTCGGAATGTCATAGAAGACCAAGGTGGGGCTTCAGCTGTGCTAATCATGCTGCAAATGTTCAGCAAAATATGTGTTGTGCTGTAGAAATTTAGTCTGTGGGGAGGAAAAGAGCAGATTGAAGTGAAAGTGTGAGTCTGCCTGTTAGAGTACTGTGCAAGTTTAAAACTGTGTACCCAGAAATACTGATGTGCTCTGTACTTGAAAGGCATGGAACTGCACAGTAATTTTTAGACATTGTGATGGTAGTGCTTGTGTCTGAGCTGTTTATTGCCATGTAAACACCTGCCCACTTTGAACACTGTGTTTTCATGAACTGGGGTTGTAGGTGTGAACTGTTTTAATAAGCAGCAGGTTAGAAGAGTTTTATCTCAGGTTCGTATTCTGGGTTATGACAAAATCAGGGCAGTGCAAATAGTGCAGTTCTGAGGGCAAATATGAAAGGGGTGTGTCTTCACACACACTGCACCTACACTGAGATGCATAATTAACAGCCATTGTAACCAAAAGGAAATAAAAGTTTAAAATCCAAGCTCATCTTCCTTAGATTCGAGCCATTGAAGTCTCTTATACAGAATGGCTTCAAAGATTTGATTTACAAAGAAATGTGCAGACACTGTGCACGAGTACAATCACAAGTGCACTGTAGTGCTCTGAGGACTCAAAAGCATTTTGCAATGGTACAGAAATGTGTAACTGAAGCAATACTGCTTGGGTGTTGGCATTTCTCCTGAATTTGGTTAATTAAACCAGGCTTTCTGTCTCTTAGGGGTTGAAATCTGTTATGAGCTGTACAGCCCTCGAATCCAGGCGATCGAGGTGCTGAAGCTGGAGAAGAGGCTGGATGAGAACCTGATGTACCTGCGGGATGCCCTCCCTGAGTACAGCACCTTCGATGTCAATATGAAACCTGTGCCTCGTATGGACCACGAGGAAGTTCCTGTGAACAAGGTAGGAGCCACGTGTTTCAGGGGGAAAGCACAGCTGCCCTTTTTACAGCTTCCATTTATGACTGTTATCCTGGCAGGCTGGAGCAGCTCTTTGCTGTATCAGTTACCAGCGTGACAAAAGTAGATAAAATGAGGCAAGTCTTTGTGCCATTTCTATACTCTGGAGTTCATTCTGAAGACATGCAAAGAGGAACAGCCTTCACATTCCTCTGTATAATTGTGCAGAAGGGAAAGCTTTTCTTACAGGAATGTTGTTGTTAACATAGTTACTGATTCAGGAGTGGTTGGAGTCAGGAAACAAGGTAAGAAAGATGGAGGAGTCACCTAAAATCTGCATCTCAGGGAAGATCCAGAAACCATCAGACCCTGCCAGAGTGTTGTGTAGAAATTCAGTATCATTCCTCCCTTCTCCTCTCGTGCTTTTATTTTTTCCTTAATAAGGAGCAAATCTACAAAGGACGAGTTAGCTTCAATTTATGTTTCATTTAAGGACTCTGTGATAAATCAACACAGTATTAAAATGTTTTACAAGATACTACAATAACAATCATAGTAGTTACTAAACAACACACTGACAGATTGGTCAGTTTTCTCTTACTTTCCTCTTGTTACAGCAGCCATTGTCACCTTTTGCTAAGATCATAATCAAAAATCGAATTCCTTAATACCCTTTTATTGTTTTGGTGTTTTTTAATTTTTTAAATCTTTCACTCTAGGTGCAGGTACGAATGAAACCTAAACCATGGTCAAAACGGTGGGAAAGACCCAAATACAATATAAAAGGAATCAAGTTTGAGCTACCAGAACATAAAATGCAAGCAGCACAGAAGTGGAGCCAGCCATGGCTGGAATTTGACATGCTGAGAGAATATGATACTTCAAAAATAGAGGCAAAGATTCGTAAGGAACTGAGTGAAGAACTTGAAAAATAATAATGTTTTTTGCAGCCTAGAATTCCTGAGAAAATTAATATTTTTAGTTTACTGTGTGGATGAGCAATGGTCAAGTTTTGTATATACAAGGGCAAAGCAACAATAAAGTGAACCTTTCCAGATTTGAGCATGAACAGATTTCTGTGGCTCAAGTGTCCGCTGTCCTCTCACTGCCTACAAGTCATTACAAGGAATCTTTCTTCCAGAAACAAACATCTACAGAGCTAAATTGTGACAGAACATCAATTACATTTTTGTCATAGCACAAGGCTGGTGCTAGAGACAAGCTGGGATGAGGCAAAGCAGAACAGGAGAAAAGCAATGAGATCATGAGCTTGTGCTGATTGCTAACCAGCAGTTGCATTTTTGTTCTGAGAGGAAAAACAGCAGAAACTGATTATTAGAAAGTGTTATTTGCAACATAAATCCTGAAGTTACTGTAGGTTAGTGGAGCTGAAGGGGCTTTTTTCATACATATTAATAACATTTTGTCACACGTTAAAGAATTGAGCTGTAAGAGTCATTACCACAGTGAAATATTTTATTTTTTGAAAAAACCCCAATTATTTTTAATCTTTTGTCTGTAATACTGATCAAACCTATTTACAATTAAAGTATTTTACAAAAATATATTTTTAATTTACAAAAAATATAAAAAGAAGGCATAAGGATTAAGTCTACAAGAGTTAAATTCTATTCCCAGAAGATTTTGGAGAAATAGTCACAAACATATAGATTCTGTGATGCATTACAGTTTTTACAATGAAACATCCCTGTTATTCTGTAACAATATTTATTGCAAATATACAAAATTACAAAACATTAGAAATAATATAAGATCCTAATAAGAATATGAAGAAGTAAAGTTTTGTAGAACTTACGGGGAAGCAAAGGGAGATTTCTAGAACTCCAGTTACTAGAAAGTAACTGAAGTTGTTCTGTTCTTCTCATCACCACAATGTCTGTGATGAAAATCCTGATTCCTGACCTGCACACTGACTCCTCCTTGTTTCTGTATCAGGGGCATCATGAATCCTTTTCACTAGGAATGGCTTAACAATAACCCTGCCAAAAATCACTGTGGACCACAAGTCAGAAGAGCTCAGTGACTGCTCAGTCAGAATGGTATTTGGCAATTAATACTGAAAATAACCTGTCAAGTTGTCTACTGGCTAGCAGTGATGAAGTTCACAGGCACTTTCTGTTTGCAGGATTCCTTCCAAGGAGGATACAGCAGTAAAGCACTGCCACACATTTTAGAATGCCTGAACCATTGCTTTGACAACTGCAACTTCTAAATATTCCCTAATCTAGGAGTAGATGGCAATAAAGGACATTTTGAAAAAACACCTCATGTATTTAACACCAAGATAGTGATTACCACTTCCTCTGAGTAGGCAGGATTCACTAATTAAACTGCATATTAGAACTGGTTTACTGTGAATACCCGGCTTGTTTAGTAATGTAAGCATTCCTACAAAGGTTTCTATTTCCCAATCATTGCTTTAAGGTGTTCAAGTTTGTGCTCTTCAATGAAGTCTTCTACAATGTGCAAAGCTCCAATTTTCACCAGCAGGAGAAGAACTTCTTTTGTTTCATCACTATTTAAGAATTAAAAAAAAAATATAAAAATATAGCAGCACTTTTATTGACATGTCTAAACTATAATTTTTGTTTCCTGACCTCTGATAGTGCTGCATTAACAGCACCAAACATCAACCACCTCAAACTCTCCCAGTAAACAAGGACTGCTCAAGTGCTCCTTCACATTACACTCCATCTTTTCATTGTGATATATATACATATACATAACATGAGCATACTTTAAAGTATCACATTTATGGTATTTAAGGAATTTTTTAAAATGTTAACACAAAGTATTTGGGGAAGCACTTGAACCTCAAGGACAGCCTCATCCATTACCTGTGGTTGTCCTTGTGTAGTGCATGGGCACACTGCAGCAAGTGCTGGCTGAAGTTCAGTAATTCAGGGAGAGTTGATCCACCCTTGAGATCTTGGAACCATCTTTCTGGGAGGCATGCAACCACCTGTTTACACAATATTTGGAAAAAGTTTAACAAGCACTTCAATGTAACCAAGTCACATCACTTCTGACAGAAACCTTCTGGCAGGTTCAGTCATTATTACTGTACTTTTTCCTGCAAACCAACATTCATTATCTCTCCAAGTAGTTATGCTTAAGAACCTACAGAGCAGTATTAGCTCTAAAATGCTCTTATGCAGCAAGGCTGTTAAAAGAAAAAAATTAATATCAAGTTTTAAATGTTTACATTTTTTTAAATATTCCATCATCAGTTTTGACCCCTTTTCATGAAAAACAAAAGGCTTTGAGCATACCCCCACCCCCTCTTCCAGTGAACGTTATCTTTTACCTTATTACACTTTTCGACGTTGTCCGGCCCTAGTGGTGTGTTTAGGATGTTCAGGAGAAGGTAACGATTCAGCAGCTTGCTCAGTCCCAAATCACGGACCTTGTCTTCCTGGACAATCCCATCCCAAAGAACAACATTGGAGAGCAGCTGCAGTAATGAAGAAACAAAGAAACTGTAGAGCTACTGGCTGTAAGTGTGCTAAAACTGTTACAAGTTTCATAAAAGAAAAACCTAGGAAGGTAATATGTGCAACCACTGCAAGTCCTCAAACTAGGATTTACACTCTTCAAACTTCTGGTCAGTTAGCCACTAATAACTGCATAACAGAGTAAATAACCTAATTAATTTTATAAGTGCATCTATACTTATGTATAGATACACCTGTATATGTGTATACATGACCTCCCAAGGGTGGAAAGAACATTTTTCCCTTCCAGGGGGTTTAACAATTTGCTAAGTACAGAAGACAATTAAGCAAACTGTCAGAGAAGCAAAGACAGAAGTGAAAAGGTTACATCAACTGCTCAGGACAAGACTACACACAGTCCCTCATGACATGATGATGCTGCAGTTTGTGGCATCACGGACTTTTTGTAGTTCATATGAGTATTATTAGGTACTGAGGGTTTTTTCTGTTGCCTCTATAAATCCTTACAACTGTCATTTTTGAGTGTGGTGTAAGGCTGTGTTTATGAAGGTAAAATACCTTGAGGTTAAGTTACCTGAAAATTAACCTGCTCTGAGTCAAGGAGGAGGATAGCCAACATGAATAGCAAGAAAACTGAAATATGGTCTGGGATGTTAATGTTTCCAGTGAAATGAATTTCAGAGAGGACAAACAGAACAAATCTATTTTCTCTACCTTAACAGCTGACCAAAACCGTCTTTCTTGAAATTTTGAACGTAGTGATGACTTGTCTTCCACAGTGCTGGTCATGGGAAGAAAAAAAAAAAAAAGTTAAAATAAAGATTTGGTTTTGTTGGATTTAAAAGAAAATAAACAAACATCTGATCTCTCAGACATGGGTGTCTACAGTATTTCATCTACATCTGTAGGGGAGAAAGGTAGAGGAACTAAAAAAAATACAAACTGAAGAGAGTCAGAGGGTTAGCTCACCTTCTAGGATACAGAGGAATAAAGACATCTTCCTCTACAGATTTCTTCATTCTTAGGACAACCGTGTTCATCAAATCCTATTAAAAAAGAATTATTAATGTGTCCTCAGAAGAAAGACTTCATATTCTATTTGTAACAACCTCAAAGGTTATTTAGTTCACCAGAGGTCTGATATCTTAGACATAAGTGCAGATGCCATTTTATATAACACACATTGAGACTCTGAATAAAAAAATAGAAAGAGCAGACAAATCACAGCTGTAATTATCTACAGGCTTAGCCTGAAGAGTTTTGCTATATCCCTAAGCTATATCCTTAGGTGAGGCCTTTTTCTGCACACTAATCTGCAAGGCAGCAAGAAAACTGAACAGATTAAAACCAAAGCAAGTTATACACAAGGAATCTCCACTAAAAGATGTTAAATTCTATGTAAAAAACAATCACCATAGCTAGGATAGTGTGTATTTTTGAGCAACATCTTTTCAGGTGCCATAGATTGCCACCCACCCTTTTTTTAAGCCTATTTATTTATTATAAGTTCTTGCTAAGATCAGTTGTATCACTTGACTTTAAGAAATGGTTTCAAAACAACAAACTTTGGAGGGCATAAACATTTTCTTTAAAATATTTATTTTCATACTCAGGGCCCAAACATCCATCCCATTTCACCACTTAACCCATCCCATTTTCAATAGATAAACTTCCTGATTTACATCAGAAACCCAGAATCAGGCTAAGAAGGGCTTTCTAGATTGACTGTGTATATAGAAGTAATTATTAAAGGATTGTTAGGATTACATAGTAGTTTTCCTCCTCACCAATTAACCAACCTTTGGGGATTCTCAAGTTTTAAAATTCTAGGCCTACTTTATAAACAAAAGCTTAAGGGATGCACCACTAAAGCACTACTAGCATATAAAGCTCAAATTTGGAAAGATAATTAAATGCAAATCATTATTATTGCAGTGAAAGAAGATTAGAACTACAAAAAGATTTTGGATAGTAGAAAAATTCTGCCTGTATCTAAGAGTAGCTAATTTCTGCCTCACCATCTTAAATAAGGAGAGAATCAGAGAAGTAATCAGAACCAAACAGGTTCAGGAGAATTGTGTGTGCTCCTATGGGCACTGAGAACAAAGTACACACAGTGGGTGAAGTTCCCCTTTCTTGGTACCACAGCTTTTACCTCTCTTGCTCGGCTGGACTCATTTTTGGAAAGGATTTGTTTTCCAAAGATGTTATTGCAAAGCTGTACAAGGTTCTTTGTCTGTGAAGTAGATAAAGGATCCCACACACTCTTCACAAATGCTGAAAAAAAATAGGAATTTATTTCATTCATAATGTGCAAGTTACTTATCTGCCCTACTTTCAAGCCATTACAATGTAACAGAAGTAAACATAAAAAGCTCAGCCTCTCACCATAATTTTGAAGAGGCCACCTCAGCTCTGCTTTGTGGAACTATACAATCATTGCATCTTGGAGCATTGTGATATCACCAACATTATTTGTTATTATCATTTTCATTTAAGGTTTGATTGCATAGTTGCAGTGAACGTTTTCAATACATTCTTATCATACCTGTAATTTTGGGAAGAACAGTTTTTTCAATCACTCGAGGCAAAACTTCTTTATCATGATCATCATCTCTTTTTGATTCAGATACATTTTCTGCATCACTGAATTCTTCTATAGCTCTGAACCAGGGCATCTCCTCCAACACTGTAAAATTCTGCTGAAAGATGACTCCTGTTAGTTGTTCAGCTGGTCAGCATTAAGAGAAAAGCTCTATCCACTAACACCCAAATTCCCACTTAATTTCAGCTCCACCCTCATCACTGAATGGGCCAAAACAGCAAAACTAGATTTAAAGCCCCAGTTTAATGGGTGGGATTCTTCAAGTGTCTTCAAAGAACCCAGGAGAACTGTTTTTACAGGAGGTGTGGCAAAAGGGGCTGGAGATAAAAGGAGAGGGGGAAATTAAAAATATTCCACAACATGCTTCAGTTTTTGAGACAACACAGTAGCTTTTTTAATTTCTAATGCACTGTGCTATGTATAGAAAAAAAATTTTATATTAATGTATCATACACACACAAACACACAATTTTTAACAAAAATGTCAGCTGATGCACCCACCTCAAGAGGATTCCAACTTATTAACTGAACTCTGATCAACGGGTTTAATAGCTTAGGCAGGCAGAAACTGATGTAAGCATCACAGTAAGAGTCAGGAAACTTCTCTTTCCATTCCTGGAATTTCAACAGGATTTTTCTGATGTCACAAAAATCTGCATGTACATCTTCAAAGATTTTCCTACTATCCTCTAAAACGTTATCTATGGATAATATTCATTGGGAATAAAAAGAAACAATCACAGAACTTATTGAGGCATAAGCTGAAGGGTTTATGCATCTATAGGACATGAGAGATATTCTTATGAGAACTGCATTTGTTATTTATCTTTGACACATGTGACATTTAAATGGTTTAAAAACAGCTCCTACAAAAACCCAGTTTTAGAGAAAAATAGTGTCAGAACGCCAAGGAAAGGCAAGTTTGTTCAGGACCTTTTTTTACAGATTTATATAACCACTGTATTTCAAACTTTATTCCAGAATGATAACATTTCAGGCATGGAAACCCTTTTGCTGCTGTGTTAAGAAAGGCTATTATACCTTTCCCTCCTCCTCTTCATCCATTCACTCAAGATAATTAAAACTCTGTAAACAACCTTTAATTCACACTCCAGCTTCAGGAAATAAATTGAAATAAATACAAAACTCAGCACTGCACTGAGTACTGCCAGATCAGCTTTGGCATAATCTGACAGAGCTAACCTCTAGTTTAAAAAGCCATGTATAGTGCTGCCACCACAAGAAATCTACAACCATTCATTCATTCCTACCAAGTCATTAGTCAGAACTGCCTGGGTGCATTTTTTTTCTACAGTGTGCAAATAAAAACAGGGAACTCAAAAGAAGTATTCCTCTACTTTTCCTTAAAAAAATCATTGAAGAAATATCAACAAGAGATCTTGTTCTAGGACATCACATTAGGACTGTCACCAACCTTTGCTCTTCTGGAACTCTTCCACCTCTGTGGGAGTCAGCTCCTCATCACTCGACAGGCCCTCGTGGTGATCTCCTTCTCCTGACTGCTCCCTCGCCTGCCGCCTGCAAGCCCTGCATTTTGGAGTGAACTCAGGTGAGTTATCCTCTCCTGTGTGTGCAGGAGAGAGCTGAAGGAAAATAATCCAACTTCAGAAAATGTACTTAAAACAAGTCATGAGAACAACAGCCTAAGGAGAGGCAATGGGGGAGTGACAGTGAGTACAGAACCAAAAGAACTCCTGAACTGTGGAAAAAGGAGGGGATTTGGGAACTCACATCCAAGAGCTTAGAGCAACATCTGACCTCCCCCATGAGCCATGCAATAACCCTCCCTTCACCTAATCACCACTGATGAGGCTAACAACTCATCCCACCTGAGCATCTGGTGTTGAACTGGATCCTGTCTGACAGTTCAGTGTGCATTTACTGAGCTCTCAGACTGTCCTGCCAGTCCTGGATCTTGTTCAACAACCTACAGGGAAAAGGTGATAGCACCCATGTGCCAGTGGGGCTCTAAAAACTATTGCTGTGGCATCAAGAGAAACAGCCTGCAAAGTCAATGGCTTGAATTTCTACCACAGGAAAATGATAAATGGTATGGAAGTGATATTGCATAAATACTTTTAAACAGTTATTCATATCAATTAGCATTAAAAGTTAACTATTTTGAGAGAAAGTTGTTATACCACTTTTCATCCAGTAAAATTTGCTGCTTCAAAGTGTAGTTATGACTTGAGGTACCACTGCAACTGTAAAACTTTCAAAGCTCCCAATAATATGAAAAAAAAAATTGGTACCAATCTCTGAACACTGTAACATCCAAAATGTAGCATCTGTCTCACCTACACTGATAGCAGACCTGGGGCTAGAGGTTGATTTGCTTCACACACCACCACCTCTCCAATTCTGCCCAATTTGGCTATTTATACATAATACAAAAATGTATTTCTGTAAAAGTTAATAATATTATTAATTAAAATAGGAAGAAAAAGGCTCCACTCATAGTTTTGCCTCACTTAAAGACTTTTTAGTTTAAAATATCCAGCTCCATTAGCATCCACGTTCAAATCAAAATGAAGAGAATGACATTAATGCATAGATGGCTTCCATGTACTTCCAGTTTTGGAAAGCAAATACTGAAATATTTTTAGTGTAATCTCATTTAGTAATCCTACATTCATGAGTGCAGGAATGACAGGAAGTCATGCACAGCACATTTATCAGAGTTAAGTGCACCTCTATAAAAGAGTTACCTTCGATGCTCACACATTTCCAGAACCTGTGTCTTCTCATCACCTTCCAATTTGCTTTTCACTGGTTTGTCATTCCCACCTATAAGACAGAAACAGCCAAAAATAAAGTGGTATGTTTTTAAAGCTCCTGTTTTATTTTCAAACAGGAAACAAAGAATCTCCTTCTATTGTTTTGTTAGTTTTTTTTTTTTTTTTAAATTTGGAAAATAGCTCACAAAAGAACAAACCTAATCAAAACTCTATCCAGAGTAAGTCAGAGTGAATTCCTTGTAGCACTAATAACTGGCTGGTGTGCAAAACATGCCAAAGAGAAAGGGTGTACTACTATCATGTAAGAAAAAACAGCCTTTCCACTATATTAAATACAACTAAGAACATAAAAAACAATGCTATGTGCTGCTAAACATGTAAGTGCAGTCTCATTTGTAATGAGCTGGAGGTAAAATCATTTTAATAGCAACTCTTACTATGGCATTACCCTTTTCTCCTTACACCTGCTGTCAGTTTGCCACCCCATATTACAAAACCATCCAGGCTGCTACTTTCTCTCATCTGCAGTTTATCCCCTCAAGTGAGAAGACTGAACCCATATGATTTAGTATTTACCAGGATCCAGTACATCTGCCCTCCATCTGTTCCCAGCAGCTCCAAGCAGATTGCTCTCAGCTTTGCCTGAACAGTTTTAAAGGGTTTGGTTTTGGAGGTCTGGTTTGTTTGGGTTTTTTAAATAGCAGCAGCTAGAGATTCACACAGCATATAAACAATATCTTGGTGAGGAAAGAAAATATGAGCTGAGAAAACTGTATTAATTTTTCCCACAGTGACTGAAACAGTTTTCTTTTAGATAAAACCCTTACACAGAGTAGCATCTCTCTTCATGCTCTGCCAGATGGGTGTCACCTCCTGGTTTGAAATCTCCAATCTGGGCACACACAGCCTTACAGACACCCTCAGGTAAAAGTGATGTTGCCAATTACACACTCAGCTTTTTCAGATATTCACAGAATTCAATAATAAGCAAGCTTCCTCCAGCTTGAGACCTACTGGAAAACTGACTCCCATTTTTCTTTTTAAATATTGATGGGAAATTGAACAATTAAAAATTGACAAGGTCATGTCATATTCAGAGAAATTAAGCCAGAGAAAAACAGTATCATGAGCATTACTGAGATTAGAATTTCAAATGAAGTACAGTAGAGCACGCCTACTGACAATGGGAAGGAGAAAGGAGATCAAAAGTGAAAATTAAAATCTTAACCCAAAAATGAACTGTATTTCTGCTCAAAGACAGAAGTTATTTTCTTTGAAAATCTGAACTTTGTATTAACCTGTCAGTTGCTGAATATAAGCAGATTCATTTTTCAGCTCCTCTTGCCTTCGCTTCGATACTCTCACGGCTCGTTGCTGAAGAAGGGCATGCACAGCCCATTCCAGTTCATTAATGTCCTTCAGCTGCAATACAGCAAACACCAATCAGGCTCTCAAAATTGATTTCAATCTCACAAGAATCAACAAAAACCTATTTCCATGGGTTTCTTGCATAGTTGTGAAAATTGAACAGAAGTATCATAGAATGATGAGTAAGTTCCTGGTCACTGGAGTTTTTAAGGATGAAAACACAAACCACATGCCAGTTACAAGTTAAGGACTAAGACTTCATACAAAAGGGTTCACCAGGACACCACTGGTGTCCCTTGTTTTATTGCAGTTTGCTTTTGAGGCACTAGCCACTGAAGAAAATGTATTCACTAACTAACATTTCTTCCCTTTAGAGTTACCTGAAGAAATTCACAACTGCGAAGTGACACAAAATTAAATTTAAATTAAATTTGATTCTGATAGAACTGATTTTTAACTGGGTGGTCTCTCTCATTTTTCACTGACAGAATACACCTTTATCATCTTAAAAAAAATAAAGAGGAAAACATACATACTTTTTCATTCAAACAGTTGATCAAGTTTTCTACGTATGTTTTCATGGTCCTGTAGAATTTGTAATTCAGAGCTGCATCTGAAGACTTCTCCAGCTCCTGGACAGACATCTTTGAGCTCTCAATATCCTCCCTATATTTTTCATACTCTCTCTGGTGGGCACGGTGCACATCCTGTAAGGATGTTATCCTAAAAGAGAGAAACCCAGACAATCAGAACTATTGCCAGCTCAACAGCTGATGCACTCCAAAACATTTCTCCCATTATAATCACATACAAAATCTTTGCCTGTGCTAATAATAGCACTTGCACTTGACCTGAGCAGCACTGAAAGATTTACCCATGCCAACATTTACAGGGTAGGGACAAACATCATGCTTTGGCAACCCAAACATCATTTATATGGTGCTGGTTTTGAAAGCACCCCAGATATTTTACCTGGACTCCTCAATACACCACACTTCCCAAAAACATAAAAACCAAAATTAAATGGTATCACATTATTAAATAGATTCTACCCAATGTAATCTGGTAAAAACTACAGCTCACATCAGCATGTCCATACCAATTAGTAAAAGTTGCATGAATAGAATACCTGTAGCATTCACAATGTGCTCACTATTAAATACAAACCAAGTGACAACTCTTACTGTTGAGTGACAAACACCAGAAACTTCTCTCTACAGCTGTCTCTAGTAGACAGGTAGCACACAAACATTTACATTTATTACAACTCTGCTTCCTCTCTTTTTTACCCCTTCCCTCCTTACATATCCCAACTGTTTGCTCAGTTTGAGCAGGTCTGTAACAGAATCAAGGCACAGACCAGAATTTATTTCACCTCCCTGAACTGAACAGTTCCCAAAGAAAACAGATGAACTAAGCTATTATGTTCTACTGTGCTACAAATTAAAATGAAAAAATATTCATTTATTTCAGCACTTAACATATCACAAACAAATCATGTTTGTACCTACACCAAACAGGTTCCCCCTCCCCTTCCTGCTGTTTCCCAGACAAATTTCCCACTCTTGACAGTTGTATTCTTATGTTTTCTTATTTGATCCTGTACATAAATTCCTGCTTCATCCCTTCAGGTGATTAAAGCTAAGAAAGCATACAATTCCACAAGAATACTTAGTCCAACTCAGTTTCACTTCTCCAAACAAATGCAGCAGTGATGGTCTGTGCAAAGCAAAGATTACACAGAGAGAGCTTGGTGCAGGCTCACAGCACGATTCATGTCTCACTCGTATTAAATTACTTGTCTAAACTTATCTGAACAGCTGCTTCCCAGCGCTGGGAGGGATGACAGGGGATGGCTTACCCTGGGATGCCTGACCCCAGCTGTCCTTCCCACACACCCTCTAGGAGGTTCCCATGTCCACTTCAGCTGCCCACTCAGCAGCTGAGCTGCTCAAGAGAAGTCACAGCCTGGCACACAACCAGAGAAAAAGATCCAGACACGTTCTGAACAGGCTCTGAGGAACCTGGGCTGCTTCAAGAAATAGTGGGCTATTTTTGCAGCTGGTATAAGAACTACCAGGATTGGGAGTGCCAGCTCCACCTGCCCCCAATGAAATTCTGCTTGCTGGGCAAACGTAACATCAAGCCAAGGCTTCTGTCAAGAACTGCCAGTAACCATAAAAAGCTGCTGCCAAATAAATTAATCTACTTTTTAAAGTTCCAGTTGATAGAAACACTCTTGGAAAGTCCAAATGCTCCCCTGAAACAAAGTATTCCCACATAAAGTAAAAAATCTGTAGTACTCCATTAGACACCATTACTCTTGGTAACAACCCAATAAAGCTCAACACTCTGGAAAAAAAGAGTAAGACTTCAAAGCTGTTGCCTAATTCTGTGACAATAACTCAGACAACTAGTAAGTTTAGGAGTTACCTTTCAGTCAGTCTCTTCTTCACAATTTCCAGATTCACAGGTGGTAGAGAAACAGAGGTATCAAACTTGGGTTTGGCTGGCTGATATTTACGCACAGAAGCATCATCACAAATTTCCTACAAAAATTGAGTGTCAATTTTTAATACACCATTTACACAATTTCTCCCTTTGCAACTCTACAGATCAACAAGACATACCATTTAAATACTAGACATCTGATAAAAGATATATATTTCAATCACAAAACAATCTAAACAAAACCCAATAAATTCAAGCATTAAATCCATAACAAGGTCTATGGCTATAAATTGCTGCTGTTTCCTGAAGAGCAGAATTAACTTTTCCATAAGCAGTGGAGTATGAGGACCTAAATCATACTGGATTTGAACACCAGTCTCAGAAAGATGTAACTTTCTCTCATTTCTCAACTCCCCAAATTGGAAAAATTTCTACAATTGTCAATTCTGACTTCAATAAAGAGCTGGTTATTCAGACACTCCTAGCTCAAGTCTGATCCAGAGTAAGTGATCCAAGCCAGAACCAAAACTTCCAACACATCAAAATATAGTTTATTTTTGCCAATTTACTTACTGGGGAAAAGACAGCATTCTGCTGAACTGTGAAGAGAGCTCTCATATTGCCATTTAACAGAAATTTAGCAGAATAAAATAATAATTTTTGCTTTGCAACATTTGTATTATTTGCATACTCCTGCTTTCAAGATCCCTTGCACAGCAGCAAAAAAATCAGAGTTCAGAATTTTCTTCTCTGCTTCTTGTGATCTCTTATAACAACTGGTATCTGCCTTTGGGCCTGATATCACCACACTGCTTCTCACCAGCCAGACAGAGATTACAGATTTTCATTGCATTTTCCCATATTTCTAATCATCTTTTCCTGAAGAATCATGGAATAACTTCCTAAGATCCTCCCTAATGACAGGGCAGAACAGAGATACAACAGGACTCCAGACAAGCTTTCTTGCCTATAAGTAAAAAGGAACTTCCAATGGTTAGGAAAGCATGTGTCACCTGAGAGAGTTTAACAGCTTTCTTTATTTGCTGTTCTTCCCACTTGGCTTCATCGTCACTTGATGCATCACCCAGAGACACTGGAAATTAAAACAACTCTTATTAGATGTTTATTTACACCCTTTATTTTTTCCCCTCCTTCTAAAGCAACAATGGGTCTCCCAGGCAATACTGAGAAGTGATACACACAAAAAAGCAGATGAAAAACCTGCAGATGGAGGACTGCAAAACTGAAAGGCAAGGAAGGCTTGGAAAAGGCTACTGGGATTTGTAGGATTCACACTAGCATTGATCACACAGCTGTTTCTCAGACCACTACTACTGCAGTAGGAGGCACACAAACACCTTGTTTTTGTTTCTCAAAACAAAGTTTACATGCAAAATACATGTAAACAAGAATATAAGTATAGACCAAGACATGACACCCAACAAACCCTTGAGCATTCCAGAACATACACTCAACTACAAATACAAAAACACCTCGTTAGCATTAATTTGAATGGCAGATTCTGCTCATAGATATGCATTCCTTATAGCCCTTATTCAAATACTCAAGTAAACCTGTGCTTCATAAACAACACTGTAAGCAGCTCTAAGGGAATACAAACATGTTTTGCATGCGATAGATTTGTTTACTTCTGAAGGGCTGGAATGCTGGCTTGTTTGTTTGTTTTTCATTTTTTGAATTTATAATGTCAGTGCAAGAAGAGCACTTAGAAGACCAGACTAGAAGCAGGAGGCAGGACTTACACTAACTTTATTCACAGTAAATGTGCCTCTTACAAGGCCATTTTTTTGCAGTCAACAAGGCCAAAAATAATTTTGTAAATATTTCTGAAAGTATCCTGCACCACCACAAGTGAGACCTAAACCAAATTTATGACCCATATAAACCTCAAGTACCAACTGCACAGCCTTTTTCCAAGAGCCCTGAGGAGCAAAGCCTCACTCCCTACTGGACAAGTCCCCCATGGCTCCAGAGACTAAAACAAAGCCTCCAGGAGAAATACCACAAGCTCACCCATGTCTTCAGTCATCCTCTGCCTAAGAGTTCTCATTTTAGGAGCAAAATCAAGGTTCTTTGTTTCAGACTCATCTTCACTCTCCAAATCACTGCTTCCTCTTCTCTGAGGGACCTGAGGACTCTTTGAAACATCCAGGGCAAGATAATCAGCCTCTGTCCTGGCTAAGTGACGCTTCCTCCGAGCAGCCTCAATGTGAGCTGCACTGGGGATACTGCCTGCATCAAAGAGAGAGAAAATCTAAGGAAAAGACTAAAAGCAACAATCTGTATCTAATGCCAATCATCACAACTGTTCAGCACCACTGTACAACTCTGGATACAGAACACAAGATGGTTTTCTACAATGATCGCCAGGTAGACTATAAGGAGATTAAAAAGTGGCTCTCAGCCTGAAGGTGAGATGTTATTTTCACCTCACTTTATTTTATTTTAGTGTGCATGACTAAAGAGGAATTTTCTGCTGTCTTTCTTCTATAACCAGCACTTATAATTTCTGCTCTGTTTCGAAAATTAGCACAGAAAGACAACAAATGTTTGCAACTGAAAATGTGGGGGAGCCGCTGTTCTTACAAAAGGGTAGCCCTCACTCAGGATAAACAGATGTCCATACCTTAAATGGTTTAAGCTGGGTGGAACTCATCTCACCTAACTTGTCATGTACCTCAAACACAAAATGTTCTAAAATAGCTTTCTTGAAAAAAAAAAACAAAAAAAACCCCAGGGAACTAACCTGGCGATAAATCCTTCCTCCTCTGTGGAGAGCTGGATTCATTTTCAGAGTCTGAGCTGTTGCTATCTTCATTCAGTGAAGAATAAGTTTCATCCTCATTGTCCTCATCCTCTTTACAAGTATCTTTGGTATTGCCAACTCCAGGCTCCAACTGACAGATTTCTTCATTATAAGGGAAAAAAATCCATTATTTCAATTTCAGCTGCTGGAATATGATGTGCCATAACTGGTCACCAGAAATTATTTATACTTTGCTGCAGCAAAGACTGGTCACTTGTCTATCTCCACCTGGTCTCATCAAAACATGCCAAATTGTAACATTCCAAGACAGTCACTTCCAAGCCAATTCTTGTATTGAATAAAAGCATCTTTGATGATGCTTCCCACAGAAAGACTACGAGTTCTTCTGAGACACAGAGTGTATTTACATGCACAAAAGCAATGAGATCAGCTGTCAGATAACAACTAATTAATATTCTGATTGCTCACAGCATATTTGGATTCTTGACTTGAAAAACTGCATTTAGAAAGCACTTTTTTTAAAGCATTATCAATGAGGGAGCTCTTAGTTAAATGCTAAACATTTATATCTATCTCTAGTTATTACCAAATTCTTTAAAAATACTGATTTCTCTTCATCTGCCACTACACTTTCAGTAAATCATAAGATTACTGAACACCAGAATGTACCACCTTTTATAAGAATGTGATATGCTTTTGTAAGAAGCTACTAAGAAAATTTACTATCTCAGCTGAATCACAACCTCAAAGGGAATTATTGCCCAATCTCAATCTAATTTACTTTTATCTAACATTAGCAAATATGGTGTATCTGTGAATTGACAGAGGTGTCAAAAGCGGAATACATAAAGAGAACTTTCAGATGCATTTGTTTCTAAAACACACAAACTCCAAATATTCCAATAGGAAACTTACCACAGAATGGTTTGGGTTGGAAGGCACCTTAAAGATCATCTAGTTCCAATTCCCCTGCCATGGGCAGGGACATCTTCCACTAGACCAGCTGCTCACAGCCCCATCCAACCTGGCCTTGAACACTCCCAGGGATGGGGAGCCCAGCCTCTCTGGGCAACTGACTGTATTTCAATGAAACTAGGGATACTACCAGAATACTCAAGGCTATTCACTGAATTCAGTTAGAACATTTAAATGCTGCAAGAGCATGTAATTTAATAATGTTTACATTATGTTTCATCAGACAAAATGCTAGTCACATGTTCCCTAAATGCCAACACTCAGATCAAACTGCAATCTGACAGCAATAAGCAGTGGATACCTGGCCCATAGTTTGCAAGATATTATGTTGAGGTATAAACTTAACAGAACTTTGTTAACTTTGATGTAGTACATGGTTCTGAATAATCAGGTTTTCTCAAGAACAGCCTCCAAGTTCTGATAAACTTTCACCAAGGTCAAACAGAAAACAATTTCAGCACAAATACATTACAATTATAAACCTGTAAACTAACATTGTAAGTATAATTCTGGGTTGAATTAACAAGCAAAAAAACATCTAACAGGAGTATTTTTACAACTCTTCATTTATTTAATAAAATATTTAACTAAAAAAAAGTACTTACTTTTGCTTTCTTCAGCTTCTGTCTGTGCAGGCAGCAAGCTTTCCTTCTTTTTAATTCTAAAGGTTACTTCGTTGAAGGATGGCTTTTTAACTTTAAAAAACTCTTCACCTACCAGATAAAACAAAGTGATTCTGAGTAACATTCGTAAAGCCAACAATACACACACATATATATGCATGTACTGCATACAAAAGTGCAGGTAAACTCTACGTGCACACAGCATAACTTCTGAATCACAGAATCAATGAGGTTGGAAAGGACTTCTGAGATCAAGTCCAACCTATGACCAAACACCAACATGTCAACAAGGCCATGGCACTAAGGGCTATGTCCAGTCTTTCAGTTCTGGCTCAATTAATCCTAAATATTACAGTGGCTTTATCACTCATCACTGATCACCTCTTAGGTAAAAACTGCAGCTCAGCCTCCTCTACGCAGCACCACTGCACTGCTGAAATGCAGGGTCTCTCTGCAGCTTGTGGCAATGTCTTTTCATCAGCCACAACAGTCACAGCCCAGAAGGGTCAGTTAAACATTCAAGTTTCATTCATTTAAGCTTGTTCAGTCACGGAACCACACAGTACTTGTTCCCTCTGGTTTTCTCCAGTTCTAAGATTTCAGATTCTTTCCAGTCAAAGGAACTTGGACATAAATAATTGCCAAAGTACTTTTCACAGAATCAGAGAATTGTCAGGTTTGAAAGGGAGTGAAAGGGACCTCTGGAGATCACCTTGGCCAACCCCCCTGCCAGGGCAGGACCGCGCAGACCCTCCCGGAGCCCTTCCCCTCACACCGCTGTGTTTGCAGCGAGAGGCAGGAGGGCGCCCAGCGCGGGGCTCGCTGAGGCGGCAGCCCACGGCAGAGCCCCTCCGCTCCCGCAGCCCCCGGCCGCGCTCCGCGGGCACACACACCCGATCCCTCCTCACCTTCCCGCTCCTCCTCGCCGCCGAAGCTCAGCAGCTCCTTCCCGGCCCGGCCCGGCCCCGCTGCGCCCGCGGCTCGGCGCTGCCCCGGGCCCGTGCCCGCCCCGGCTCTGCGCGCCCGTTCGCGGGGGCTGCGGGCCGGCTCCTCCGCGGGCAGCGGCGCCTCCGCGCCGGGATCGCCCCCGCCCTCCGAGGGCTCCGCTTCCCGCTCCGAGGGCGAGCTGGCGCCCGAGTCCGGGGACGGGGCTGCGGCCGGCTCCGGCTGCGGCTCCGGCTCGCCCTCGCTGCTGCCGCTGGAGGCTGCGCGCCGCCGGCCGCGGAAGTTGCGCGGGGGACGGCGGAACATCGCTGCCGGGAATCGCTCCCGGAATCGCTCCCGGGCCCGCCGCGATCCCGACGTGGAGCTCAGTGCGCACGCGCGGCGACCCCGGCGCGCCCCGCCCGCGCGGGGGCGGGAGCCCGGGAGGGACGGAGGGATGGAGGGGCAGAGGGGAAAGGTGTAAAAAAATGTAAAAGGCGTTTTTGGTGATTCACTGATGCCTAAAAATGTATCTTCTTTGACAAAGTGGCCCCTCAGTTCAGGGGCTGCCGTGCTGGGGGGTGCTCCCCCTCCTCCGCAGTACCATCGGAAGCTTGTGGAGTTCTGACATTATAAAATATAATTTATAAATAATATATGATAATATTTTTTTCAATATGCAAAAGTTGTATGTTATATGTTATATTCAGTTATATGGCGATAAATATTAATGAATATTTATAAACTTTTGTGATTGCTGTGTATTAGTAAATGAATAGTAATTTGAAATGTAATTGCTAATGCCTAACTACACATAAATAAAATAGTTGTTTTAGAATTAGTAGTAACATACACTAAAAACAAATAAACACACTTTTTAAGGCCCTGTTGGAGAGAGCTCTGAGCAACCTGTCTAGTGGAAGTTGTCCCTGCCCATGGAAGGGGTGCTGGAATTAGATGATCCTTAAGGTTCCTTCCAACACAAGCCATTCTATTATTATTATAAATGCAAAACCGGCTCTGTAGCTTGTTGTCAAAAAGTAATCACACTTTTTTTTTTCCTTTCCTCAGGCTGAGCTCACAGAAGGAGCCAGGCAGGTGCCAGTGCTGGTGGAAGGGGAGGGGAACATATGGCTGGGAACAGAAGGAAGGTGGGAATGTGACAAGTGATGACAAATTGGTTTGCTTGGAGAGGAGTTGCACTGTAGCTTGTACCCGCCTTTGATTTCTGCTGTGCTGACTTGAGCTGTGTGTGATTTGCTCTGTGGAAAGAAAGCACATCCCACTCCAAATGAAACCAGGCAGAGCAAGTCCTTCAAGTAAGCCTTTGTGTCCCAAGAGAAGCATCCAAGAATAGCAAATGTTTGAAATGTTCTTGCTCAAATTGCTCCACCTTTCTGTTCTTCATCTGTAAGATGAGGATACTAATATTAACTTGCCTCAGGAATCTTGTGAAGAAAAAGCTGCATTTGTGAAGCACCAGTTACAGTAAGAATAACATAAAAACCCAAGAGAAAATCAACTAAGATATATTTCTATTCAGCACTGCTTCTAAATGATTATTAAATAAAACCCAAGGCTACTTAGTGAATAAGGAAGATTATAAAAACTTTAACAATTCAGGAAGCACAATCCACCTTGCAGCATTTTTCATTTTCTGCACTGAAAAAGGATGGGGGTCTGGCGGAAAAATAAGTACTTATGGAAATGCTGAAATTAAACCTGTCCATGGATTTGTGTTTAAATTGACTTATTGCAGGCTCTGATTCAAAACTGCCTTATTGCTGTGGAATTGATATGGACTTTCCCTGGGTAGTTTCTCTGACTGAAGGGTGAAGTCTAGAATAGTCTGGGGATGCACAGGTGTATTGAGTTGTTTGCAACCTGGGCAAAGGAAAGTTTGCAGATATAGATTTACCTGGAATAATGCCCATAAGTTTCCTGTTTCTCATTTACCACCCCAGGACTGATGAAGGCTTCATCAAGCCAAGCAAAGATGGGAGTTTTACCAGGAAAATTTAACATCTTTATAAAATGACAGACCTTCTTTGCCTGGCTGTGTCTCTGTATTTAAGTGTTTTCTTTTAATCTGATTTTAAATCCTATCAGTCTAGTGAGCACCACTCAGACTGAACTGGCTCCTTGTAAAACAAAATGGGCCAGGACCTCAGCGTGGCAGAAAGAGGGGACACAACCCTTGTACTCTTTGTCTTTCCAGCAGCTTGAAACTGCCATGTTTGCAATTGTCACTCCAGTTAATATGCCCACTTAGTGCCAAGATACTGATCTAGGCAGTGGCATCCAACCCATGATGACCCCAGTTCAGAAGAGGAAAAGCAAATTCAGCCTCAGCAACGCAGCACAGTATTTCTTGGAAAGACTGCCAATGCCAAGTGCCAATGGTTTTATCTTGTTAGGCAGAAAAAGCCCTTTTCCTGACACTGCTGACACAGAACAAAAGGATAATTTTGCCTTAAACTATTTAGCCATGAAGGTTAAACTTAACAGACAGGTGAGGATTTATTGGTCACAAATATTAGAAACCTTTGTTCTTAAGTGTTTTAGTGACTCTGCAGCCAAAATTCCTCTGGGACATGAATTTTCAGAAAGAGTTGATCAGTGAAGTAGATCAGCAAATTGTTATAGATTTCCCTTTCCAAAGCAAGAAGCAGGATAAAAGCAAGACAACCCTTGCATGAAAATTCAAGTGAAGCATTAATGGCCAATAGAATGATCTCTTTTCACACTCCATTGATTTCAGCTCTGGCTTGAACTCTGTTAAACTTTAATGTCAATGTGAGTTACAAAGTGACTTGCTCTGACAGACTCACCTCTGGTCAAAAACAACTTTCAACTGAAAAAAAAGTCATAAACCTAAGAGGTCAATTCTGTTTTGGGGGAAGACTACAAAATTACATCTAACCCCCTGAATGCAACAACTTTGCCACTGATTTGAAGTACAGCACAACCTTATTACTTGCAGCTGGTGGAAGAATTTGCCTTTGCTTCTGTTTTTCATGGCAAAGTCCAGCAGGATGTCTGGCAGATGGGGGCAGCAGCACCTCAAACTGAGCGTTACACCAGGCAAGCAAAAGCCAGAGTCGAGAGAAATTTCTGTGTCTCATCCACACAGAGCTTTTGTGTAGACTTCCATAAGCCATATTAAAACCACAGTGATCTCTTTGCCCTTTCAATGAATCTCTGCTTTTATTAATGATGTTGTTAATCATAAGCTCACTTTACTGTTTTACACTGTTTTGCCTATCTTTATCATAGTATGTATTTGTTTTATAGCATGCCTACATCTTTCCAGAAATCCGTGAATCCGAAAAAATTTTGTTTTCACAGCAACTCACAAAACATTCTGAAATCTGAGAAGATTTATTTCTAATTTTCCACAATATTTATGTTATTCATCCCTTAAAAGCAACGTGTAATTCCAGAGAATCTCACAAAATTCGGCACACAAGAGGTACACTATTCAAAAGTAGTACTGGTCCTCAGAACCCAACAATATGTATTAAATAACAGGTTTTTAGCACCTAAAAGTGAAAGATTTGGGGGGAAAAAACCCTCATATCTGTAGCAGATGCAGTAGGGATCCCAGCCTGTTGGGATCAGAGTGGCTTCTTGGCTTCATCAAAACTTGAGTGTGGAGAAACAAATGCGTCTGAAATGAACCTGCAACTCTGTCTTACCGAGGTGTTATTTACTAATTGTGGCATAAGGATTGTAAAATTGCAACAAATAACCTTGCTTAACCCCATTACTCTGCTATTGTCAGCACTTGGCACTTGTGAAATTCCTGTGTGCTTGAGCATTTCTGCCCGCCTGCACTGCAGCTAGGCACAGCAAGTAAAACCCTTGTGTCTGCTCAGCAGTTGGCAAAGTTTTATTTGCAATAATTCAGTCTGCATGAGTCAGCACTGCCTCCCTTCACAACATGGTCTGGCCTGTCTGGAAAGCTGCTTTCTCTATGGTTACATAGATGTTCTGTAAATCTCAAAACCATTTCAGTGCGGTAGGCAAAGGAGCCTTTGCCACACTGAATAAATACAGTCCGGATCCCCATTCACTACTAAATAATATCTGTGCTTGGCAGGGAACAAAGTTGGGACATGAATATTTTATTTCATACAGCTATGAAGTAATAGAAAAACCTGAAAAAAATGAATACAGTAGCCATTTGTTATTTTAAAACATGTGTGGGCTTCTGGTTCAGAAACCAAACCAACATCTCTAGAAGTTCTATTTTTGATGCAATGTGTGCTTTGTACCTTCTACACCTTTTTGGTAAATTGTTACTCAGAATCTATATCAGAAATGCACAACTCTTGTTCTGTTAGGTGTGGAAAGCAAATATTAACCTGTCATTTTTTTTATCCTGTTCTGTTTCATGCCTCCATTTTTAAATAAAGATGTGGGTTAAAAGACAGTATCTAGCATTTACTCAAAAGAAGGAAAGAAATTTGCACTGCTGTAAAAATGGAACCTCCAGCAGCACTGAGTGAGGGCTCATTGCTTCTGTGTTTGCTGGAGAGAAAAATGAGGAGGTGGAAAAGAAAATGTAGCATGAATAAGAGAGTTAAATCTAATAAAGGGGTCAGAGCTGTCACTCATCAGGTAGGTGTGGCTGTCCCTAAGTAGTTCTTTATAGCTGGGACAACAAGCTGGGCTCTCCAGATGAGGAAATGCCACTCACTAGGAAGCAAAATTAAACAGGTCACTGCAGGTGGAATGTGTGCAGGTCACTATTGAGCAATTACTGCTTTTTGACCACTCAGAAATAGTTGTCACTTTACATCCCTCGATCTCTGACCAGTAACTGTACACAAAGCTTGGCTTATTCTTGCAGTAACTGATCTCTGGTCTACATTTGGTCCTGGTTTAACTTTATGTATTTTAAACACACATTTACAGGAAGATGTCTGTCATCAAGCTTAGACACTGCCTGGTCAGAGGGCTTGGACAGGGAGAATAAAGCATTCATATCTGGTATGTTTTCCTGCAGCAGAGCAGAGAAAAAAAAAGCAATATTATGGAATAAACTAAGAGCAGAGAAGAAAGTCATGTTGCCTTTTGCCACTCAACTCAGGCTAAGCAATTTTATTCGTGATTGTTTTGCTGTCAGTGGAGACCTTTCCTTATTACTCTAAAGACAGGAAAATTGCTTGTAACAGGAAACTGAGACAGAGTACAGAATGATCAAAAAGTAAAGCCTTAATGTGAAAATTGAGTTGCTAGTAATAGGAATAGTTTCTCCATCTTCATTATACCTTGTTAGGTTTTGCTGTTGTGTGCTGGTTTTGGCTCGGATATGACAAGGAGATGATAGAACCATAGGATGGATTGAGTTTGACCTTAAAGATCATGCAGTTCCAATCTCCCTGCCACGGGCAGGGACACCTCCCACTAGAAGCCTAGGATAATAAATGATACCATAACAATCCTAGAGGATAAAACATTGCTTACAGTAAATCCTACTTCTTTTCTGCTCCTCCCACACTTTTCATCTTAATTGGTCTCCTCCGAGTAGCTGTTGTGCTGCAACCCTGCCCCTGTGACTGGAACAAGCCTCTATCTTATCATACCTTTGATTTCTCCTCCTTTCAGCTCCCTTTTCTACTATCAGTTATTATTAAACAATTTCTCTCACTTTAATGGCTTTTTGGAACAAACTAATTAATTCCTGCAGTTTTAAGTTGCTTTGCCACTGTCTTCTCATTGCTAGAAGGGTACTGTCACCAGAAGAGACTTTTATTTCACCTGGTATTTGACATCAGCCCCCAAGAACACATGTTGAAGCTTGTAAAAAGCACTCTTTCCAAACCCTGAGATGCCCAAAGGCAGTATCTGCAACAGTGTCTATAGAAACTCCACCTTCATAAAAGCAGTGTTTTTCTTTTTTGACTACTACTTGCTTCAAGCAGTAGTCAAACTCTGAGTGGAAACAAATTTCATTTGCCATTTTAAAGATATAATACTAGTTTGTGCCTTGGACATTACTAATAAAACATCTCTGTAAGACTCTTAGGTTGAGTAAGAGTTCAGCTTTACTTCAAGGATGCATTTTTTTATAGCTGAGACTAAACATTGTATGTCTACATACTCTATTTCCAAGGAAGAGTGACTTGAAGGGCTGCTGCATTCAAACGTGCCTGCACTACAGATTGTGAGTCCTCCTCCTCTTCCTGATAATTAACTAATCTTACAGATATTTATTCTTCCAGTATCTCTGATCAGCTCCAGTTCATTGTGATAACACTCATGCATTGAATTTGTGTAGAATCAGAACACATGAAGCTTTGATGTGCTAATTTTTAATACCAGGTTATCTTGCTTGGGAAACAGCTGAATTTTTAATTCCCTACAACTCCTCCCTCCCCAGGCAACAGGTCAAAAGAGGTGATTGTAAGACCCCACTGGGTGTCCAGCTCTGGGGTGTTTAGCACAAGAAAGGTGTAGTCCTGTTAGAGTGGGTGCAGTTCGGACCATGAAGATGCTCAGAGGGCTGGAGCACCTCTGGTATGAAGCAAAGCTGAGAGAATTGGGATTGTTCATCCCAAAGAAGAAAAGGCTCCAGGGAGACCTTATTGTGGCCTTTCTGTACTTAAAGGGGTCTGAGAGAGAGATGGGAAGAGGTATTTTCAGTGGGCCAGTTTCACTGGGAGGAGGGGTAATGGTTTTAAACGGAAAGAGGGTTGATTTAGATTAGATATAAGGAAGGATTTTTTTTACAATGATGGGGTTAAACACTGTCAGGGAGGTTACTGATGCTCCATCTCTGCAAAGATCACACTGAACAGGGCTCAGAGCAACCTGATCTAGTTGAATATATCCCTGCTTATTGCAGGGGGTTTGAACTAGATGACCCTTAAAGGGTCATCTAGTCCAAAAACGAGTCCAACTCAAACTATGCTACCATTCTTTGACTTTCCTGGCTTTGGTTTTGTCTCAAAAGAGGTATTAGGCAAGGTGTGTAGTTACCCCAACTGAGGTACATTGCTGCTTTCCTATAGGGATCTCACATTTAATAAAGCAGATGGGTCATTCCCTATCTGTCCTATTTACAGAATCAAATATCCCAACATCCTTTATGTAATTCCTGCTTCATGTACTTTGTCACCTCTAAGCCAGTGGTTAAGCACAGACTTTACCCAAGTTAATTTGCGTGTGGGACGTGGCAGTAACATCAATTACAGAAGAAAGGAACTGTGAGGTTCTTTGAAAAGACACCTAGTTCAATGTTCAAGGCACAATCAACTTACTTACCAAACTCCTCCAACATCTGCCTAACCTGTTCTTAGAGACTTTCCTTCACAGTTTTTTACATTGCCCTTCCCAATCGTTAACTACTGTAATCAGTAATGTGATTGATTTTGTCTTACGAGAAGAAACGTGTTTATCTGGTTTATTGTTATCTTAATCCTTTCTACAGTGGTGTTTCTGTAAACTGTTATGCCTGGTGCAAGCATTTGTTTTCAATCCAGAGCAGGCTGGAGGTGTTGCCAACACAACAAAGTCATATTTAGAACTGTATCACTATAATGTGTACTAAACAGATTAAAGGCTGCGTATTAAAGTACGCAGTAAAGTAATTCAAGTGAAAAATGTCAGATGAGACTTTTTAATTGGGCTTCAGAGAAGCCTGTTCTTGACCCAGGGCTGCTTTGTTATACCAAATAATTATTTGGAATTATATGAAGCACTGCTTATGAAATCTGCAGATGACTTCAAAACAGCCCAAGGCCACCTGGGTCCCTTGAGTAACACATGTTTTAACCCACCTACACAGCAAATATCTGTGCATCAAAGCCAAAGTTGCTGTCTGTTCATAGGTTAAAAATACAAAGCACGTTTTTGGGCTGGGTGTGAGGGAGGAGAATGCTGTGTCTTCAAAAGCAGTGAATCAGATGAGGGCTGAGGAGGTCACGAGGGGTAAATGCACAAATGCTGCCAGCGCAATGTGGCAGCTGCAGCAGCAAATGCAGACACCAGGTGTGTAAGCACAAATCCTGCCATGGTGAGTCCTAGGATGTGGCCATAGCCATGGCATGGCACAGGAACGTGACTCTTCTGGAATCACCGTGGATGATAAAAGGTGTAACCAACTGGAAAGGCTCATTAGGAACGCAGAAGAATGAGTCAGTGGAAAAATCTGGGCTGTACGAAGGTGATAGGTAATTATCTACCCAGCAAAAGCATAGCAGGAAGGGCCTGTAAAAGTCTGTGCACGGCGAGATCCCCTTGCTGGAGAAGGAAAACGTTTGGTAGTTAAAAATTACGGCATTTTCGGCGTGTTGCCTTCCTACAGGATTCTTTAATTTTTGGAAAGATAAACCCCTGAAACCCTACGTGTTTCAGTCGCCGAGCAGAGCCCAGTCCAGCTGCTGGCGCCAGCCCCTCAGCGCTTGCGGGGTCCCAGCGGGACTCGCTTCCCACGGACAGGCACCAAGGGCGCCGTTACCTGCTCCCAGGTGGGAGAATGAGCTCGGTCCGGGAGCTTTGCCTGTGCACAACAGAGGCCACGGCTTTTCAGCTTCCAGTAGAGATAGGACTGGGATACAGGCGGAAAGCTGAGGCAAAGGTAACCCTATGGAGCAGATGAGGAGGCAGCGGGGGTGGAATCGAGTGAGAGCGAAGTGAGCAATGACGGGGTAAATCCTCTGTCAGTCAGGTCTTGAAGCAGTAGCTGTTACCGTATAGCAAAGGCACCGACAGGCTCGGTGCCGACATCCCCGGACTGCAGCACTGTTTGGCGAGCCCAGCCCAGACCCAGGGGCTGCACCCAGGATACAACAACCCCTCCACGGGGCTTTGAGATCCCGGTCCCGGCTGTGGCGGCGCCCGGCCTCAGGCAGCGCCCGCCCCCGCTTCCTCCCCCGCCCCCGCCGCCATGTTGTGGGGCCGAGCGCCGCGGGAGGCGCAGGGGCCGCGGCCCGGCGGAGCCGCCGCTCGGGGCAGCGCAACAGGTACCGGCGGGGCGGGGGGCGCGGGGCGCTGTGAGCTCCATTGCCTTGAGCCGCTCTACTTGTATTTTATTCCTGAGCTGAGTCTGTGCTCTCTTCTTTTTTTTTTCTTTTTTTTTTTTTTAAGGTGGGTTTTTTCTTTCTTCTTTTTTTTTCTTTTTTTTCTTTTTTTTCTTTTTTTTTTTTTTGGGAGGGGGTGGTGTCTGGGGCTTTGGCGGCGGCGGCTCCCGCTGCCGGCGCTGCCGCTGCTCGCCCGCGCTCCCTCAGCGCGCTGCGAGCGGAGCGATCGCGGTGCCCGTGCCCAGACGGCTCCCGGAGCGCCCTGCCGAGGTGAGGTGACTCGGACGCGTTTGTGGAGCCCAGTTCCTTGTGGTGACGGTGATTTTGTTCCGTCTGGTTAACTGTGAGGACGCGGAGTTTGGAGAAACCGAGCTCGTTTCTGCAGTTAAAGTTTGCAAACTGTTCCGTCTGTAAATGGACTGGCTTTTCTCGGTCTCGACTTCTGACCGCGGCATGTCGTAATTCAGAGAATAAAGTGAGGCTGAGGTACGTGATTCGGTTTCCTAAACATTAAGGTACCATTTTGAAAACAGTAAATGGTTTTCGGGGCAGTTGGGGCTTTGACATCTGTCACATTGCAGAATTCGAAAGTAGATCGTGCTTTAAGATAGTGTCTGCGTTCTTTGAAGTTATTGCAGCGGTGACTGAAACATCGGTCGGAAAATCCCCATCTAAAACACGGGAATGAGAAGTCTCAAGCTTCTTTGCCCTTGTGTCCAGGCTGTCCTATCTTGTGTGTCGCTCCTTTGGGAAAATGATGTTTTTTAGCTCCTGTGCTGTTGGTGCTGGCCTGTGGTGGCCGCAGCTCCCCCGCCGGAGTGTGCACAGCAAGGCTCGGGGGTGTGTGGTGTGGGTAACATCGGTGGTGCCAAAATTGCTGCTTGCTATCAAGAACTTTTAATCATTCATCTGAAATTTGCTTGTAATAAACATCTATATCTGCTGATACGACGGTGACATGCAGAAGTAATGAGCGCTAGGAGTTAGTTGGATGAGCAGCTACCTGGGCTTCGTTCTGTTCCCAAACCTCCCTCATTTTTGTTACCTTGTTTCCACTCTACCTCTTCTGTTTTGTTTGTGTGTATTTTTTTCTTCTGACTCATTTGGGAGGGGCATTCACAGCACCGTACCTCTGAGTATTCAGAGAAACCCTAACTCAGACTCTGGGCTTCCTGTGATGTGAAGAGAACTGTGTGATGCCTGCAGACATGGATTTAGGCTGCTCCGTGCTCTCTGCTGAACAGAATTTTTTGTTAGATTAGCTTCCTCACTCAGATGCCTAAATTAGATCAAGAGAATATGCTTATCCTTTTAATTACTATCCTGAGGGAATTGCATTTACTTTTTTTCTCCTCCATCTGCACAAGATCTGGGGTACAAGATGAATCCCTGCCTGAGTTGTAGCTGTCACTGTAATAGAAACCAAGAGGATGATGTTCCCATAGCAGTAACAATAACGAAATGGGGTACCTATGGTCTGTTTGTGCTAATCATAAAAATAATGTGGTTATCTGCCATAGGTGCTGGTCAAAGCATCAAAGCTCTATGGGTACTTATTTTTTTAACCATTCTTGTAGACAGAATGAGATGGATCAAGGCGAAAGTGAGCGCAGATGATTTTGAACTGTGTTTTTGAGAAGGCTTTATTTATTGAGACTCAGGTATTACAGTGATTTGTACCACAGCAGTACTTACAGCAAGGTTTTTTGCCGATATTTCTGTTGTAGTCTCTAATGTTGAAAAGTAAATTAATTTCACGGCATAGGAAAGTAGCAGCTATGAAAAATGAAGCTAAGTCTGTAGCTGATAGTATTTCTTCAATGAGCTGCTTGTCAGGAGCTGGAGGCAGCATTTGGAAAGTGAAAGGTGAGGTGTATGCTTTGCTTGGGGTGTTATCAGAAACCTTCACAGCCTTTGAGAATAGGCATCTGTCAGGAAAATACTGTGGGTTTAGTTCTTGAAAGGCAGTGTAGTCCAGATTAGTTCCTGTCACAAACTGAGACAGATGTCTCTGGTCTGAGAGATAATTTACTTGCAAACTTTGAACTAACAGGTTATCTGCTGTTGCCTCAAAAGATTTAATTTGATCAGCATGCAAAATATGTGAAAAAAGCATTTAATGAGATTTTTCTTTTAAAGGCCAGAGCTGTACTCTTTGCCTTTTTAAAAACTGGTTCAAAAATTGGACATCTTTATTTGTAATGTTAATTTCTGGCCTGTTTTCACTTGAAAGGAAATACTTCCACTATGTCAGTTTTTAAAACCTTTTAACTGCTTCCATTTGTTTTTATTTACCTCAAATGTAGTTACAGAACAGTATTGTTTTGAAGGGACTTCTGGAGATCTTCTGGTCCAACCCTATGAAAAGCATGGCCAGGCCAGGTCACTCAGAGCCATGTCTGGTTGTGTTGGGATTATCTCTGAGGGTGGAGATCCCAAAAACTCACTGGATAGCCCTCTCCAGTTTGGTACCTACTCTGGCTCAAAGTTCATCCCATCCCCTTGCCCAGGCTGCCAGTGAAGGCATTAAACAATACTGGCCGTGGTGTCAGCTCCTGGGGAGCATCACTGCTTCCAGCCAGATGGATTTGGGACTGCTGACCACAGCCCTTGGAGCCTGCTGGTCAGGCAGCTTTTCCACCCAGTTTACAGTCAGCTTTTTCAAACTATATTCCACCAGTTTGGCTGTAAGGACACTGTGGGAAACCTTGATAAAAGCTTTTGTAGTGTCAAAACAAGATGCTGTGCCCTCGTTCACAGGGCTGATCATCTCAAGGATGGGATGTGTCAGGTGTGGTTGGTCCTCAATAGCCACATGCCATTTCCCTTCACCCTTTTCTTCTTCAAGCATCTCTAGGTGGGTCCCACGATGATTTGCTCCATGATCTTTCTAGGGACTGAAGTGAGACTTAGCTGTTTGCCTTTTTCCAGTCTCCAGGATGCTTAACATTAGCCAGTGTTCCTGGCAGCACTGGGGCTGTGATTTGTTCCATATATATAAATGCAAATGCTCTATTTACATGTTTTCAAGTTATTTTGACTTTCAAAAGCTGCTTTCAGTTCATTGCAATGTTAAATTTCTTGATAAAGGATATTGGATGATGGATCCTGCCATGTTTTTAAGTTTTGGGGTGAACCTTGATGTAGACAGTCGTTTTGTGAAAATCATGAGAGCAGTAGTTGGCTGGCAGAGAGTTTGGGATGTTGCTTGGATTGGAAGGTTCATTTTATGTGGCTGAATGATTGGGAAAGTCAGTAATCCTTCTTAAGGTTTTTTGTCTTAAGTGATGATTGGTGACTATAAAGATAACAAAGACAGAGTTGTGCTAATTGGAGAATTATTCTCATTTTCTGATGGACTGACCTATTTCAGGCACTATCACTTGTCAGTAAAACAACACAAAGTATACTTTGAGGTTCAGAGGTTGAGTCTAGATATGGGGTGAAATAGGGTAGTTACTGTATTCCTCTTACCTTTTAAAACATACAATCACTCTTTAACTTCACCTTTTAAAATTGCATTTTTCTTGTGTGCCCTGGTTGGTGATAGATGACACATCAGACTGTTTGGAAGGGAAACACTCATGTTAGAGTTCCTGGTTGGATTTCTGGAAGGGCTAAGCAGCTGTTTTAAGTGATCCTGAAATTTTCAAATGCTTAGTTGCAAATATTGCAGGTAGCTGAATTCCCTCTGGTATCCTGTGTCTGCTTCCTGATCAATATAGAACTGGGAGATTTATGTCTGCATGTAAATTCAAGTTCCTTCCAGTGACAGACCAATGTAAGCCAAAATTTTAAGCCAGCTGTGAGCAGCAAAGCCTTGTTTCCTGTGGCATTAGCTGTCTGAGTTTGATCAGATGTGAGCCTGTGTTGAATTTTTTCTTGTGGTCAGTATATTTAGAGCAGCTTTCAGCCATGTGGATCCTCTGGTGTCCAATATAGGCACTCAAACATACAGCAGTCTTTCTCTCCCTTAAGGGTACTAAATTTGGTTGTGCCTTCTCTGTCTGCTTGCCTGCTTTTTATGAATATTATATTCAGTTAAGATCATTGCAAAGGACACCCTTCTGTTAAGCTTGGTTCGTGTTGGGTGATGGGGTTCATCAAAGTAGTTTACTCATGTCTCATACCCTGAGAAAGGCAAGCTAAGAATTCAGGCATCCTGGTTGCTTGGTTACTATAATGCTACTGCTTTCATTAATTCACTTGTCTATCTGGATGGTGGGTTTTAATTTTTTAATTCTCAGATTTATTTAAGGATAATTCTTTAGAAAACAAAGACTATTTCATGAGGAGTTCTTTTTTCTTCTTACTTCTACATATACTTTGTTTCATTGCCCTTTGCAAGATGATACTGGGACTGTAGTAACTCGTTTTTCTGGTATTGTTGTGCCATTAACACCAAATGTTGTAAGGGTAAGGATTAGGTCACATAAAAATTATATAGCAAAAATGGAGCTGGTGAAATGTCATTTTTCTTCAAATTGAGAGTATTTAGAACTTTGCCAGTATAGGAACAGAGCCTGCCCATGTTGGTTACTTGGATCCTAGAGTTAAAACAATGGGTTGAACATTAATGCATAGGTGAGCACAGTGTTGTGTAACTCTTATTTTCAGAACAACACGTGAAATTCAAATGATGTAACATGATGACAGTAGTAGCACAAAGCATTGGAATTACCTAATAGAGGACAAGTACCTGAGAACTATTTTTAAACATTTTGGCAGTTACAGATGAAAAGGCGTGGTTGATCCAGAAAAGTCACAGCTTCTTTGGAACAGCGATTCTGAGAGCAGCCAGTTTGACTTGAGACACTTTGATATGGGATTTTGCTGCTTCAGAAGTAGCAGATAATAATTCTGAGCTGGCTCTACTAGTGAAAATATTCAAGGCGGATGCAAGTGGAGCTTGTGAAATGCTGTGGCATCAGTCATGAGCAGTGTCTGCAGTGAGTGATTCAACAGCATACACATGAAGTAAGGGAGGAACAGGAAATGGGAGTTAACTTTTCTTTGTTTCTAAAAATATTACAATTGGAATGTGAAAAAATTACCTATTATGGCTATACTAATAAATGTATCAAAAATCAGAGCAAATTTAAATAATACTTTGGTCTTATCTTTCAAAGGTCAAGAATTTTACTAATCAGAAGCTAAAACTTCCTAGCTTTTTCCACTACACTCTTATGGCTTTAAGGTAGGACATGTGTCTTTGTAACTGACATAACCTGAGAGCCCCTTGGGATTTTACATGATATTGAGATGGTTCTTTAACATGGGTGATAATTGATTCTCTAAGATCATGAAATTCAATTTGGTGGTCAAAACATTATTACTGTATGCTCTAGAGCTCTGTGCTAAAGGTTCAAGAGACCACATTTCAACTGGGTGATTTGAAGGACTGTTCTTGGTAATATAAGTGTGGATGTGACTTGTGGATGGGAAGGGGGTCAGAGGCAGGAGTCTGCAGCTGGGGCAGGTGGGGGGTGCTGTGCTACACTGCCTGTGCCCAGAGTCCCTGTGCTGGCTGGGATCTCCATTACACCCACACTTTTCTGTGTCACTTTGGGGAATGCATTTTTACCCATCCATTATCCAACTTAAATACTCCTAGCTAGTTATTTTTTCCTGTTTTGACTGCCATATGCTAATCTTTGCTTCTTCTCCCACGAGGTTTCCCTGTTTTTTGATTCATCAGAGATAAACACCATTTCTGTGCTTTAAAGTCTTCTTGTGGCCTTTCTCCTCTCTGCTTCATCTCATTCAGTTTTGAGAAGTTAAACCTGATGGTTTTGTGCACCTGTCCAGCTTGAAAGCAGATACTAAACTGTAAATCCAGTCTCACTGAATGTTTTAATTTCATTAGCTTTACAGATAGTCAAAGGTTGCTCTCTGCTGAGCACAGAGGAGTGCTCATGTATCTTTTGTTTCATGCTTTACTATAGCAGCCATTAGATGTTCTGTATATTTTGCACTGTTACCTGTGTCTAAAAGCTGAGCAGCAAGTTAAGCAGCATCTCTTCTATCATAAGAAGAAAATAACGTTAAGAATTCTTCTGTTACTTTTTTCTTCTCTGGTAGCATTTTGCTTGTGCTTCTGATGGAAGGACAGGAGTAGGCTCAAAATTTTCCTCTGAGGTGGCAAGATTTTTAATGAATAAGCTTAAAAGTAATATACTGTCATGTTTCCAGTCATGGATGAAGTAAGAAAACAACAAAAAGAAGGCAACTCATCAAATACTTTTGTCTTGCCACAGTCCACATTGACTTAAATTAGGAGTTACAGTGTCAAAGTGGAGAACTGCAAGTTCCAAGGTGTGTGGGCCTCACCAAACAGCATTTAAGGATGCTTGCATAAAGCTTGCAAAGGATTACATGTGACAATTGATGTGTTTTAAAACAGAATCTAAAAAAAAGGCATATGGAGTGTGGAGTCATGTGAATTGGAAAGTAGGAAGCAAAAAAAAGCCCAAAAAAAGCAAGAGTATTTTAAGTTACCACCCCTTGAAGAGCAAGCTTATCTCACTCAGCTCTCTGCAAAGGTTACAATATGCAGCCTAGGGTTGCTTCTTGAAGGTAGAAGCTCAGAGCCTTTAAAAAAAAATCTTATAAATAGTCTACCCTCTACTTCTTGGTTTTTTTCATTTCCTTTTTAAGCGAGTGAGCAGAGGTGGTGATGTCTGTCTGGGATCAGGTGGGTGAATGTATTCTCCCAGGGCGTGACAGAGCTGGGTTCAATTCCCATCTTTTCCTGAGGAAGTTTATGTCTCCTGGGAGAAGGGCCAGGGAATTAAATGGTGAGCTTCCTGAAGTGGGATTCTCATTCTCTCCCTCAGAACAATTTCTTCCTTGCAAAGAAACTTTGAAGCTGGAGGGACAGACAGAGAGGGACCTGCGGGTCTCTGCCTTAATGTAGCGAATTAAAAATAAAATGGGAGAAATCTTTTCCTAGAAAGGAGGTAGGAAAGATCAGTTTTGGTCTGCAAAAACAGAGGAGAGAGCTGAACTGTCTTGATACTTTGAATGGGTGCTTTCACAGCTGAGCAGCTGTGTAAGAAACAGAGTAAGCAATAGTGACCACACAATTCTGTGTTTTGAACAGAAACAGAGATCCTTGTCAGTATGTTCAGAAAGCGTATGAGTCAAGCAAGGTGGGCAGAAAGGTATTTGTAAGAAAAATACTTTTTGTGTTCTGTCTGGATCACAGAATCATTGGATTGGAAGAGACCTTCAAGATCATTGAGTCCAACCCAGCCCCAACACCTCAACTAAACCATGACACCATGTGCCACATTCAGTCTTTTTTTAAACATACCCAGGGATGGTCACTCCATCACCTCTCTAGGCAGACCATTCCAGGACTTTATCACACTTCCAGTAAAAAACTTTTCCCTTTTATCCAACCTGTATTTCCCTTGGTGCAACTTAAGACTGTGTCCTGTGGTTCTGTCAGTGCTGCCTGGAGAAAGAGACCAACCCCCACCTGAGCACAGCCACCTTTCAGGAAGTTGTAGAGAGTGATAAGGTCACCCCTGAGTCTCCTTTTCTCCAGGCTAAACACCCCCAGCTCCTTCAGTCATTCCTCACAGGGTTTGTGTTCCAAGCCCCTCACCAGCCTCATTGCCCTCCTCTGGCTGCACTCACTCTTGAGTAGGAAATTCTCTTTCACAACGAGCAAGGAAGGGGCTTCGTACCCTAGGATTAAGAAGGAAAATGTTTAACACTTTTTCTTTTTTTAATATCAAAAATATTAACTAAGTCTCTTAGTACTGTTATCTACAGTAGCAGGGGGAGCAGGAAGAGCCAGCAATGTGCTACCCACAGTCAACTCCTCCATTTTGTCACTGATGTCATTCATCTGTTATCAGAGTGGGTGGACTTTGTAAGCTGGCCACAGTGCATTTTGAAAAGGCCATGTGGCTCTGTATAACTGCACTGTATAAAGGAGATAAATGCTTGGCCTGCCACAATGTTGAGATGTTTTTCTTCTTTTTTTTTTTATCAGTAAACTCTCATACCAGTGTGTCTTGAACAAAATGACAAAGAGAAGTTACAGTCTGTGCTGCTTCATAATGCCTTACTAATGCTTCTTATTCTCATTTTTAAGAGAGTACTCCAAAAAAAGCAGCGAACAACTACATAGGGTATTAAAGGGTCACTGTTTAGCAAATATAATGAGTTGTCTTTGTGTTGTCCAGATCTACAGGTGTTGAGTAAGTCAGGTAACTAATGCTGCAGTCTCTGTCCTTGCTAATGGACTCTTGCAGCAAAATTCTGCAATACATCATCCTTCTGCCACAGGGAGAAGGAAAAGAGTGTGATCACACATGCTGCTTCCATGGGATTTGCTCTCTTCCAGACAGAGCCTGGTGCACCAGACCTTCATTCCTAAAACTATGTGGCTGTGTTTTTTATGAGAAATGTTTTGGGGAGAAAAAAAAAAGATATTGATTCAAGTATAAATATTAACAAAGATTGTGGTAAGGCTGCCCTTCATAAAATGGCAAAATGCCTATGATAGGGAAAACAAAAAGCTTTTTTCCTTTCTCCTGCAGTCTGCCCAACTCTAATGTTTTCTGATGCTTTCAGCATGGTCCTGATGTGCCCCCTGCTTCTTGCAATCTCCTCATTTCTTTTCTCCACTTGTATCAACCATAATGAACACTGAGAGCGGGAACAGAAGTTGCAGTCTGGCAGGTCAGTTTGTGAAAACAATTAGTGCTTTAAAGATTTGGGCTAGTCAGATGGCTTGTTTACAAGAACTTGCTGTTCTGCTGTTTAGATGTGAGATCCAAGTTTTCCTGTTTTCACCCTAAATGGCAGCAGGACTTAATGTCATGTACAGTGTTTGTAAGGATGTTTGATCCTGTTGTTACACCATGGATTTCATACTGTCTGCCACAGTTTCTTACAACTGATGACTGCACATCTTCTAGAGCATTTTGCAGAAACAGCTTTCTGTGAAAAGCTCTGGTGGCAGTATCCATCATTTCACCCATGTCATCTGTTTGGGACACTGGTTGTAGCACTTTCTTGATTCTTATTTTCTTTCTTCAGTGAACATTTCTGTATGACATTGTGTAAAAAGTGTCTTTGGAAATGTGCACCTTTCACTTCCATTAATGTTTAAAAGTTATCAGAATCTATCTAAAAAAGTCTAAGTTTGTTTTAAAGTGAGAATATTTTGCTGTGATTCCCCTTGGAAAATAAGTGGTTCACACTTGTGTCCTAAAAGCTTAAGGTGCTTTTACACCTTTGTCATCTTTATAGATGGTGACTGCAGTGACTTTATTTCCAATTTGTGAAAATAAGCTGCTTTTAGCTTTGATACATGCATAATCTCCTTTGGGATGTGCTGGAGAAATGCAGAAGACAGAATACTTGTTGAGGGCAAGCTTCTTTCATTGGGAGTGATTGTTTTCCCAGACTTTTGAAAAATATGCATAGATTTCAAGTTTACTGGACTGTTTCCTCCTTCTTTAAAAAAAAAAAACTTGTGGGGAAATTATATTGCAGCAATACTTTTATTCTTCCTGTTTTTACTTCTTGGTACAATTGAGAAGCTGTCACTGTAGAAGTATCTGTGCTTGGTGAAGTCCTAGTGTCTGAATGATGTGAATCTGTCTAAAGGGATAAGACTCCAGGTGTTCCCAATGCTGGTAATATACAAAATCCTGTAAAAATCCCATTTATGATTTTTTTGGTTGCTTCTGTAAGGTCATAGTTTTCTCTGTTTGTAAGAGTTACTGTAGGAGCGTTTGGTTCTCTTCAAGTTTAGTGTTTATTTGAAATACCACAAGGTCTGCATATAGACATAATAGTGAGACAACAGAGCTAAATCATGATTTAATCACACCACATTGCTGTAATGTACTCTCAGTACAGACCCATTGGACAGTTCCCTGTTTTTGACCTTGGGTGTTGGTTCATCTACATGGCAATGCCCAGCACAGATTTACCAGGCTGGTTCAGTCCAGGCTTGGGGAATTTTCAGGTACACTGAAAAATCCCATGTTGATAATTTGGGCAGGGGTGCTTATTATTTTTGCTCATGAAAATGAACCAGCAGCACGTGTTCTCCATAGATGCTGGGCCTTCATAAATAGGAATTTCCTTCACCAAGCGAAAGTGACATCAAAGTCCTCAAAAGTTTTCAGTTGAAATTGATTTTAAAATGTGGTATAGTTGTGGCTCTAGGGACATTAAAATGAGGAGAAGGGGTTTCCCCATTTAGTGTGCGTGAAGCTGCCTGGATTACTTCTCCCACTCATGTGCTCAGCAGTGGAGGATTTTGAAAGCTCAATCTACACAAGCCATTTCAGCAAAACCAAGGCAAAATGCGACTGTGTAACTGTGAGTTGTATGAAGTATTTTGAAAGTATATCTTAAGACCTGGGGCTTTAGGAGTTAAACTGTTTACTGTCAAGACCTGTATTGTCTGATCTTGTATTGTGGGGCCTCCCCTCAGGTACTGTGTCCAGTTTTTGGGCCCACAGTGTAAGAAGCATATAAAAATACCAGAATATGTCCAAAGGAGGAAAACAAGGATGGTGAAAGAACTAGGGGGCAAGACTTTTGAGGAACAGCTGAGGATGTGAGGTTTGTCCAGCTTGGAGAAGAGACTGAGGGGGTGACCCCATTGCTGACTACCCCTTCCTCATGGTGGGAGCAGCAAGGGAAGTGCTGGTCTCTCCTGGTGGCAGGACACGAGGGAATGGCTTAAAGCCATATCAGAGCACATTGAGATTGGATATAAGGAAGAGTTCTCCACAGAGAGGGCAAACATGCACAAAAAGCCCCCCAGGAGAGGGGTCATGGCCCCAGCTGGTGTTCATGCTCTTTAGATACACGGGTTAACTTTTAGGATGTCCTGCATGGAGTCTGAAGTTGGACTCAATGGTCCTCTTGTGTCCCTTCCAGCTTGGGATAGTCTATGTTTTTGTGATTACTCATTAAAAAAAAAAAAAAAACCACAAAAAAACCAAAAAAAAAACCCACAACAAAACCTAAAAGCTGACTGAAATGAAGAGAATAAAGTGAGTTGGAGGAAAGATCAAATATGTAGCCCTTGACCAGTAAGATTAAATGTGGAACAAGTCACATGCAGGTAGAAGTCTGCTGATTCTGGGGGTGTTCTCTACCATCCTGCTTCTGTGTCATGGTTTCAGGTTCTGTTTTAGACCTCCTTGACAGAACAGCTTTTGCAGAGATATGTGCTGTAGAAATGTTTAACAACATTGGCAGCGTTTTTCGGGAAGGCTCTTTATAGATCTCAAGTGTCTCCTGGTAGGCTGCTTGGTAGGTCCATGTCTTGGAACAGGTCCATGCTTCCTTTTTTCATCTTTCTGTGGTTGATACCTTGTGTCATTGTGAGAGACCATTTGGACTCACCAACCACTCAATTTACTTTCTTTAAGTACATATGTGTATATATGTGTAGCCACACGTGTGTATGTATAATGATGATGTGAACTATATATAGGGAAAGAATTGTTAACAACTGATCCCAGACATTTTTAATTTTATTGAAGAAATGTGCAGTAGATTAAAAAAAAAAAAAGCTTTCCTGTCCTCAGGTGGAACTGGAGTGCTTTCCAGCTGTATGATTTTTGTGCTCAGATGCGCAGGATTTTCTTTGCAGGAAGGGAGTATGGGGGATGTGATATTTCTGTACTTAATATTAAAATACGTGCTTCTATTGAGATGAAGGGGGTTTTTGTGTATGTGTGTGTGTAGGAGGTTTGGTGTCTGAAAAGGGGGTGAGTGAGATGTGATTCATGTTTCTTTTAATTAAAATAAATATTTCATTTTTCTAGCTTCATCCTGTACAGTAGTTTGTCCACAGAGAGCACAATGATAATGATGTATAAATTTCAGTATTTCAGTAAAATTATCTCTTCCAAAGCACAAGCTCACTTCATTGTCTTAGTTCTATATTTGTAAAGCTGTAAATTGTTCATGCTTTTCCCTCAAATAATTATTAGTGACTATTTTGCAATTCTACAGAATTCTTTATATGGGTACTCTTGAAAGAATGTAGGAAAGAATGTAGGAAAAGAACTGGGAAAGGAATCTTAGTTGTCTGATATTTATTATGAAAGTAAGTTCTGTTGTGACCCCATTTAAATGCTGCTTTTGGGTGTTTATGCAGAAGCTCAGGAGAAGGAATAACTTCATTGTGTTGCTTCTGCAAAACTGGCTGATGACAGATTTTTATTGGGACAAGCCCTTTCTTCAGAATACATCATGTAAGAGTGTTTTCTTTGTTAATAGTGCGTGGAGTGTTGGAGTGGATGAATTTGAATAATAATTGGTTTTCCGCTTTGCTCAGCAGCAGCTTTTGCTCACGGAGCTGAGCACTGAACTTTTCTTTTTAAACGAAACGCTGAATATTTACCGGGGAGCGCTGGCAGGGATGTGCTGGGGCTCAGAACGCGTCCCGGCGAGCCGGGGGCTGTTTGTGCATCCCTCCCAGCAGTTGGTACTGTTTGCCTTTAAGAGCTGCCACAAGGCTCGGGACTGCACTGCATACCCTAGACACAAAAAAAAAAAAAAAAAAAAAAAAGACCAAAATAAATCCCGCGGCCGCTCCCGGTGTGGGTGCCGCTCAGCCCGGGCCGGGCATTGTTCGCTGTGGGAAGCGGGGCCGGGCGCGCCCCGCTCGGCTCTGCCCTTGTTGCATTATTAATGGCACGATGTTTTCATGTTGCAGATGGCTGAGGGCTAGCGGCGCGCACTCGGGACCATGATGGCTCAGTTTCCCGCAGCCGTGAATGGTGAGTAGCTCGGGCAGGGCTGGGAGGTTCGGGGTTTGTGGTTTGTTCGTGTTTTTGGTGCCCGCAGCAGCGTTCGGGTCGCTTTGCTGCAGGTGGGATCGCTGTCCCCAGGCTGGGAGGGGACAGCATCACTGCAGTGTGGTTCGGGCTGCGATGGCAATCTCGGGTCATTTACAGGGCTGAGGAATGCGTGAGCTGTAGTGCCTGACTTCAAGCAGGGAATATGCTAAGTAATAGTTGATTAAACTTGCATACCTTTTCTGTTACATAATTCCGCACAAAGTGTGTTCTATTATAGTCCATTACACTGATTATTTTAAACAAAATATTTGAATGTGTCAAGCAGCTTGTGACATTGATGAAAACAATCAGCCCTTCTCAGAAAAAAATTTTTTTTCCTCTTGATTATGCTCTTTCCACTACAGAAACTTTTCAGTTTGTTTCTTGGTGATTTCTTTCAAAGACATATGAGAGTTGGAACTTCAAAATTGTTCCTCTGTGTGTGTGTATGGGATGGAGCTTTTATTTTTAGAGAAGGCTTATTTGTGAAGGCACAATTTGCAAGAAATTTGGCATTTGCATGTTGTTATTTACAGAGCTGGCCAAAATGAAAATACAAGTATAGAAACAATGTTTTGTACTTCAGACACTCCTGATAAGGACTATTTCTCCTGATAAAAATAGAAACATAGATACAGGAATGAGTATTTATGTCATTTATCTGTGAAGGTTACTGCAGGACTGGGAGGTCTTCAACTAATTTAGAAAATTGTCACTGAGATAAATTGGGAAAGGGTTTTTGGGGGTTTTTTTTGGTATTTTTTCCCCAGAGCAACATTCAGAGTTCAAATTAAACTTCTTATTAAACCTACAAACCTGTTTTATATAAGTGTAAGGCATTTAATTTAAAAAAATCTGTGTAATCAACACTTTTTTTTTTAATATAGTCAGCTGCAGTTTTTTCCAGACTTTGCTTTACAGACCTTACAATAAAAGCCAAGCAAAAGGAGTCAATAAATACTAGGGGAAATCCTATAGACCAAATAATTTTATTCATTTTATTGGACATAATGGAAGGTTTTTTAATTTTTGCCATATGGTTTTTGCTTCTTAATTTAAAATAAACAGTCAGAAGCTCTCTTTGGAGAAGATACAGCTTTATGTTCTTGGCTGTCTCTGTGGTTGATGCATGCATAAGTTATTTGATGTCTTTTAGTTTTGGCTTTTTATTCCTTGGTTCTGTTTGAGGATTGCAAGTGTGCTGTCAGTGCTGGCCACATACACTGCTCTCAGAAGCCTTAGTTTGGGAGAATATCCTTGATCCGAAATCCCTTGGGCAGTACTGTCTGCCACTCTCAAAAGGTGTCAGGGGATGCTGCCTTTCCCCTCTCAGAATTTTACTGTGTTGGAAGGCACAGTAAGAGGGAGAGCATGGAGAAGAGACACCAGGCAATAGTGAAACTGTTGCTCCTCACAGAGTAGTTTGGATGACTGTGTCGACTCTGTGTACCAGAACTGGTGAAATTTCAAACAAGTCAGGTGTTTTAAACAATAGTTTTAATGTGATTTCTAGGTGAATACTGAGTGCCCTTTGCTGTTGAAGTTGTTCTCTAATCTTTGTTCCTCTTCCCTGCTACTTGCCGCTTACAAGCACTGATGTAGTGGTTGCATTCAAAGTAGTTCACCTGCATTTGCCACTCGTTGCAGGAAACCTCTAATTATGTTGTTAGACCTTGGTAGTGACTTGAAGCATAAGATGAAGAATGAGGTTATGTGTGAGGCAACCAAGCCATTAGGCACTGCTGCAGCCTGGGAGCACTGGCTGCCTGCCTCACCTTTGTGCTAGCACAGCACTGACCCTTCCTCTTTGTATGCTACTGGGGGAAATAATGGGTTCCTTCTGTGGGAAAAAAACCTCTTATTCTTACCAGCGTACAATATACTTAGCTTTTAGTTCATGAGTAGTTTAATGCATGAAGTAGTTTCCGTTTCTGGGTTATTTCTGGTGTTCAGTGTTACAGAAAAGTGAGGGGATGGCATGGAGCAGATGTGTGTACAAGTGTGTGATTATGTGACACCGCCTGAGAGCTGCAGGGTTCAAAGCACAATACTCAGCCTCAAACAAATACAAGTGGCAGATGCTACAACACATTATTTACCAGCCTAAGCAGAGAAAGCAGCTCTGCACAGGATCCTGAGAAGGAAGGGGAGCTGAGCTGTGTGTGTAGCTCCAGACTCAGCTCCATTGGGGCACCTTCAGAAAGTACCTTGGCCAAGCAGGGTCCTGAGCCTGTCCAGCCTCAGCGTGTGCCTGGTGGCCACTGTGCTGTGCTGGGAGCTGGCCACGTGTCAACACTGTGTGCTCTGGGGGCACCTGCTGTTGATAGGTCTATCTTCAAAGTCATGAAAGGACACAGGGCCCAGAAAGGAGCTCCCTTTGACTTTCCATTGCTGCCCAAGGTGACCTTTGTGGGTGCCTTATTAACAAGCTGAAATTCAAAGAGGAAAAGCAGGACTAAAGAGTGGGTGTTGATTTTTCTGGAACTCAGCACAAACCTGCTGGTTTTTACAAATTTATATCCCGTGCAAAATGTAAAGGTTATGGTGACATTTTATGTGAACAGGCAAGGCTGAGCAACATGTTTCTTATACAGCACCAGATGGATAAGAAACATTTATCAGTGTGGAGTCCAGTTCTATCAAAGGGCCACTCCAGGCATTTCCTTCTTCCCAGTCAGCAAGCAAGATTGAGGATACCCTACTGAGAGTTTAGTTCTATCCTGTGACTGCTTGAATATTGGTCATTATTCCTGTGAAAGTGGTAATACAAGCCCAGGTTATGGTAGATGATTCTTCTTACAAACAGTTCTCCATCTGGGTAAAACTTGTTTAGGAATTCATCCCGAGTCTTGCAAAAGCTTTTGGTGTCCCAGCATTTTATTACAATAAATAACAACATCAGCAACTGTGTTTCTAAAGAAAGAGTTAATATACTAACTGCAAAAGACACTTAAAAGGATAAAGGCTTTGGTAGGTTAAAATGTACTTCCATCTAATTTGTCTCAGTGATTGCTGCCTTTGTCACTGCAAGAAGTAACCTTCACTGCTGTGGGATGTGTTTGTTCCAGCTGGAAAGGAATTGCAAGACATCTCTTTTCCAACTCTCCTTCATTCTTCTGTAGGCTAGATTTGTTCAGGGTTTGATATCCATGCTGATGGATCGTGGTTTTGGGGAGATTTAATCTTAAGGGACCACCTGGAGCAAGGAAAGCAGTATTTGCTGATCAGTATCTTTCACATTGTTTACTTAAGTACCATTGGAATTTTTGGGCTGTGCTTTTTTTGTTTACATTTTTATTTGCCATTTCTCTTCCCTTCTACCACCTGTTTCCTTTCGATATAAATTTTCTGTGGTCCAGCAGGAAAATCTCTGATAAACTGAGGTATAGAAAGTAATGGTTGTAACTCATTTCACGTGCTTCCAAACCTTCACAAGTAAAACTGGATTTTGTGCTGCTGTGAATAGAATTTTGTGTCTTCACACTTAGGTGTGTTGGAGATTAAAATAGACATGAAGGGGTTCTGTGAGGTCCTGGTTCCCTGGTGTCAAGGGCAAAACACCCACCAAGAGGTTCCTGCTGCACCTTCTCTTTAGAAAAGTGAGTCTCAAGCTTTGCAGTCTGAATGGTTTTGAATTAGGACCAGCTCTGGTCATCAGAGTTCAATTAAAAGCTGCTTGAGTGCAACCTGACTCCTCACCTTGTGTGCACTGTAGATATGGAAACTGTAGACTTGAATGTCAACAAGCATGGATAAAGACACAAAGCTGAATTAGACCTTGCAAAACAAGTATCAGAACTTGTTCTCCCATCTAAAAGTAGGAAAGAGAAAGAAACTATAAGACAAGAGCAAATATTTTCTCTGTCTTTATTTATGACTTAAAGCTTCCTTTGAGTGAGGGCAGTGGTGTCAGTTGATATGGAGCAAAATTCATATGCTGAAGTCAGAGGGGTGTTTATCTTCCACTGTCACACCCTGCAAAAAAATAGGTTTCCAGTGTGTTTACCATTTTATATCTTTTCTTCAATATTGTAAGTCAGAAATAGTGCTGTAGGGTTTCACAATACAAGGTGTCTTATTTATATTTAATTGTGAGGATAATATGATTCACATGGAGGATGTAAGAGGAAATCTTGGAAGGAAAAAATAGTTAGACATGGAGGTATATGTTAAATAGAGTAAATAGAAATAGGTTTTAACAAGGGAAGGTCACACTTTGTGCCTTCTTCAATACCTGAGTTTTGTAGAAAACATGTACAGATCCCATGATTCATTAGAGAAATAAATGGCTAAAAGGGAAGAAAATGCAAGTTTTAGACCAGGATATTGTAATCGTGTTATTCTTCATGGATTTTATCATGATGCCAGTCTTAATGGTTATTTATGGCAGTATCAACAGTAAAAATAAAATATATGCTGGTTAAATTGGAAGATGACAAACTCTGGAATAATTTTCCAGCCAGAATGACACAGTATGGGCTGCATATCACTGGTTAAATTTCATCACATTTCTGCTGTGCTGACTTCAACTAGCTTTTTAGCCATATCATTATGGGCTAGAAGAATTTTTGCTGTGTGCTGGGACCTCAGCAGTTGGCTGTGACTAATGAGGAAGACAACCGGATGTGTTAGAGGATCACGTAATAATTACGTGATTTGAGGGAAAGGAAATGCATCCTAAAATGTGGTGGATGAAATAAGGAGTGGTGTATGCTATTGCTTCAGGCCCTGGTGAGACATGTTGTGGGTTAGAGGGTAGAATTTGGGTTATCTGCTTGAGAGGGGGGAAAAGAACCAGGAAGTGAAATAGATACTGGGCTGGGCTTCAGTGTAATTAATTAAGTGCTGAGAAAGAATGAAGGGGATTGCCTTTGTTAACTAACCCAGATAAAAGCTTACTGTTTTGTTTTGGGTTTTAATTTTAATTTCATTGCATTTCCTATTCAATAAATAAATTTACTCTTTATTTTTTCCGTATTGGGAAGAACAACATTAAGAAAGGAAACAAACTTGTCTTTGAGTACAGTGTTAGCACAGGGGTAAATAGAGATGAAGCAGCTGTTGGTGCAGTTGGTCTGGAAATGGGAATGGTTCTGTCAGCAGTGACATTCTGCACCATGGTCAAGGAGGAAATCTGATTGCCTTAAGGCAGAACTTGCATTTTTAGGAAGGAATTAATGTATTCGAATTTCTTGGAGAAGCAGCAGTTGTACATGGTGACCTTGGAAATCCCTTCCAATCTGGTGCTCCTAAAATGTAATGAAAAATTAGATAATAATGAAGAATAGTGTTAGATCTTGAGCTGTTAACTTCAGGCCTATAGTTTTGTCTTGCTAAGATTTCATTTTGTTAGTATCACGTGTTAGCTTTTTATAGCTTACCTCAGAAGGTAAGTTTTCACTGAGTGGGAAACCCAGGATGGCTTTTATTTGGAATACTAATACTATAATGCAAGCTGCTTTATTCATTTTGGATGTCAGAGAGACTTCCTGGTGTTTTTTCTTTTCTTCAAAGCATATAAAACCCTAAACAAAAAAGAAAAAAAAAAAAAAACCCACAAGAAGATCTACAAATACTTTCCCAAAATGGAGCAGAAGGCTGAAGGCTTAGCTGAGAAGACTCAAAAACATAAATCTAATATATGGCCAAGTTTCAAAGTGCTTTGACTGTTAAAATGTTCATTTCCTTGAAGGTTTAACTCCCAAGTTTGTGAAATGCATTATTCTGATAAGCCACTTCATGTGGTTGTTGCAATTTAGGGTTGATGAGCATTGTGTGAAGTGGCACCATCTTAACATCTACTAAATTCTGAATCATCTGTGATCATCACTTTGAGCAGGCCACAGACAATACTAATCAGTATTGGCAGAATGAGTTCAGGTTTAGCCCACTAACTGTAATGGCAAGAACAAACACATTTTTCAGGCATTGTGGTCTGTCAGATATATTTATATAATGCCTATTACTTTAATTAGGAATCTGGTGTGTTCAGGCTTTCCAGTGTACTGCATCAGTTCTTTGGGACATCTGTTGTTTTTCTGACAATGGGACAGTAGCTTTAAATCATCACTGGGAGAGCTGCAAGGGGTGAAACCCTGGAAATCTGAAAGAATGTCAGTGTCCATGGGACTGGCATTCATACTGGCTGTCTTCAGAGAAGATATCTTAATAAGCTGAAAACATTTGTGCTTTAGTTGGATGTGAAGTTCTCTGTATGCAAGTCTCAAGAACTGGTAAGATTAAATCAATATCAAGAACTTCTACTGCTCTTCTTCTTACTGAAGTAATTAGCTTAAAAGTTTTTATATATGTAAATATAAATAAGAGGTGGTATATTTTAAATTATGCACCGACATTTTTCCTTGCATTTCTTCTCATAACCATGATTTAGCATTGAACCATGATCTCTGCAGCACAATTGTTTCTGTAGGAAACAGATATTTCCTGAAAAGTCCTGGTTTCACTGCTGTGGAACTCTGCACCTGTTATAGTGTGTGTTGATACCTGTATAATTGTACTGAAAAGGGTATACCTATATTTTCTTACCAGCTACAAGTGAAATTTGTTGTGCAACAAATGATAGTGCTTCCATAGCTCTGTGTCTCACAGGAAATCTTCAGGCTTGAGGAAATAAAATTTACAGATGTAAGTTAGTGTGTAAACTGTTTCTGGTGGAGGTGATGTGGGTTGGAAGGCCAGCAGAGTCTCTCCTGTTTCTCATGTTCTCTGTGTTCAGATTGGGTTAAGAAATACACAGACAATCCTTTTTAACCTGGCCTGAAGATAACATTCACTAAGCTCCTTTTTCTGGAAATGATCCACTCTGTAGCTGCCAGAATCTGTTACACAAAAGGAATTCAACACAAAGTAAGGATACCTGTGGAAAAGGTGAGCACAGAGAGGTTGTGGCTCCTGTGCTAAGCGAGCCTAAATGGATGAGAGTTGTTTAGTTTAGAGACAGCTAAGGATAGTTCAGGTGTTTTTTTAGAGACAGCTAAAAACCTGTAAAGCCATAACAGTATAGAAAATGCTAACAAGGGAAGGAATATTCACTGTATTATTCCATAGCTGCAAAGCAACATGATACGTAGTGAAATGATTTGGTTTAAGGCTAGCAGAAGAACATGGGTTTGTTTGGTAGTTTGTTTCACACAGTGAACAACTCACAACTCATTTTTAGGACTCACTCTCTTTAAGATGTTTTGAAAACAGTACATAGAATAAAAACTTCAGGAGGAAAGATCTGTGCCATGGCTATTAAATGGTTGCTGCCTTTTTTCTTTTTTTCCCCTTTCTCTTTGGGGGCTTTTTTGGCTCAAGAATCTTGCTAAATCCCTGGTTTCATGCAACTGATAAACTGTAGCAACCGTAACACCCAGGGAAGAATTCTGTTTTAAATTCTAGCCCATAAAAGTCCCTAAGAGCCACTGGCAGGGCAGGATTAGGGACTATGATATAAACTGATATATATAACTGATACCAATGGTTGTACGAACATAAATTAAACAGTTTTTAATTTATTATATTTCAGATCAAATCCCCATGTGTGCTAGGAAAGTAATATTGTATGTGTGCTGCATATAGCTGGCAAGTTCTGCTAATTAGTAATTTAATCTTCTAAGGAGTACTTCTTGCTTCTGTTTCCTTTGTGTTTCCTTTAAGTTTTCCCTCCATTTTTTCCTTCTACCAGCACTAGAAATTACAAAGAGGGTAACAAGAGTGATTAAAGATACAGAACAGCTTCCATATGTGGATTAATTGAATTGACTAGGGCATTCCAGCTTGGAAATGAAAGGGTGGGGATGGTGGAAAATACAGATGTCACCTTCCCAAGGTCATCTATTATTTTTCAGGTAAGGGAATGGTAATTGCTCTTTGATAACACAAGGATTTTCCAGTAATAGATGAAAGTACCATTGGCACATCTCAGTCATACAGAGCACTTTGCACTGTGTCAAATAAACAATGAAAGCTGTAGATGACAGAAGGTCTTGGATTCCTTAAATGGTTAGGGATATGTGGATTTTCCTTCTAGTAACGAGGCAGTTCTCTGGTTCAGGAGTGCACTGGGGCTGAGGAGAATCCTGGAGCAGCATCCCCACATGCTTTGCTCACACTGTCACTCTGTGCTGGGTTATCAGCTGGGGGAATTTGCAGTCTCTGCTGGAAGAACTGTTACTGTGTTTTGTTTCCTGAGTTATCTCCTATTTTTATTATATTCCAAGATCATTCAGGAAATGACTCTTCATTTTTTTCTCTCCCACCCTTCCTGTGTAATTTTTTGGGTTTTTTTTTGTTCGTCTGTTTTCCTCTTCTCTTTCAAGTCTGTATCCCCATTCTCCATTGCAAATATAACCCATCAACTTTCTTCCTGATCCCAGACTTCCTCCTCAAGTCTGAGAACCCAGAAATGTGGTTTTTATGCTAATGGCCAGATAGTGATGAGAACTATGAAAATTACTGGAAAGGACCTAATATTCCTCAAACAGGATTCTGTTCTGATTTTGTCAGTGTATGTCTTCATGGGAGAATAATTTCCTTTACCACACCTAATTTCAAGGTTCACTTTCTATCCTCTTCCCTGGTATTTTTACTGCCTGCATTTCTCCTGGTGCAGAAAGATTTATTGGCTGCCACAGATGGAAACTCACCTGAATCTTATTAGTTTTGCTGCACTCCACAGAGATTTGCTAGACAATAATGAAATCGTTCTTTTGTAAATTTTTAATTAAGTCATAGAGTTGTTTTGTGTGCAGCATAAAATACCAGTTTCCAAGATTAGAAATGTTTTGTCTAACTAAAATCTTTTGGTAACTAAAATCTTTTGTTTTTCTCATGGAAGGCTTTGATACAATACAGGTTGATGAGTTTACTTGAAAAAGCTTCTGACTTGTCCTTAACTGTAGGGTAAGCATCTCTTCCATCTTTGTCAGGCTGGGGAGGAAGGCCATGGATTTGTCAGCTGGAAGTTTGCTCACCTTAAAAGCAAATGCAGGCAGGGCTTAAAGCTGGAGAATTTAGCAAAGTATGATTATATTATGCCATGATAATATTTCTTACTTGACCTTTTTGTGCTTTCCGTTGGAAAGACTCTTGTTGGTGTGACTTTTTCTTCTTTCTTTCTAAAATCCATCCATAAGTGTGACTTGCAGGTTTAGGAGAATGACCATTCCCATGTGCTGGGCACTGGAGAGGATCTGCCTCAAATCCTGTGTCCAGTTCTGGGCCCCTCAGTTCAGGAAGGACATTGAGGGGCTAGAGCAGGTCCAGGGAAGGGAACGGAGCTGGGGAAGGCTCTGGAGCACAGGTCTGATGAGGAGCAGCTGAGGGGGCTGGGAAAGGGGCTCAGCCTGGAGAGAAGGAGCCTCAGAGGGGACCTTCTGGCTCTGCACAGCTCCCTGACAGGAGGGGACAGCCAGGTGGGGTCGGGCTCTTTCCACAAGTAACAAATGACAGGACAAGGCAAAATGGCTTCAAGTTCTACCAGGGGAGATTTAGATTGAATACTGGAAAAAAAATTCTTTCCTGGAAGGGTTGTCAAGCATTAGACAGGCTGCCCAGGGCAGTGCTGGAGTCATCATCCCTGCAGGGTTTTAAAAGACCTGTCAGTGTGGCACTGAGGGCCATGGTTTAGAGGTGGGCTTGGCAGTGCTGGGTTGATGGCTGGACTCCATGATCTTAAAGGTATTTCCCAACCATTTAGGTGGGAAATGGTTCTGTGGTTCAGGGCACAGACAGAGCTGTCATTGGCTAGAGAAGTGGGTTTGTTTCATGTGCTGCATCAGTAACTCAGCAGCTACAACTGGTTTCACTGTCATTGTTTCTCCAGAGTCAGGCAGAAAATAATTTTATATTAATTGCTGGTATTGAATCTAGATCTGTCAAAGGCTTAGGTTAAGCCCGGCTCTGTGTGCGAACGTCTTCATGTAAGGAAAGGCCAAGTTAATTAATTTTGAAAAATAAAACGTGAGTTTACCAACATGGCATATTACATTTGATGAGATGTAGGAAGCTTAATTCATTAAAACTTAAAAAACCCACTATTGAATGAATTGTTAAAAACTTTACACTAAACTAGTGCAAAAGGTAGCATGTTAATTTGCAGTTCAGAATACTGTCAAGTTTATACACATTTCTAGCACACACATTCTACACATGTGTGCTAGAAATGTGTATAAAAGTTCCTGATGTACTTTTACATTAGTGGAGCATTAACAAAACTTTAAACCCATTTTTTTGTTTGTTTGGGTTTTTTCCAGTATTTTGCTTCCTTGGTGTGTTTTTGGTGGATTTTTTTTTTTTTAGTGCTTCAGTGGAATTGGCAATAATTTAATTAAAAATGATCTTCTGAAAATGGATAGCCTTAATGAGCTAAAAGATTCTGTGATATTTATGAAGTATAGTAATACTATCCTGCTATTATAAACTGATAGTTTAAGTGCTTTGGATAGCCAAGTGTGCTGTAGAGTTCAGAAAAGAATTGGATCTATACTGTTAGCATGGATTACACTATTATGTATCTCTAAATTGTTTTAGGGATTATACTCCTTCTAAAAGCATGGATTATGTTTCTGCATTGAGATCACTGCATGACACAGAGTTCACGTTCCTCCTCTGTGGATGGATTTTATGTATCAGAGTGGGGACTGCCAGTGACAAGATCTCCAGGCAGAATTCTGCACCACATCTCACAGGAGCAAGTGGATAGTTTAAACAATCTCAGTATTTGATTTTAGTGAACTGCCCAACCTGAGAGTTCCCGGTATACCAAATATCTGGAAATTCTGTACATAATGTAAAGAATATTAATTGTGCTCCCAAATGCAGTGTGGCTGCTGTTGCTTTGTCCACATTTCTGGAAGTTTGCTCTTCAATTAAACAACCTTTTCTTGGCCAAATCTTGTAGCCTTGCATGTGCCTGACACTATTTAACAATATGTCTGCAGGTACCAGCTATTTTTTGATAACACATCAGAGATTGTTGAAAATCTTTAAAAATTTTCTCAGCTTCAGTGGGCACAATTCTTGTAAATTTAGTGAAATGACAAAATTGAAGGAGAATCATGTTTCCCTGTGTTTAACATCCTTTGCTACAAGTTTTTCCTTTTAACTATGTGCACACAAAAATAAGTTGCTGAAGTTACAGTTCAGCACAGAAATAGATACCCTTTTCCTCTGGCAGCTGCCTTGGTGTTGCTTAATAAAAATAGGAGGCTCCATGGAGCATTTCTGGTAGGATGAGCAATTGGGGATTAATGTATGTATTGTGAAAGGAGGTTGCATGTGGCTCCTGTGATGCCCTGAGATTGTGGAAGCTGGGAATAGCAGGTGCAAACCTCAAGGAAGAGCAGGTGATGCTTTGGGATGGACCCAAAGCCTCCACAGTAGTAGTTCATATGCATTAGCACACCTAAATAAGGATAAATTATGATTATTAGTAATCTTTTTCCTGTTAGAGATATAGAATCAACAGCGAAGGAGGGAAGCAAATATTGAAAATAGCAATAACACTGATAAATAATCTCAAATTCAGACTAATGGTAAAATGTTCTGTGTATTTTCAGACTCCTGGAGTGTTTACTCACCACTGAGGAAAAATTAGAAGCCTGATTCAACATCTCAATTGGGAATGTTAAATCTGTGATAAATGCCTCTGTGGTAAACTTATCTGCAAACACAGAAAGACTGGAATTATTAGATTAATCCTAATATGTCCTAGACCAGACAACTCTCTGGAGGCTCCTAATAGGCGACTGTAATGTGATTGCTGGTTGCATTAAGGAAAACCCCTTTTTATACAGCTTGAGGCACGCTACTGCATGTCTGTGCTGAAATCTCCCTGTCTTTAAACACAGGGATAAATATTTATTTAAGGTCATTATGAAGCTTCATGCTAGTTTTTTTTGATGTTTACAGAGGTGGTGGTATAATCCTCATGACTTACATGTACAAGGAATGCTCTTTCAATTTAGGTTTGTTATCTCTGTGGAGTTAATTAACTTTGTAGGTCATAGCAGCACAGTTTTTTATTAGAAAAAAAACAAGCAATGCCTGTGAGTGAGAAACAAAGATATTCTGGAGAATGTGAGAAATGTCTTATGGTTTTTCCTTATCAGTAATCCTGCTGTTCTCACTATAGCTACTCTTTGCCTGTGGGCAGGACTACCAGTGGCAGAGGTCTTAACAGAGCATTTTCAAGTCTATTTACTTTTCTTCTAGGACTGCACTTTCTTTTCTCCTCTCTTTCAATGGTGATTTACTGTTTTAAGGAAAGAACAGTGTTTGTTTCCCTTTTGATGTTGGCAGCCCATCAAAGCAAGTCCTTTATTTTATTCAGGTTATCTGTCTGATGCAGTGCTGTAAAGGCATTTCTGGAGCTTTCCTGAAATGCTGTGATCCTGCCATAAGCAGACCTCCCTACACTCACCTAAAGAGGTGTCTCATTTAAAATGGACTTAAAGGAACTGAAGATACCAAATCAACAGCATAGTCACTTGTTTCCAACAACAGAAAACTGAGTGCTGCCACAGGGAATTACAGAAATACCTATGACATGAAAGTGTATTTTGTGTCAGTCTGGATTTTGTCATCTTCAGAGAAGTCTTGAGAGTGAAGTTCAAAGCATATTTAGCTTTGGGTGTTTGGATCTTTGTCATCCCCCATGGACTTTCTACATGGGCAGGCTCCACATGTGACATTTAACTCTTGAATGTGTTGTGGAGTTTTGGAGTGGGCAAGTAAAGGACCTTTCACTGTTGGTTTTCTGTTTTGGAATAGGGAATCTGTGGAGACATACTTGGATGTGAAGTCCAGGTTTCCAATGTTGGATATTGAGAACGATTGCCAGTATTGACATTTATTCAGTCTTCTCTGAAAGTACCAGCCTTCTCTAGGAAAGAAAGAAAATTTGGTCTCTGTCTTCCAGAAGTCTTACTAAGATAGACTTGTGGTTTTTCATAAGCTGAAAGAGCAGGTGAAGACAGTAGTTACTCTGTCCTAGAGAAAGTCTTTGTGGGGAAAAATCTCACAAGTTCAGCATTTCTTGAGTTTTGATTCCTAAAACTCCAGGGTAGTCAAATACAGTGTTGGCTTCATGTGTGAAGTTGTAGGATTCTAAAGTAACCTGTTTTGAAGAATAATGAGTTAATGAGATGCCTTCTTGTCAGAGTGATTGTACTGTTTTTCCCCTCCAAAATTTTATCAGCTACAGTTGGAAAAAATGATTTAGATGTTGAAAATGTCCAGGAAATTTAAGCTGAGTCAGAAGAATAATGTACTATTCCTTGTCAGCAGCAAAGCCTCTCATGGGAGCATGTAGCAGCAATTGTATTTTGATTTCTTGTGGGGAGCTGATCTGTAAAATCTGATTTTACACATTGTAGCTCACTGCTGCTTGGGCAGCCAAAGGTTCAGCGCTGCTCCATCAAGGAGATTCCTGCCTCTTGCCCATCCTGTGGTCAGAGAGGGCTGTGAGGAGCAGACACCTGCAGTTTGTTTGTGAGTCATGACTTGCCATGAGTGAGGACTGGGGCCGTGTGGACAGAAGAAGAGCAGCAATTTCTCTGTGCAGACTACATTGGATCTGGTTTACAGGCAAGACATTTCTCAACCCTAGAACTGGAGGCGTGTTAGTGCAAAAAATGGCTGAGCTCAGCCAGATCAGTTTAGATGATACATCTTGGGTGGCAGATGTTTGACTCCTCCTGCAGTTCTGCCTTTCCCAAAAAGGAGCATCTTCCCTTCATCACAGCTCAGCATGCCCAGGACGTGGTTGTGTGTAAACCAGGCATTGCAATTTTCTAGCAGTTGCACGGAGTGTCCATTTTTACCACTTGTGGTAGTTTTGGGAAGCAATCACAATATTTGTGAGGATTGTAGCATGATTTTTGTAGCATGATTTGATGGTGATGGCACAGGAGAACTGAATTTCAGACTAATTTTGGCTGAGTTTTTGTGATGGTCTTGGTTGTACTATATAGGTAAACACAACAATTACTTTGGAGAATGGTGCTGTGATGTGCTTTGTGGAATTGCCAAGGCCTTGTGAGTCCTGTTGTTGGAAGTGTTTATTTCAGATGGACTGGTGTGGTATTTTCACGTGGTATTTAGAGAAATCTTCATATGAGCTTTTCTGTACTCAGATTTTACTTTTCTTAATTGTGTCACCAAGGGGACCATCAAAAGAGTTGTGAGCACCTGCTTAAGCTAAGTACAATCACTGACAGTGCTTTAGCCTTCCCTCTTGTGCTGTGCTCTTTATCTTGTTTCTGTGGCATATGGGGTGGGAGTTGAAAAAAACCAGTGAATCCTTTAAATAATAAGTGTGGGTGGGGTTTGACTGCATTCAGTGTGGATCCCTACCAGAAGCAGTGGGTTTTAAATTTTCTTTTTAATTTTAGACAAATACTTTCATTGTCCAACAGTTATTAACCTCTATTCAGAAAACAATGACCTGTTCTAGTTCAGGCTGCAGATGGCAGACACTCTCTCAAGTGATGTTAGGATAAAATTTAATTTTCTGGGCCTTTGTTCAGTTATAGACAAGCACTAAAATTTCACTGGGAGGGGTGTGCTGACTTGCAAATGTGCTGTTCTCTAGATCCTAATTCCTGCTATGAATATTTATATTTTTTAAAAAATCTCTGTTTTTATACATTGGAATTTAAGGCTTACTACATTTTCTTCCATGCCTATAAAGAAAGCATCAGAGCATATCTTTATGGGATTAATTGCCAAAAAAGTAAGACTCTCAGTCTCTGTCTCTAGGGAAAGGGGGAATCTGAAATTTTTCTTACTGTTGAAAATAAATTAATAACAGGTTGGTATTTTCAGTTCCCTGAAACATTCCCACAATGTGCTTTTGATAATGTTTGTAGTTATCACTATTCCATGACAGCTGCTTGCACTGACTCACTAGGACTGTGGAAGGCTGTAGAAGCACTTGTTGATATAATGTGGTTTTAGGCAAAGATGTCTTTTTTAAAATTTATACTTGCAAGAAACTTGGGGTTGTTCAGCCTGGAGAAGGCTCCCGAGAGACCTTTCTGTGGCTTTTTAGTACTTAAAGGGGGCCTCTTTACTCTAGCAGGACCTGTTGAGATAGGAGAAGGGGTGATGGTTTTAAATTTAAAAATTGTACATTTTAAATAGCATTTTTCTGCAGGGTGGTGGGGCCCTGCCCAGAGAAGCTGTGGCTGCCCCATCCCTGGAAGTGTCCCAGACCAGGCTGGATGAGGCTCTGAGCAGCCTGGGATAGTTCAAGACATTCCTGCTCCTTACAGGGGTGTTGGACTAAATCATAGAGACACAGGCATGGAACAGAAAGGACCTTAAAGATGTAGGGCCAGAGGTAAAAGTGTGCAAAATACCAAGTGTGCAAAAAATAGCAGTGTTCTTGGATTTGTTAAGGAAAGCAAAAATGAGAATGAATGGTGAATGTGGATCTTGCATGTCTTGTTTAATGAGATTTTAATCATCTGCTACAGCTGTAAATTTGGGGATTTACTGACATGCAAGGTTTTAGTACATTTGAGAAAATGCTGTGTAGAATGATGAATTTCATAGTTGGAGAGGAAATATAATTTACCAAATAGTAAAACAACTCTTTGAATACAGAAATATGAGATTTTCAAGATTGATTGCCGTCTTCTTGCTTAATCTGTGACAGATAAGTAAGAAACTGTGCATATATATATAAGAAAAGTTGCCTTACAATGTAAATTGGATTTTCTAGAGGGTTATGGTGATGGTCATAACTCCAGTCAAGAAATTGTTACTGTGTTTTTATCACTTTGTAGCCACTGGCCATCTGAATATATTATGGTGGTCTTAATCATTCTGTTGTTTTTAAAAAGCCAAGGAATGTTGCAGCTACCTGCTTCAGATGGTGTTCAAAGAGGAGCATTTAATGGAAGGAAAATGTAATGTTGATAATATTTGTTTTCCAAAAATGAAAAAAGGAGTCAATTTCTCTGAAGTTGCTGCTGGCAGCTTTAGAGGAGCATTTTTTCATCTGGTTGAGATAATTTCTATAATCATAACCACATCTTATGCACTTCCCCTTTCTAGCTTAAAATTAGCACTTTAAAGAAATCTAAGTGCTGCTCTAATTTTTGCCTTAGGGCGTAAGTTGTCCTCATTAATGTCTTGCAGTAAAACTTTACAGTGCCCGTTCCCTTCTAGGCATCTGATTCAGCTTTACTTCACTTTATTATCAGTATCTAATCTAGATTTGTTTATGTTCATTTAATCAGAAGAAAAAATAGGGGTGCTCTTGAAGTGCAATTTCTATATAACCAGCAAAAACACTCTTTCATTGAGGCCACACTAAAAAAAAATTGGTATATCCTCAAGAGAGAAGCAAACTCCAAATTCAGGTGTGTAGAGGTTGTATCCTAATGCCCTCATACCTTTTCCGTCATACATCTCCCCAGTGAGTTTCTGCTTTGTTTTGGTCTTTTAAACTATTTCATTTCTCTACTGAAGGAGCAAGCGTAAAGAATTAAATCTCTACACATGCAAGGATAAATACAGTTTTAACAGGACCTTCTTAAGAGGAAAAATTAAGTCTGTTTTGGAAAATGTATTTGTTTATGTAGATAAACAAAGATGAGAGATGATTAACATCATTACTGTGTCTGCAAGTATATCAGCTCACAGTCCCTTCACTTTGCTCTTATAAATTGAAAAACAGTGCAAAAACCTCTTGAAAATTTGGAGATTCAAAGCTTTGAAATAAGGTTTATGTAGGAAGAAGAAGCCTTTAATGCCAACTGTTTTTTTCCAAGTACTGTGGCTTTTAAAGCAAGTTGTTAATATTGTATTAGAAGTATTTATTCCCTTGACTGTCTTTTAGGGAGCAATACAAACACTTGAACAGATTAACAGTTCTTTAGAAGTAGTAATACTCAGCAAAATGTAATTTTAGAAGTGTTTTTCATGTAATAACCTTTTAATGCTGTTTTGAGTGGTTCCATTCAGAATTTTGGCTACTTCTTGCATTCATTGATTTGAAAAATTAAATATTTGTCAAGAACTTCCCGACTAAAACTTCCTTTTACTTAAAAAACAAACCCAATTATTTCTGGCAAGCTGCTTTTCCTGCAAAGGATGCACACCCTGACCTTTATGCAGCAGGTTGCAGCGTTTCTGAAAGTCTGTCTGGTATTATTCACTGTAACTTCTCATTCCTACTCTTAGGCTGTAATATTGTATTCTTCATGAAATATTGAAAAATGTGAAGTGGACATTGCATGCTGTTTAAAAAAAAAAAACAACCCAAACAAAATGTCACTTTTTTGTCAGACAAAACCAGATTATTTTTGTTAGCAGTCCCGATTTTGTTTTTTTGAGTGCTAGCAAGACAAGTGTAAGCCTTTCTGGCACCTGGAGGGTGCTGACCCTGTGCATGGGAACCTGGGTGACGCTGAATGCCATTTGTTCATCCGAGAGCCAGGGAGTGTTTGGCTCACACAGGGGATGGTGAGGCACATCCTGCCCGGGCTGCAAACAATCAGCAGCGACAGGAAACTGCTCTGCACCAGCTTTGAAGGACGGCAGAGTTGTTTGAAAGCCAGGGTGAAGCAGTCTGGCTGGGGCATTGTCTCAGCTCGGCTGCACATCTGGGAAGCAGGTTTGTGTTGCACGGTGTCCTTGCCAGGCTGGTAGGAGCTGGGTGTGTCCGTGTCTGACTTTGTCTCTTGAGAAAGCCAAGCTTTTATTTTGCAAGTGACGTGCTTTATTTTTGCAAGTTTTCAGTCTGTTTGGTTGTTCATTGGTTTTTTGCTGATTTGTTTTGGGGTTGTTTTCCAGGAGGGCCAAACATATGGGCCATCACCTCCGAAGAGCGGGCCAAGCATGACAAGCAGTTTGATAGCCTTAAACCCACAGGAGGTTTCATTACAGGTTGGTCTGAGGCTCTGCATTACACATTAACTTCTGTGTACACATACCTATCTCTGCAGAACAGTTTGAGAACTGCATCCTATTTCTAGCCCTTTGTTGTGTGACTAATAACCATATTCTTCAGGCAAACAGCCACAGGTTATTAGTAAACTTAACAAGCTTTCCTCTCAAGTCTGGCACAGGAATGCTGTTTTGTTTAACCCTGTCACTTCTGCAGCCACCAGCTGTGTGCTGCCATTCTGTCTAGTTTCAGAAACCAGAGAATATCAGATGTAATCTGTGCTCAGATGAGAGGCTGCCAGGGAGCACTTCAGTAGCTGTTCTGGCAGGTGACACTAGACACAGCAGAAGTGTCTCTCCTCAGTCTGAGGAGAGAATGCTGTGCTGTTAGATACCTTTGTTTGAGATGAGGAGGCAGGGAGAGGGATGCTGACAGCTTGTCCTTGTTAGCAGCTGCTTGAAATTTGGGCCATTGGGCCCTCAGCAGGGACTGGGTGGACTAATGGCATTTTGCAGGGACCAGCTGTCAGTTCCAGTTGCATTCAGCTGTGTCTCCTCTGAAACAATTGGGTCATGCTGCTGTGCACCACAGAATTTGGAGGTTTTAAATCTAAAATCTGCTTTTGATAGGAAGAAAGCCCCTATTTCATTGGCAAAGATGTCTTAATTTAGGAATGCCCCATTTTTAGTGGGTGGCTGGGCACTAAAGACCAGCCCTGATAGCTCCTACCTTCCCAGCAATCCAGTAATGCCCTGTCTAGTGGCTCCACTGGCCCTGCTTTTTCTCTTTTGGGTCTGGAAAGGACTGAGGAGAGAGTGGAAAGTTACCTGTTTGGGACATGCACACCATCTGGCTAAGTGGCACCTAACTCCTGTTTTGGCCAAACAGCACTGGGAGGTTGGTGTTCACCTCCAGCTGAAAACTCTGCAGCCCCAGAACCACCCTCAGGCCACATCTGGGCTCTTACCTGCATCTGCAGGCGTTGCTATTTATTTGGCAAATGCTTGAAATAAAAGCTTGTGTATGAATATAAGACAGAGTGGAAAGAGTAATTTGAAATCTTTGCTTTAAGCATTTGTAATTCACTCAGATGTAGGCATAAACACCACTGTCCCTGTTTTTTATGTGTATCAGCTGATATGGAACTTGTTATGGGACTGCACAACAGTTCCTTTTCCCTTCCTGAAATACTGAAATAATGGGTGTTCTCTGACAGAAAAGAGTATTATTTAGAACATGGTGTTTTCCTGGTTTTTCTAGAGACACAGTACTGGCTCAAGTTAGATGGGACAGAGAAGAAAAGAAAGCATTCTCATCCTTTCCTGCATAAGTAATTGGGGCAGGAATAAATTTTCATTCACTTTTTAATCCATGCATCTTCTAAGATGTTGGCAGCCATTGATTTGTGACCTGTTAAAGTTTTTATACCTATCTGAAATCGCTTCTCAAAGCAAAGATTAGGAATTATGGAATGCATGGGGGTCTGACAATCACTGTCACCAGTGTTAAAAGCTGGGAAAAAAGCCCTGGAAGCTTGGTATCCAGCATGGGAGTTTCTTTCAAAAACCTAATCCCCCAAGAGTGTGCTGAGCTCTTCAAAAATCTGTCTCTGGTATAAAAGTCTGTGGTTTTTTATTTGTTTATCACAGGTGATCAAGCACGTACCTTTTTTTTGCAATCAGGCCTGCCATCTTCAATCCTTGCTCAAATATGGTAAGGTATTCTTTATTGTTTGTTTTTTCTAAGGTAGGAGATTCATAGTACTCTAATGCTACCTTTGCTGTGTTGTGTTTCACAAAGGCTTTCAGCAGTCGAGGTAGAAAGTGCTGTCTGAATAATTGTTTTAATTTTATTAAATATAGAGGAAGGTTTCAGCCCATATGTGTACCCACAGTTAATTAAAACTCAGTAATTTTTACATCTTTCATATGATGTTATTTCAAATTGAATCATGCTGAATGCAGCATTTTTAAACTATATTAATGGCTTGAAGTACACATAAAGTAGAAGACAACAAAAAAATCCAAAATCAAACAAAAAAAGCAGAAGGACAGTTTTGATATGTGAGATACCAAGCAGTGCTGTAATACAGGAACTGAAAAAAGTGCTGTTCCTTGCAGCATATATGTGGTTGAGTGCAACACTTGAAATGTTTTTTTCTCTGTAACCCCTCAGTCCTCACTAGAATCCTGTGCTCAGTTTGGGCTATGTGTGCTAAGAGACACATACTTGAGTCTCATTATAATTAAGAACAACTTTAAGAAAAAGTGTTAAAGCGAATAACTAAATACAAGTTAGTTTTTCCTTCAGCCACATAGTATCACAGAATTGTTAAGTTAGAAAAGTGTTCTAGGATCATCAAGTCCAACCAGCACCACCACCATGTTCACCATTAAACATCAGTGCCTAGAACAGAGGGGCAAGGAGATTTTTCTGTGGGGTCTTGGGGTTTTGTACTCAGCAGTAACAAATCAAAGGAAAAATGAAGCTTAACATTAGTCTGATTTTTTTCTCCTAATTTTATTTACGTTCTTGTGCTTGGTCCTTGCACAATTGAATGCTAATAAAATTTCATATTATCTGTCTGACCAGAAATGTTGAGGTTATGTATGCACTGTTGCATGTATTTCCTTTTGTAGTTATTTGGGGAACTGTCAAAAGGAAGACAGTGTGGGTATCAGGCTCAGAAAACCTGATACCCACACTCACCACTGTGAATTAATGAAGTTTTCTTAGCAGTGTATGGTGCCTTTAGGAGGTTTCTGCATCCTCCTGCATCTTGTTCCAGATTCTTGCATTAATTCCTTACCTTACCAAGCATTACTTTAAAAATTATTATTCTCACTGGGAGCATAAATTAAAACATAGCAGAGGCTTGCAGCAGAGGCAACAAGTGGGCAGGAGACTTCTGCTTTCTCAAAAGTTTTCCTGCTTTCTTGGGAATTATGTGTTTAATATATGGCAGCCTCAAAACTGAGCTCTGCAGAAGTGGGCACTCAAACTTCTCAAAGGTAAGAATGTTATCAAAAGTAGAAAATTTACTTTGCAATAAGTTTTGTTTTCCTGTGCAAAACCAGTAAATCAATGGAGTGGGAAAGCCTCTCACAGATCAAAAATGTTAAATTTCTGTTTCTTTTCTAATTTTATTTTATTTTGTTTTAAGGACACTCTCGGACCTGAACAAGGATGGAAAAATGGATCAGCTGGAGTTCTCTATAGCTATGAAACTCATCAAACTGAAATTGCAAGGACAGCACTTGCCTTCAGTGCTCCCTCCTGTCATGAAACAAACTCCAGTGTTTTCACCACTAATGTCAGCTCGCTTTGGTACTTATGAATATATAATTACTTAGTGTTCAGAGGTAAAAAAACCACAGTTAATTGCAGCCAAATAAAAGCATTAATCTCACCATGAAAGTTTAGTGAACCAGTGTGAAAAAAGAAAAAAGGATGTTCTGATTTAGGAAATTCACCAGGTCATTCTCTTGATATTTTTGAAAATTTGATTATTTGAAGACTTTTAATAGAGAAACATTTATTCAGTTTTGACAAGAAGACCACTCACATCTGCTATCTGGCTTGCAGGCTCTCATTTTGTACTGGTGGTCTTTTTTTTCTTCCTCCTACTCAGTCACCTATTTATACATGAGGGTTTTAAAGTTAAATTTAGTCAAAGGTCAGAGTTTTGGTAGAACAGCTGTTTTACATATTTTTTTAAGTGAATCAGACTGTTTTGGTTATATGATTAACTGAAGAGAATTACTTTAACTTTTTTTTTTAATAGTGTTTGGGAATTCAGTGCATGCTTGTTGTTGTGTTATTTTATAGCACAGAATATCCACAATGACTTGAGCTGGATTACAAAATACGTGCACACTTCTACACTGAAATTAAATGTATGCATATATTAATTACATACATGATTTAAAATGTCTGCCCATCACCAAATCTCGTGTGTTTGGGTACAAGGGCATGCATTTACAGGGAGCTGTGGTTGGCATACAGTTACCTCTATAACTCTCCATTATCTCACCAGCACTGTTGTCTTCCACAAAGTGCAGCCAGTAATTCAAGTGCCCTAATTTGCCTCAGGCAGCTGCCTCTAGAAACCCTTTGCTAAGCATGGGTCCCTAATAAGGACTTTTCACCCCTGTGGATTCTTCCAAGGCTGGTAGTTGGAAGAGACTTAGTTCAGAAACAGCAGCAGCTTTTCCCTGTGGAGGATTGTCACAGCTTTTGAGGTTGTAATTCTCTCTCAGGGGCCAGGCTTGTTGAAGAAATAGGTATAGCTGCAATTATAGGAAACCAGATCTTACTCTGTAGTGAATATAGTAGCTAAACCTACCTTGAGAATTAATTTACTTGTCAAGATTTTTCTTTTTAAATTCCTGTTCTTCAGTGTATTTTCCCCTGTGAGCTGTCTTGCCTAAATTTAGAGAAAAAGTAAATATTGTACATGAGCATCTATTTTAACTCATTGTATTCCAGACACCAGTTGTTTTGTGTAGTTTCTGCCCCACGTGAGGGACCCAGTTTCTTGCCGAAGCCTCTGCAATGTTAAACCCTGCATTGTTGGATTTTGCTCTAGGAATGGGTAGTATGCCAAATCTGTCCATGCCAACGTCTATGTCTGCGATCCCACCATTAGCTCCCATGTCTCTGACCTCCATGACTTCCATTCCTCCTCTGGTTATCTCTGCTCCCCTGGTGCCTTCTGTCAGTACCTCCTCGTTGCCAAATGGAACATCCAGCCTTCTGCAGCCTTTGTCCGTTCCTTTCTCCTCAAGTAAGTACAGCACAGCCCAGTTCTTGCTCTCAGAATTGTGAATCTTGTTTTCCCTATGGCTAATTTCAGACAGGAATGCTTTCACATGCATGAGAGTTAAAAAAAACAAACCAACAAACCAACAGAAAACCTTACAAATGTGTTTTCTCCCAAGTTCACATTTGTTATTTCTGTTCTAACTAGTTAATCATAACAACAAGACACTGATTAGCTTTTCTTACTTCTGTCAAATTGAGTGTTGATTATGAAGCATTATCTTATTCCCAGTTGCTTTACAGTTCTGGGGTTCATTTTTTGTTTCTTCTTGTTCCAGCGCTGCCTCATACTGGTTCTTTAGGCCCCATGACAGGAGGATTTGGTGGTTCCAGTATGCAGAAGGCACAGTCACTAATTGATTTAGGATCTAGCAGGTATGGAAGCTAAGTTTAAAATTGTTGTATCTTATACTAAAGTAGTATACTTTGCAAAACTTACAGAGCATTTCTCTTCTCAATGTACATTTGTTAAAAATTAGTCAATCTAATATGACCTGTCAAGTATAAAACCAGATTTTGTTTTTATATGCACAGTAATTTTCAATAAATTGACAAAATGTCCAAAGTAGGTGAGGAGGTCAGATGAGCAGTGCCAAAAAGAAGGGAATGTACCTCATTAGTAGGTAGAAACAGACCTTGCTAAGTGGTTATAAAAGCAATGTTTGTGCATTATGTGCTCATTCATTATAGAGAGTCCCATATCATCAGCAGTCATGTAAGAGTAGGATTTTTTATCAATATTTATGTGAGAATTTGTTCTATGAATAATAGAAGATTATGGATCTTTATAATCAGCTGCTCTGGTTCACTGATTTTAGAGCTTTGCATAGAGAGACTTGCACATAGTGAGGGACTGGGCTTATGCATCCAGCTGGGCATCCAGGGGTGTCTCCCAAAAGATGATCCTGAGGGCACCTCCACCCCAGCTCAGTTCCATAAGTAACTCAGAGGCTCTTGCAGCTCCCTGCTGCCTGTTCAGGGCATGTGGGGTGCATGATCTGAGCCCCTCACACACCCAGTGTCAGCACTTGTCCTGTAAGGTGACTGTAGGCGTGGCATGTGCCTGGAACCATCTTTTTTTTTTTTTTTTTTTTGGTTGGTTGTCTTTTTTGAGTTGGAAAGCTTTCTGTTTCTGGTGCTGTACAAAGGAGCCCTTCTCCAGTGTTATTGTGGCAGCATTGTCACCATCATGTTGTGTCAGTCCATGCAGGGGATGTCAATCCAGCACTGTGCTGGAGAGGCTTTGTTTCTATCAGCATTTGGGTAGCACTTCAAAGAGTTTGGTTTTTTTTACTTGACAGAGCAGGGGATCACCTTAAACAAGGCAGGCTGAATTCAGCTCTCCTGAGTTTGTCTGATTTTCAGAGATGGGACACTGAAAATGCTGGGACTTTAGATGGAAGTTTTGATGGGTATATCTAAACCTTCCATCAGCACTATTCTGCAGAAACTGACTGAGCTGAAAAAGCTCCACTCAGCATGTCATTGTCACAGAAAGAAGAGGTAGAGCTGGAATATGGTGATTAAAACAGCTTTAGAAGCTGCTTTTGGTTATGAGTTCATCAGATCCATTTTTATTCTCATGTTTATTCATTTACATGCCTCTTAAAGTTACTTAAACAATGACCCAGCACTCTTGGGATAGTGGAGGTGTTTTCTGTGGTTTCCTATACTATCATTTTGCAGTGGTAGAAGGATTAATTATGTGCATTAGTGCCTGTGATACCAAAGGAAAATTATTTTCTAATCAACATGTTGTTTCCTTACAAATATATCCCCACTTTGGCTGTAAAATTCCATAATTTGTGATAAAAGTATTTATAGCAAGTTAGCAGAGGTAAAACTTTGTGGAAGTTGTTTCATGTTACTGGAAGATTCTATGTATCTTCTGTTCCAATGCCTCTTTTTAAAACCAAGTGATTTAGAGTTATTTCTTTATCTCTTTTTCTCTTTTGGTTTTCTTTTAATATTTGGTTGGTTGGTTTGGTTTGTTTTTTTTGCTTTGTTTTGTTTTGAAATTATATTTCAGTTCAAATTCTTCCTCTAGTGCATCACTAGCTGGGAATTCACCAAAGATTACATCCTCAGACTGGGCAGTTCCTCAGGCCTCCAGATTAAAATACAGACAGAAATTTAACAGTCTTGATAAAAGCATGAGTGGATATTTATCAGGTGAGTATGACCTTTGTTATGGACTGGGAAAACCAGAGTGTTTCCTGCCTCTGAACATCACAGGCTGAGGGATGGAATCCCAGCTTGGGATTTGACTTGCACGTGAAATAAAAGCTGAAACATTGGTGTTCAGACCTGTGCAGGACAGGATGGATTTCAGCCAGCCAAGGAATGGAAATAACCATAATTTCAGTGACTTGGGCTTTGTCTTAGACCTGGAGGAGCCAAATACACTGGGGAAGCTACAGCAGCTGTGGCAGGGAAGAGGAGAAGCCTGGAGTGGTGAGATCTGAGTAGAGGAGCCTGAGAACCACAAGGCTGTGGAGTTCAGCTCAGATCTTTAGAGCTCACGCTCTAAAGTCAGCAGGCATTTTTCAAACTTCCCTCTTTGGACTGAGACTCTTGTGACAGTGGGGGACATTCACCATCATTTTTGTGCCGTGTGCTCCTGTATCAGTCAATGCTCAGATACTTGGGCTTTATCTTTTGAAAGAAAGCAGCTTGGGAAAGACACTGCAGAACTGCAGCCATTGCTTGGAGGTGTCAGTATGTGTGTCTTGTGTGTCTGCATTAGAGTTCCCATTTTGAATGAGTACCCTGCCTCAGTTCCCTCACCTGCAGAAGAGCAGGACAGTTCTTTCTTTAAGGAAAGGGTCTCAATGGTTTAATCTTGTTCCGTCGATTTTGGACTGAAGGTTTCCTAAACCTGCCTAGAAATGTATCTGATTCTTTGCTACCAAGGAAAGCTCTCAAGGTTTAGGCAAACAGTCTGCTGTGTTTTTGTGACAGCTGTGGGGATTACCATAAATACCTGTTTTTCATGTCAGCTTTTCTGTTAGGTGCTCTGGGTGGAAAAGGTACAGGAGAATAATTACATCTTCATTGTGTTCAGGTTATAATGCCTGTTGTTAAGCTTGGAAGTAAAACCAACTGATGAAAATGGATTAGATTAATATTAAAAATAAACATGTCCCAGTTCGTGACCCATTTTTTGCCTCATGTGAACCTTTGAATGCAGTGTTTATTTTAATAAAAATCTTTTACACTTTCACTAAGGATTCCAAGCAAGGAATGCCCTTCTGCAATCAAATCTTTCACAGACTCAGCTGGCTACTATTTGGTGAGTTACTGATTCAATGTCTTCATGGTGTTAAGAGAGGAAATGTACTTTATTAAATAAAAATTATAAAGAGATAGCACAGATTTAAAATCATAAACAGAAACTGAGCTGCTAGTTAAACCAAGTTTGTTCACTAGTTACATTTCTAAAAGACACCTTGAGAGAATTCAGTTTTTCAATTCTTTGTGTGTGTTTGTTAAACTCTGTGTAAAAGAAGAGATGCTAACTTCAGTTTCTGATCCAGGGATGCTCACACTGAGCTGAGGACTTGTTCCTTTCAAAAGTAGGATTCTGAAATCTAGGTTGTTAGTTTTAAAGTATGGAGGAAGATTAAAAATTAAGTAATCCTTCAGCTTTTTTGAGTTTTACTGCAGTTTCCATAAAGATATCTGCATATTACATGTTTGTTAATACTTGCCTTTATTGTGCTGATGAAAGTGGTGAGAGTTGCCTTGAAGGCTTGAATGATCTGCTCTGCTAGACATGGCAGTTTAGGTTACACCTTCAGACATAACTCAGATGTTGTACATGGAATTTAGTGGCCCAGCAGAATTCACAACAGCTTTGCATCTCTTCTTGAGTTCCCTTTCTTCTTCCTGTGCCAGGACAGTCATTTGTGTCTCTAGCAGCAGCAAAGCTCAGCTTGTTTGGTTTCATCCTGTGAAGATAAATGTGGGCTGTGGGGTTGTATTGCTCCTTTCTGGAGTCTGGGGGAATAAATCAGGTGTGGAGTGGCTCTTTTCCTTCTGGGTGTGTATCCTGAAGGTATCAGTAGCCAATGCAAGGAGCTCTGTGTTCCCCTGTGGAGAGAAATAACAGCCCAAATTTCAGTTTTGCCCAAAGACATTACCAGTATTTCTACTGGGTGCTTGTTAGTGGTAATTACAGAAGTAATGGTGCTGTTATGTGTGAGTAGTGCTGGTGTGTGAACATAACAAAATGTCATCATCTCCTGCTTTTGTTTTTCATTGTGGCATGTGTATGTGATGGGGTTTTTTTGTGTTTGTTTTGTTGTTTCCTTTTTGTTTTTCATAGGGTTTTTTTAAGTGCTTTTTTAATGAACTGTGTTTTTACTAAGCATTTTGCTTTTGTGCAGTCTAAGGACACATTTCAGCAATTCTATCTCCATAGATAGTTCTTTGAGAGAGGCTCCTGCTTTCTTGCATTTCACTGGTTTCACACAAACACACACACCCTACCAGCCCCCCTAGTTTGTGGGAAATATTTTTTAGGCTCATATGATCTCCTGCTCCTTAGAGGGGGTAGGTGATCCTTTTCCTACCCACTGCAAGTTACTCTGCACCAACTCGTGTCTTCCCTGCACTGTCAAGGAGACACAAGGGCAAAAAAGAATTCTTTGCAAAGCTTCCTCTTGTAGAGTTTGATGTAATTTTGTGTAATGTTTTCATTCAATTCAAATAATTGAAAAAGTGGTTTCTAGCATTTTGAGCTGGTTAAGAACAGTCCTGGTTTCACTTTCCAGCTCTTCTATTTATGATGCAATAAAGCAAGAGATACTTCTTATTTTCAGTGTTTTATGGAAATGTAAGAGAATTGGGTTTGTTCAGGCTGGAGAAGAGAACGTTTCAGTGAAGCTGAAAAGAAAGCTTCACCTAAAAATAGCCAAAGAAAGATGGAGAGTTTATTTACAAGGGTATGTGGAGACAGGACAAGGGGGAGTGGCTTCAAACTGAAAGAGAGCAGGTTCAAATTGGATATTAGGAGGAAATCTTTACTGTAAGGATGGTGAAGCATTGGAACAGGCTGCCCAGAGAAGCTGGATTCCCCATCCCTGGAAGTGTTCATGGCCATGTTGGATGGAGCTTGGTACTAGTGGAAGGTGTCCCTGTCCATGGCAGGGGGTTGGAACTGGATGAGATTTAAGATCCCTTCTAACCCGAACCACTCCATGATTCTGTGATCTGAATAACAGTACATGATGAAGCCAAATAATATCTCCCTTCATCAATTATTTATGTTACTAATTGTAAGTATTTTTACCAAAACATTCCACAGGAATTGTCAGTTTTAAAAATTGTTTTTCCACAGTGTCTTGTTTCAGCTGTAATTTGTGAGTGATTGTGGTGTTTGGTTCTAATTGGTGCTGCTGCTGAACCCCTGCAGGTCCCTGGCTGATATAGATGGAGATGGGCAGCTGAAGGCTGATGAGTTTGTGTTGGCCATGCACCTCACAGACATGGCCAAAGCTGGGCAGCCCCTGCCCCTGACTCTGCCCCTTGAGCTGGTGCCACCTTCTTTCAGGTAATCACTGAGGGCAGTGAAATGTAATACGTGTAACACAACTGTGCTGTTTCTCTAACAGTGGTGGGGTGGGGTTTTCTTCCCCTCCAGGAGTGGAAAATATACTGAAAATATAAATGGAACTCTGCCATCTTACCAACCTGTGCAAGAGGAGGAGCCACAGAAAAAACAGCCAGGTAAAAAACAGGGCTCATGTTCTTAATGTATGGAGCTGGTTTTGAAGGGCACTGAAACCTTTAGAAAGTGGAAGAAAGAATCCAATCCATGGAGAGCTTCATTTCAGGAGCTAGATCCCTTTTAACTGGGATGGTAGGAAGGTTGTTAAGTGGATGTAGCCAGCCTGTTACATCTAATAGAATTGAGAAGGCAGGGACAGGGGCTATTTTTAGCTGTAGGAAAGGAAAAGTGTGCTGATTAATAATGTATTCTGGAAAATAAACCCTTCATGGCCAGACACTGCTGTGCTACTGCAATTTTTTTTTTTTTCATTTGAAAGTTCCTGGCATTACTGGCCATTCTGAAAGCAGGGGGTCCAGTGTAGTTCAATTCTCTGCAAACTAGAAGTAGTTTGAACATAAAATAAATTCTGTTACTGACAATGTTACAGGGACACTGCAAGACAGGACTTGCCTCTCTTTTGGGAAGGGTGGTTGCTGGGGGCCTAAATCATTCCTTTGTGTCTCTTTTTATCCTTGTGTGCAGTAATTGAGCTTGGTCCTGTTTTGGTTACTCATAGTTTTAACTCCAGGAATTCTTACAGGGAGCACCCTTAAAAACTAAGCTCTTTATCTATGTGTTAATGTTTCCTGCACATTGGAAAACCTTTCTAACAGCAGACAGTTTTCTCCCAGCTTATGAAAGCTGTTCTTTTATGTTTTCCTCTAGCATTCTTTCCTCTTTCATTCTTAGAGTGAGAGGCTTTCCTGTAACATTCACGTAATTTTTGTGGTAATTTTTAAACTGGAACTTTTTCTTCTTTTATTTATTTTTCCCCAGTTGGAATATAGTTAGGAAAATTTAGAGGTATTTTTGAAGAGAAAAATAATACTTTAACAAATGGAAGATGCTTACATCATCCGTGACTGAACAACCTGAGCTTGCCAAGCAGTATCTATCTTTAGTGGCATAACTGAGGTCCTTGTTTGAGAGCGGTGTTTTGCACAGGGCAGAAATAACGACCTTTCTTTATTTTAGTGACATTTGAGGACAAAAGGAAAGCCAACTATGAGAGGGGAAATATGGAGCTGGAAAAACGCCGACAGGTCCTGCTGGAGCAGCAGCAGAGAGAGGCTGAAAGGAAGGCTCAGAAAGAACGGGAAGAACAGGAGCGAAGAGAGAGGGAACGCCAGGAGCAGGAACGGAAGAGGCAGCTGGAAATGGAAAGGCAGCTGGAGAGACAACGAGAGCTGGAGAGACAAAGGGAAGAAGAAAGGAGGAAAGAAATAGAAAGGCGGGAGGTTGTTTTCTTAACATTACTTTTTAATGTTCTAAGGAATGTGTGTGTGCATACAGCATCCAGGGTTTGAGTGCTGGCTTTGGCTGTGTCTCCTGGCTGGCTGATGTCTGGTTTTCTTGGAGAGAGAACACCATTTGTTATAAATATTGGTATAGGTTAAAGGTTTTCAGATACTTCATAGGACAGATGAGATTTTCTTCAGCATATTTCTTGCACTTTTGCAAAAATTTGTATTCCAAACATGACTCTACTGAATTCATAATTGATAACATTTTGACAGCCGAGCTTGAGACAAATTTGCTTCTACTTGGTGTCTCAGTGCATGCATCACACTTCCATATTTTATGTAGTTCTGTGAAATACTCAAAGGAAGTTACAAGCAGTATCTGTCAGTGTGCTGTTTTATGGGCAATATTCCAAGCTGCAAAGGCTTTCTGAATTATGAAGCTTTCTTCATCCAGAGTCAGGAGTGTGTGGCATGAAGAATCTTGTAGGATCGCTTCCTGTGTTCTTGATGCTGAAGTGTATAAGAGCGCTTTAGAGAAGACATTATGTTATGTGCTGTTGTGCTGTTTAGAAACAGAGCACATTATATTAAATCATGGTCTCCGAGTTCTGCATCTCCACTGTAATTTAAGGTAATGCAACTTTTCCTCAGGCAGCAAAGCAGGAGCTCGAGCGCCAGCGACGACTGGAATGGGAGAGAATCCGTCGCCAAGAGCTTCTTAATCAGCGTAACAGGGAGCAAGAAGAAATTGTCAAGTTGACCTCTAAAAAGAAGAGCCTTAATCTTGAATTAGAAGCCCTGGTAAGACAGGAATTTCACCACATATGCTGAAATGCAGAATTTTAAATTATACAAATATTAATACCTGCATTAATGGCCCGCTAGGATTTCCACTCTTATTTTGGATGATGAATCTAAAGTATGTATTTTGGGTTGTTTTAGAAAACTGATTGTGAACTAACCTGCTCACAGGCTTAACAAAGGGATTTTTGCCATATGTGGTGTAATCTCTCTCTGCTTTCTTTCCAGACTGACAAACATCAGCAGATCTCAGGCAGGTTGCAAGATATTCGTAGCAAAAAGCAAATGCGAAAAACTGAGCTGGAGGCATTGGATAGGAAATATGACCAAGGAATCATGGAAGTCAAGCAATTACAGCAACAGCTGGAGGTGTGTAACTTTGTTAAGCTTATGGTTTTCTTTTACCATATTCTGTGTTTCCCTAATGCTGTTGATAATGCATCTCCATAGGGAGGAATATGCAGTCAGTTGGATTGCAGTTGAGAGGGGAAATAGGCAAGACTGTCAGCATTGCAGAGGCTTTTAGTTTTGTCTGTGGTGTTAAACAAATGATTATGTGTATTGAAACGAGCTGAGAGTTCAGGAACAGTTGTGAAAACCTCAGCTATTCTTTTGTGGACTGATAGTAGAGACTTCTCTTTAAGTTTGAATTGTTCTATGGCTCCAGACTCAGTTTTTTTTGAGGAATGTTGTCCCATGTTCAGACCAAGTTAGTGCTTAGGGTGAATTACCTTGCTGCTCTTTTGTCTTTTTTTTCCCTCTATTTGAGTAACAAGACTTTAATTATTTCTGATCACTTGACTATCATAAATTATCCTCTGCCATATTTTTATGTGATGTTTCTGCTCGTCAGGGAAACTTCTTTTCATGTTGTTACTGTTTTATGTTCAGCTTGGGGCAGTCACCTTAAATAGTCTTGTGATAGTATTTACACTTTTAACATGTTTGGTAAATATTTTTTCAGCTGTGTTAATGGTTTGTGGTCAAAAGCTTTCAATTGTAATATTATTTCTATTAAGAGTATAGAAATATTTTTTTTCTTTAGCCAGTAATAATAACTTGCATCCCTGTTTCATTTACATGATTTGAAGCTATGTTTGAAAAGTCTCTCAGTTTTACTTAATGATTCATAAACAATATAAAAAAAATATGTTCTCTTCAATATCTACAGGATTATCAGAATAAACTAATCTATTTGGTTCCTGAAAAGCAATTGTTAAATGAAAGGATAAAAAATGCTCAACTTGAAAACACTCAGAGTAAGTGCCTGCACATGAGTTCTATTCTTGATTGTCTTGCTGATTTCTCATCCTTTGTAATCAAGGCTGAAGGGTACAGAGGTGTTAGTAACACCTTCACTTCTGCATCTTCCCAGTTTAGTGATGTTGTCTCATCTGCATTCCATTATCTCCTTCATGTTCCAAATAGGGCAAATAAACACATTTTGGCAAGAAAGTACAGATTTTTCTTAAAACTTTATTTATACAGGCTGTGTAGCTCACAGATACTATCAAAATTTGTCCTTTTTTTGGTAGTCTAAACTCAGGGGAGTTCATTTATGTAAAGTTTACACTGGTCTTTATTTCAAATTACACTGCAAGTCTCTATCTAGAGAAACTTGGTATGAATCGGTCTGATATTAAAAAACCCAACAACCTGCAAATTGTTCTGTATATTGCATGTAGTGCTTGTGTGCCTTAGTTCAGTGTTGGGATATTTCCTCCTTGTGCTGTATATGAATAGAAAGGTAAATCAAGGAATTTTTGTGAGGAGGGAGGTTTGGATTGTGTATACAATAGAAAAATAACAAAAAAATTATTAAAAACTGGGGTAAAAAATTGAAAAACAAAAAAACCAGGAAAACTTGTAAAATTGCATGTCTTTCCTTGTGCAGGTACAGGAGTCAATTCAGTGCACAAGAAATCGCAAGAAAAGGAAGAATTATGCCAAAGACTTAAGGAACAGCTAGATGCCCTTGAGAAGGAAACTGCTTCTAAACTTGCTGAAATGGATGAATTTAACAGTCAGCTTAAGGTACTTGCATTATCTAAATATCCTACACTAGTGAGCACTATAGTTGTTTTCTTCATCCAGTCATAAAGATTGGTGTCACCTTCACCAGGCTTCCACCAACTTCAGTGTCAAACAAGAATTATCAAAAGTCTTGGAGTAAATAATACAATAAAAATGCAAACATATTGCTAATGTACTAAAATATGAGTCTCTTGCTAACTATTGCTTTGCATGACTCAACTATTGCTCACTCTCACCTTTTGCCTTCTAGAACTCATTTTGATTTAGAATTCAAGTTTCTCAGGTCCTTGCACATTCTGTTCTTACAGTATGAGGTCATATTTGCTGCTATTTTTGAATTGTGTACTGAACACTTGACTTTTGTTGATAGACCTGTGTAGTTTCACAGTACACTGTGCAAGGTCTGGCAGCAGATTTGGGTACGAGCCTAAAAGTAAGTGTAGTTCCACTTATTTGTTAATATTTGTTAATTTGTTGTAAGCTAAGAGTTGTTGACCACTGGCTCTGAATTTTTGTTTCTGAGGCAACTCTTGGCCTGCCTGAAAACTCAGGCAGCTCTCACAGGGTAGCACACATCCATTTGACTTCATTTGCCAGCTTACCCCAAGTGGCACTAGTGGGAACTTTTGCTTAAGATTGATGCTGGGCCAGCACGAGGGCTCTGCACTCTCCAATAAAAAAAAGGCCACAAAAATTTGTAAATGTGTAAGGAATTTATTTTCTTTTTAAAAGTGGCTTCATGCACTGGGCATTTTCAGTTACTTGTTTGTTGCATGGCTTGCTGTGTTCAGTGGCTGCATCCACACTTCAGTCTTCCCTAAAATATGTTTTTCAAAATACAGTGCAAAGATTAATTGGCTTTTTATCTACCTTATCTTACAGTGTGAGAATATGGATGATTCTGTTCTTCAGTGCCTTTTGTCTCTGCTAAGCTGTCTCAACAACCTCTTCCTCTTACTTAAGGTTATTTTCTAATCTTTGGCTTTTTTCTTTTTTAATTATTTCGCAATTTCTCTCTGCTTACCCTTTCTGTTTGGATGTACAACTTCTACTAAATGCATTTTCCCAAAAGAAAATCAGTAGGCTGCTTTTCTTTCTGCTAGCTTTTATATCCTCTTTAAGACTTAATGTCCTTACCTGCTTAGAAATCCAAACTGCAGGATACTGAGAGCAAAAAACTCACATTTAATTTTTTAATTTCTTAATGGACTGTTCCCTAAGTTGTTTCACACAAACATTTTTCTTGTTAGTTAAGGTAACATGAACCATAAAAGCAGTCTCAGATGGAAACAGTGTCTTCTGCCACTTTTCCATCTCTTGCTCTGTACCTGTATCCATCCATTCTAAGCTGTGAGTCAGGTATTTGAGTTCTTGTCCAAGTTTAAAAGTCTAGAAGTAGCACCAGAGTTCAGAACATGGTGTGGCAAACACAATGCTGTCAAACCTCCAGATTAACCCAGCACTAAAACCTACTTTCTGTCTTTCAACACTACTTTTGTCTGCTGAGCTCAGAAATACTTTTAGAATAATGTATGAGGGAAAAAACCCAACAGAATTACCTAACTGAGCTTTTCATTTTGCTTTGCATGAGGGTTTTTCTGTCCTTAAAGATATGAGTGTTTTTCTAATGTAAGTTCGCTTCCATAGTGTTCCTGAAATTCTTGGCAAAATAAGAAGGAAAAATGTTCCCAGCTGAATATATTTGAGTACAAATTGTAGTCAATTTCTTGATTTAGTTTGTTGCTACAGAGACTTCCAATGACACAGCAATTGTGTTATCTTGCCTTTGTTATATAAATTGCACCATATGTCTTAGGCAACATGATTCTTGCTAGAGGTGCATATTGTAGTGGGAATGATTAATTCTTAATTGCTTAATTTGTATTTATGTGAACAGATACAAAAAGTCAGGGTTTACCTCTTGTATTGCTCAATGTATATCAGCAGGATTTTCCTAAGAAAAAAGACTGAACTATCTTAGAGGTGTTTTGCCACAAGGTGAAGTACAGGCTAAAGTAATTCGATTATTGTTGATTTTTTTTTTTTTTTTGGTCTGTAAATTTAATTATCCAAAAGAGTCATGCTGAATTTTTGCTTGGAAAAAAAGATTGTTATCAGACAGAGGTGGGATAGGAATTGAAGGATGTGTTCAAAAAGAAAAAGACTAAAACTGAGAGGTTTACAAGTACAGGAATAATCCACTATTGTCTTTAAGCTGTAGTTCCCACAGTGGTAAGACTGCTGGGTATATTTATGAAGTTTTTTCTGCTTTAAACATGGGACTGATCACTCAGGAAGCATCAAGGGTGAACACCCTACTGCAGGATGCTTTCTCAGATTATGGTTCAGTGTTGGCTTTCAGCTGAAATCTGCCTCCTTGTAGTTACTTAAAATACAACTCACTGCCTTCAGTAATGTTGTGTTTCAACACTCAGTTCTGTATCTTCCCCTCTCCTCTGTCATATTTGGCATTTCCAGCAGGTGTAGGACTGGAAGGGCTCTTTGAAAGCCCAAATTACATCACTGACTTTGCAAACCTGCCATCTCCTTTTATACTTTCAATGATTTGACTTTCTTTGCAGTGACCTCCAAGGACTATTAATAACTTAATACTATTTTGGCCATTTGAATTAAAACTTGGTTGAAAAAGCATTAAATGCCTGGATGCTTTTCTCAAAGATTGGCTTTATTCCCTTTTATGTATTCCATTGTTCCCTCCCTAGGACCTGAGGGAAAGTTACAGCACACAGCAATTAGCCTTGGAGCAACTCCACAGGATCAAACAGGACAAAATAAGAGAGGTACAAAAAAGAAGAGCTGAGCTGGCACAGAAGAAGCGACTGGAAGATGAGGCTGCAAGGTAGACATGGCTGAGGGTGTCAGTGCTGCAGTTCTTAGAACAAAATAATGCTGTGGTGGCTTTTAAGATAAGATCTATGTTTTAATGTAAAAATGCATCCTATTGGTTGCCTTAGAGGAAGCATTTTATGTGGAGTACCACTCCTGTAAGAGGGTTTGAATTTGAGATTTTCAATGATTTATACTTGATTTGACTAAAGAAGCAGAGCTAGTGACCTTGTAGTGTGGGTGATTCATGGGCTTTGCTCATCACAGCGTTTTTCTGCCTGTGGTGAAGTTTCATAACATTTTAAGTGACGGTCTAAGAGAGCCATGTGCCATATGTGTGATGATAGCCTGTTAATTTTTTGGTTGGAGTAACAGCATCACTGCACAGCACCTACTGCATCTTGCCATGTGCTTGGAAAAACTAAAATACCCATCAGAGGAGTGGATGTCCCACAGAGAATGGATGAAAGGGTCTCATCTGGACACTTTTAAGAAGATGACCCAAAGGGTTAGGTCCTTTCTCTTCAGAAGAAAGGTCTTGACAGCTAAAATACTGCGTTGAATTATTAACTTCTTTAGACAGCTGAGGCACAGGATAAATCTGAATAGTTACAGAGAATACAGTCGGGTTTCCAGATCCTGTCTGCTGCAGTGTGGTCCTGGCAGGGATAAGCACATTGGATAGATTTCAGCTGCTGAAGGCAAAAATATCAAGCTGCCAAGATCAGTATGCAAAGGCTATTTTTATCTATGTACCTGAGTGAAATTAATCTCTTTGGAAGTCATTGTTTCCAGTCAGGAGATTTGGATACTGCCTTGCTGGAGAGCTTAAATCCAGCTTGGTTCCATTATTAGATCAGTTCTTGCTCATCAGGATGCAGCTGGGCAGAGGTGCTTGTGAAGGCACTGCACAGGTGATGGACTAAAATTACTGAATTTTAATCAGTTTGTTATTTTTATATGGAACACTCTGGCACTCATGTTAAGCCATGGTCTGTGGCAGAGCTGATGACCCTGAGAGCAGAGTGATCAATGTCATAAATTGAGTTTTGCTGACAAGTGTCACTGATTACTCTAGGAACACAATCTCATTCATTTTTATATGGGTGTTCTCTTACCTCTCTCACTCCTTTCTTCCAGGAAGGCAAAACGGGAGAAGGAGAACCGATGGCAGGAGAATATCCGGAGGGAAGAGGAAGAGAAAAAGAAACGATTGGAGGAAGAACGAATGCAGGAAAAAGTCCAAGAAAAGCTGAAAGCTGAAGAAGCAGCTGCCATGATGAGAGAAAGGGAAAACAAACAACAGCTTCTTGCAGAGGAGGAGAAAAATAGACAAGGCACAATCTCGAGGGAGGTGGAACAACAAAGGCAGAGGCAACTGGAAGAAGATAAAAGAAAGCAAGAACAAATAGCAAAAGAAGCTGAGGAGAGGCGCAAGCAGAACGAGGAGATGAAAAAGATAAAAGAAGCAACTAACTCTCAAGAGGTGGAGAAACCCACTTCTAAAATAAACATAAATGAAAAGTTTGCAGATCTGTTGAAGCCAACAGAGGGGAAAAGTCTTAAGCCACCCTGGAAAAATGAAGGTAATCTCAAAATCGTTAGACTTTTGGACTTTTACTTTCCTGAGTGTTCTTTCACTCTTCAGGTGTACTGTTATTGGTGTGACCCTAATGCAGACTTCTTGCCTAAGATACAATTAAAAAGAACCCAAAGCAGCAATGTTTCATCTTTTTGTCAGTTATAAATGATCCTATAAACTTAAGTTACTTCTGTCAGTTTTCAGCACCTATGACTCTGATGACAAATCTTGCAGTGATCATGGTCAACAAATAGCAGTTGCTGGGAACTAATATTTGAGGTTTTTCCTAGGGCTTGCACTTTCTTTCATAAAAATAGAATGCTAATATGGAGGGGGTTTGTTCATTGATGAGAGATGGGCAGGTAAGTTTCAGAAAAGTGATTTCTTAATAGTGAAATATAGTTTCTTTTGGCATTACTCAATGCCTCAGATGAAAAAAACCAAAAAACTGAATGACTAGACCTAACTAGCTGTGGGACTTGGAAAAATAGTGCTTTAACAATATCTTCATTAAAGGCACATTTGATTTCATCCTTCATTAGTTCTTGTCAGTCTTTATTAGCCACTTTTCTCACTGAGTTCAGCAAAGATCAAATTAGAACCGGGCTGAAGGGTATTTGCACACCTCAGCTAAATCTTGTAAAACATTCTCTGTTTGCAGCATCAGTCACTGACGTGGAGAACAGACATGCAAAGAAAATAGAAATAGTGAGATTTTGCTATTATAGATTTCTAAATAAAATCTTCACAACATGCTGCTGAACACTCATTGTTGCAACAGTGGGATCTTTTCAACTTGGAACATTATAGTGGTGTTAAATGAGGCTTTATTAAAGCACTGGCTTAGCCAGAGCAGTGTGGCAAGGAAAGAGGAGAAGATAAAAATGTCATTTTTAATGAAGCCTTGTGGAAGGTGTCCCTGCCCATGGCAGCGGGCTGGAATGAGATGACCTTTAAGGTCCCTTCCAGCCCAACCCATTCTGTGTTTTTGTGATTTTTTTCACTGCAGAAGTCAATGCATTTTGTTGTCTCAGTTACATTTCCGTGATTGGTGTGTTAAACTGATGCCCTGGTGATCTCCTGTGGTACCTGCACTGTGACTGGGGCAAGAACTGATATTCCACCAGGTGCTTAGAGTGATGGGGCTCCATCTGAGTGCTTGTCTCAGCTGTGTCAGATTGGTACCTGGCTTTCTTACCTTCCAGGCAAGGCAGCTGGTGCTGCAGAGTCGAGGAATTCCATTGCCTTGGTAAATTACAGAGCTTTGTATCCATTTGAGGCAAGGAACCATGATGAGATGAGCTTTAATACTGGAGATGTAATTCAGGTAAGATTGGCTATTCACATTTAACTTGTAAAAATTAACCCTTTTCTCTAGCCTTGAGATGCACAAAGTCTTAAGGGTCAAAAGCCTTGTGTTGATGTATTGTAAAGTTTACTCAAAATTTAAATTGCTGCCTTATGTTTTTCAAACAGGTGAAATTAGGATTAGTTCAGCCAAAATATTTCTCTGAATTTTACACATCCTAGATATGTTTACAATCTCTTTAAATATAAGAACAGTGAATGCTAAACATAAACTTTGTAAAATTAGTAGACCAGAAACAATGTGGTTGTTGCAGCTCATTGCACGTGTGCAAGTTGGCTTCTGAGTGTTTGCTTGAAATGTGAGCACAGTTAATAGACACATGAATTATTCATTGATGGCACTTGAGTTAAAATCAAATTACTTATATAACAAGTAGATGTGAGAGGTTCTTTTGAATCTTAATGCTGTTTCCAGTGTATTCTTTACAGACATTTTTGCAAGTCTGAGCAACTTGGTCTAGTGTCCCTGCCCCTGGCAGAGGGGGTGGAACCAGGTGATCTTTAAGATCTCTTCAACCTAAACCATCCTGTGACTCTGTGATTCTCTTTCTGAGTGTTTTTTACCAATCCTCCCTCAGGCAGACTCTTAGAGTAATTTATTCTGTGTCCATTTATTGCAGCATTTTTCAGAATTTGCTGTCTGTAATATTTCAGCAGGACTATAAGATTGGAAATGCCTTGTGGCTTCTCAGTTGAAGTCTGTGTTATTTAATGTATATTAGTTATTAGCACTTGTTTGAAAATCTTTGCCTGCAGGTGAATGTGTGAAAAGTGATTTACAGCTGTGGTAATACAGTTTCTAATGTATGAGTATGTGTGGTTGCTCCTCATTCAGACTGTAAGAATTACAAGTAGGTGATAAGGAAGAACTTATAAAGCAGCGTGGTACAAAATATTAAAACACTTGACTAAATTAACTTTCAGTTTGACAGTGTTAAAGCATTTATTTGCATTTTCATACCAGTGAGCCATGGAAGAGGGAACAAGAGAAGTAGGTTTTGCTTTGACTTCCCTCTCAGCTGTAATTGTATCATTTGAGTGCTGATAACTGATTTCAGAAATAGGATAACAGCTGCCACCTCCTCCTCCTCTGGCATCCCAAACCCAGCTAAGCCAACCAGCTGATAGTGTTTGATGGGCTGCTAATTTTTAGCCAATTTTCACTAACTGGCTAATTTGCGGCATAATGGAAGCTTCAGGATTGCTGTGAATGTTTAAGGATGCTCTGTACTTAATCACATAGTACATAACAGAATTTTTGGATGTGTTTTGGAAGCAGTCAGCTGACAGAGTTAATTATATCTGTGAGCAGAACAGCAGCAGTTGTTTCCTGCTCTGCTGGGCTCACCAGCCCCTTCCTCTCAGCTGCACATTCAGCAGAATCCAGCACAATGCAGTGGCATTTTTGGCAGGACAGTGGCTCAGAGGCACTGCATGGACCCCCATGGGCACGTCTGGGGCCTGTCTGAAGCAGGGCAGGGTCCCTGAGGTCTGTCTGTACCTCTGTCTGAAACCAGTGCAGCTGCATCCTCACAGGGCAAAACCAGCTCAGTTCTGCCAGGGCAGGTCCTGGTGTGGGCCCTGCCCCTGCTCAGGTCACAGGGCCAGCAGGTGCTGGCACACCAGGTACCCTGCTTGTTTCATGCTGCTAATTCTCTTTCCTTTGTATTTCTCCTCCTGTCCATAGGTTGATGAAAAAACTGTGGGAGAGCCTGGTTGGCTTTATGGGAGTTTTCAAGGACATTTTGGTTGGTTTCCGTGCAATTATGTAGAAAAAATACCAGAAGGAGAAAAAGCTTTATCTCCTAAGAAAGCCTTACTTCCTCCTACAGTATCTTTATCTACTACCTCAGCTGCTTCAGAGTGAGTTGTTGTTATGTTTGTGTTTAAATTGTTTTTTCCAAATTTAGCTGGCACATAATGTGCTGTATAGTTTCGCTTGGTTTTAAAATACAAAGGCAGAAAAATTACTGAAGATCCTTCTTAAATGCCTTGGCTTGGAAAATTTAAGTATTTGATAGTCTGCTTTGCATTGTGTAGAATATCAGTTTTATAGATGTTGAAAAAAAAGTTCTCTACTTGAGGTACTTTCTAAATAAAAGTTGTAATTTGATGAATATGCCTTGTGTTCAATTTGCAGACCACTTTCACCAAGTAAATCTGCAGAAGAATCTGAGTACCAAAACATCCCCTTTTCCAGCCTGAATGTTAACACAGCCTGGCAGCAGAAATCAGCTTTTACTCGAACTGTGTCCCCTGGATCTGTTTCACCTGTTCATGGACAGGTACCTTGTGCAGAACTTGATGTATTTCAGATTCATCTTAATGAAAATGATTTAAAGTAAAACCAGAATACCACACAGCTTTGCTAGTGCTGGGTGCACTGAACAGGCTGGAGGATCAAGAAGCTCATCTAAATATTCTACTAGTGTGAATTGATGTAATTCCAAATATTTCCAGGGACCACTGAGCAAGAACACTCATCTTTCATAATTCTAAAATAATTTTCACCTATAATTAGATGCAAAAGATATTTCTAACAAATAAGAAACTGAGTTGCTTGCATGCATTGATGTAAACAAAGTTATTCAACCATCACTTAGGAATGAAGTTGCTTTACCTTCAATAAAAGATACACCAGTGTTTGTTTTTAACAGCTGGGGTAGTGTGATCAACCAGCATCACTTCTGTCTTACAGGGGCAGCCTGTAGAGAACCTAAAAGCACAAGCACTTTGTTCTTGGACTGCAAAAAAAGATAACCACTTGAATTTTTCGAAGAATGACATCATCACTGTCCTGGAGCAGCAGGAGAACTGGTGGTTTGGAGAGGTACATGGAGGAAGGGGTTGGTTTCCAAAGTCCTATGTCAAGCTCTTACCTGGGAGTGAAACCAAGAAAGAGGAGTAAGTGTGACTTTTGTTGTTTTATTCAGCAGTTTGCAAAAAGAGGTGGTTTAGAGTGCAAAATTCTTGCAGTGTTTTAGTATGCCAAACATAAATGCCATTTAGAATTTACACTGTGTCATGTTAGGTTTTTATTATTTCATTTTGGCAAGCCAGGTAATGTTGGGCTCACTGCTGTGTAACTGTACACAGCCTTGCTAGGCTGAGCCTGTGAAGCATCAGTGGTGTTTGATTATTCATGCAGTGCCAGACTTCTTGTTCATTACCAGGTGTCCTCTCCTGCAGTGCAGTTGCATTCTGCCTCTAAAGGTGCCAATTTTTAAGTGACCCAAAACTAATTGTAAGCTCTGCACAGAGCAGCAGTGTGTTTTTCTTCACTTGAAAAGATTATTATGCTTGTTCTAATACTGCAGGGTAACTATAACTATTCAGGTAAAGTCTGGTTACTGCTGGGATGGCTGCACCACTGTTCTGTTCATGCATTGTGCTAAGACTTCTTAGAAATTCTTTAGAATAAGAGAATTTAGTCAAAATCTTTAATTTACTCCTTTTGAATAACATAATTTGTGAATGTATCTCTTCCCTTTTATCACATGTTATTTTTTTAAAGTGGTGTGCTCTTGGATGCCATAAATATATTAAATATCATTAGCACTTGGCACTATTTGATAGTCGGGGAAGTCTTTGTAGTTAATTCAGAGTCAGTACCAGCTCTGATATAACCAAAGTGATCTTTGTCTCATGTGAATTGAGAGATTTGCTCTTGATCAGTCTCTTGGTAACACAAGCTTTTTTTTTTTCCCTTTTTCTGCAGACCAGAAGCTATTTATGCAGCTGTAAACAAAAGGCCTTATACCCAGAGTTACACAGCAGGAGAGGGTAAGAGAGCGTGAAAAATGCCAACTAATGCTACAGTCTGGTTCTGTTTAATGGCTTGTGAATATAGTTCAGTTTGTGAGGAGGATCTGAGCAGCACTTTGAGTGCTGTCCAAGACACAGTGCAAATGTTCAGCTGTTGATACAAAAGTTCTAAAATAAGAACTTAAGGTTGTAAGTAATTCAGGTTGAGCACAGGCCTAGGTTCTCTTATGAAGACTTCTGCTCAAGCATGAATATATTTCTGTAAACCCATAAGCAGAGTTCTCTTCCTGCGGTTCTCTACTCTGTTATGTTGTTCTGTAAAGACATGAGAAAAAATTTTTAATCTCCTGAATGTGGATCATTCTCTTACAGTCGGTAAGGAGTAGAGAAAACAAGTATTACTGGAGAAAAATTCTTAGTGTATCTTCATGCTTTCCAGATTATATTTTATTTGCAGCTGTGATTTTTCATTACAAGTTGTGTACCTGTAAGAGTAGCTGTGAGTGCAGTCAAGCAGGTGGACGGGTCAGTCACAGACTTGTGGAGGAGTGATCCCTGTTATGAACACACTGTTACCATCCCTGTTGTGCACACACTGGAGAGGGCTGGTGCCCCTTTATGTGCCTCTGGGGCTCCTTTGTGCCCCTCTGAAGCTGTGCTCTCCCCTTGTGCTCCTTGCACAGAGTACGTTGCCCTCTATCCGTACTCGAGCTCCGAGCCCGGTGACCTGACGTTCATGGAAGGTGAGGAGATCCTGGTGACCCAGAAGGAAGGGGAGTGGTGGACCGGGAGCATCGATAACAGGACTGGAATCTTCCCCTCCAATTACGTCAGACCAAAAGATCCAGATGTGAGTTCAGAGTCTGAGAATTAACAATTTTCAATGTATTTTCTCTCCATTTCATTCTGTTGGCACCCAACTCTTACACAGGGATTTTGAGCAGAGGTTAATATGCTTGACAGAAAAGAAAATCCTTCATAGCTTGAGTGCTACATCAGAGCTGTAGCCAGTATCACAGTGCCTCTCTCTCTGTACAGGATGCTGTTTTGTTAAATATGGGCATAAAATTAAAATCTCCATGTGCTTTTAGTGTAACCTCTACTGGTTTTATTGCACATTAAAGGTGGTTGTTTTTCTGTCTTTGTAGGCTTCTAGCTATGCTGGCAAAACTGGAACAATAAACAAGAAACCCGGTAAGTGTGTGACAACCTTTTAACATTTAAGGCTGTTTCTTAAGTATCTCTGAGCATTTAGGTTCATAGCAGTGTTTTAGTGGTGGCTGGTGTTCTTAGCTGCAAGTTGTGTACCAGGATATTTCTGTGGATCCAGCTCTTACTGCAGTGAAAAAAAAACAAATGCAATTACTGTTTTTGTTCCAGAAATCGCTCAGGTTACTACTGCCTATGCTGCATCAGGAAGTGAACAGCTCAGTCTTGCTCCAGGACAGCTGATACTTATTCTGAAGAAAAATGCCAGTGGGTGGTGGCAAGGAGAGTTGCAGGTTAGTGATTCAAGGAGGAATAATTGTGACTTCATGAATGGCAAGGAGGTGCTCTCAGGTTTAATTAAAAAAAAAACAACTAAGCATAGAGTTACATAAAAGGTGGTCAGAAAGTTATCCTGTGTAAGAAAGGAGAAGAAAAACTGTATGGTGGATTTTTTTTTTGTTTGTCAGATTGGTTGGTTGGCTTTTTTAAACTTTGGGTTGCTGGGGGTTTTATGGTTTTTTTAGAATCAATTTTCTTGGTCACACAAAACAGTAAAACTGTCGATTAACAGGCGGGAGGAGGAAGAGATGAGTTGACAGTTACTTAATTGGTTAGGATTTAATTGGTGAAACATTAAACTGTGAAGTTATTCTAATGAAAGAACAGGTGGAGTTGGAAGCTGGAGTTGGAAGCTTCTTGAATGCAAAAGTGCTGTTCCCACTTCTCTCCTTTCCCCACCTAGATTTAAGAAGAATGTCCTGTTAAAGTGCCCTTGACCTCATTAGAAACTCTGGATATGATGCATAGGTGGAATATTCATAGAACAAATTTTCAGCCCTACATTTGAGTTGTAATCTGAAATCTCACTTCAAAATTTTGGATGAACATAGTAGGGTGTAGCTTTATCTGCATTGTGTTGTTTTATGCTTTAGTCAGATTTTTATCTTTTGAGATTCCTTGAGTAGCTGTTTAGAAGACTGACTTCTTGTCTTTTGTTGGCAAAACTCTGTGACATATTTGTTGCAATTTTTTCCAGTCTATGGACTATTCAATTTTTCAGTTGTGTAATAACCATTATAAACATTTACAGGCAAGAGGGAAAAAGAGACAGAAGGGATGGTTCCCTGCCAGCCATGTGAAGCTGCTGGGTCCAAGCAGTGAAAGAACCACATCAGCTGCTCCCTCAGGTGAAAAAAAGAGACTTTGTGTTTAATTTAGTATTTTATGTAACTACTTCAAACGTTCATGTATCTGTGAAGATCAGGCATCCATCTTCTGGGCTTTTTAATTTTGATGATTGTTCTGAAGAGCCATACTCTTCTCTTTGAGAAACTCCATGTTTCCAAGTGCTAGCAAAAATTTTTAGAGCTAGCAAACATTGGCAAACCACGTGGAATTACATGCTCCTTACAAAGAGGGAGACTAAGCAAATTTTCAGGTTATTTCTAGGTTTTTCCATTTGAATGGTTGGGTACAAATGAGGTTATTTCACAGAAAATGAGCTTTTTTGCTTCTGTGTGCTTAAATTATGCTGTTCTGCACAGCTATGAGTTGCTTATACAACAATTTCCTGGGTTTTACTGGACAAAACTTCCCTGTGACTAAAGCAGTAACTCATGATTAGCTAATGCACGTTTCCTCTTCCTCTGCCACATTTTCCCCACAAGTGTCTGCAGCAAGATAATCAAACTCACTCTCTTTACAGCCAGTAAAAGAGAGATGGATACTTGATTACATTGTGAAGTGTTTGGAAGGCAGTAGATGTAGTCCATTCATTATAAAAGTTCACAGATATATAAACTGGAAGTAAGAATTACTGGCTGGCTCAATTTTAAAGAAGTAAAAGAAAAGGGAAGACAAATTCTGTATCGAGATAAAACCATGTGGCATTTTTTTCATGCAACAGTGCATGTGAGATGGTTGTTTCTTTCCTGTGGTTTTGTAAAACACTGAGAAAACAGTTTAAATACTGATGTAACTCCATTCTGCTCCTCTTCCCTTCCCAGTGTGCCAGGTGATAGCCATGTACGATTACACGGCGAACAACGAGGACGAGCTCAGTTTCTCCAAGGGGCAGCTGATCAATGTGCTCAACAAAGATGATGCTGACTGGTGGCAAGGAGAAATCAATGGTGTGACAGGTCTCTTCCCCTCAAACTATGTGAAGATGACCACAGATTCCGATCCAAGTCAGCAGTGTAAGCAACCTCTATTTTTGATTGATTTTGTTACTTCATTCCAAAGGTGCATTGCTGTTCTTCTTTTTTGTGTTTTTAAATTTGAAGTTCCAGGCATCAGCTGAATTGATTAGTACTTCAAGTACTTTCTTTCAATACTTTATTATAGTACAAGGCACTTTAAACCCTTTTCTAGTTAACCTACAAACAACCAGCACATTGCCAACCAGCCAGTGTAGGATAGCAAGAGTGCTGTAGGATGAGCTAAAAATACTGGATTGGGTAGGAGTTCTCCTTCCAACAAGATTCTGATAATTAGCATGGACTGGGAAGCAGTGCAGGCACACTGCAATTACAGAACTTGTTCAAGTTTTGTAAAATAAGGAAGAGTGCTGTAGTAATCTTAACACATGTGTCAGTTAAGTAAAAATACCCATAAAAAGGATAGGAAAAAGATTTTGGCATTAGCACGTGGTCTGGCCAGTCCTAAATATGCTTGTCCTGGCTCCCAGCATTCCAGCTGTCATCCAGTCTGAGAAACAAGATGTATGTCAGGACATAGGCTGAGGTGAAAATTACCAGCACAGGCTGAGAACTGGATCCTAAACTGTACACCTGACAGTCAGCATCTTCTCTGCCTTTTTAGCACATAAACACTGTAAAGGTTTCTGGTGTCCCCTACACACACCCTGTTTTTGGCCTCTGTCTCCAGAGAAAATCCTCCTCCCAGAGAAATTTAGCACAATTTTTACTCTTTCAGCTTTTCATCCTGTGATTAAGCCAACTTTTACATCAGCCCAGTGGGTTTGGCAACACAGCATGATGCCAGAGTTGCTCCTTTGACACAACAGGCCTTGTCCCTTCACTTGCTCTTTTCCTCTAGACAGTGTTTGGAGTCTCTTGGGATAAAAACACCCATCTGGAAATCTGGTTGAGCCTCACTCTTGTCAGCCTATAGCTGCTGTAGGATCAGGGTTGTGTTCTTAGAGAAAAATTCACAAACTCCTGATGAAAGTGCAGCTTGGGTTGGAAAGTTAAAATATTTTCCCTGGGTAAATTGTTGTGGTTCCTGGGCAAAAGAGAGTGCACCATTCTTGAGGTTTTCTTTTTAGCTAAATTCTGAGCTATTTAGCTAAATATGAGCTTCTGAGCTCATATTTTTGGTAACACATTGTTCTGGCTTTTTTTTTTTAATGCTTCTGGCCAATGTGGTTGAAATGACAGAAACTTCTGGATTTAGAATGAACTTAATATTCTTTGATAAGACATGGCTAAATATTTAAAATGGTCCTTTGCAAGCTTTAATTTATTTGCAAATCTCACTTTTGAAGAAACAGTATAGGCTGTACCAGATGGGCTGTAAAATTACGATTCTGGCTGAGTTTTAAAACTTAGGAATTTTAAAAAATGATAGAGGTAACAGCTTGTCACACCAGGTGTGTTGTTATTTGAACTCACGTTGTTGAATGTGACAAGTGCAAGGTCCTCACATAAACCACTGATTTTCAGCAAAAACCATGCTAAGATCACACTGTAATTGGAAACTTTCTGGATAATGAGTAAGTTTTTCTCATTGTTTGCAGGTACATCATTAAGTTTTCCCTCAGATTTCAGTGATGTGAAATAAGAGTATTTCCATCCACATCAAAGTGGCTTTTGATAACGGTTAATGATGTGCAGATGTGCACCAGGTCATCTGTACCTGGCCATTAAACTTTTGTCTAATCACTACTCTATGAAGCAGTTCTACAAAATTCACCTACTGGTGGACAAAGAGTATGTGGAATGCATTCAAATAAACTAAGTTCCACACTAGTTTTGTGCTGGGATTTGCCACTTTGTTGTGATGTAGGCATTTGGAAACTTAAGGAAAAATCCTGCCTCAAGCCCAGAGCCTGCACAAATCCACCACAGCATTTCCCAGATTTCAGCTGGGCTGCTGCTGCTGCTGGTCAGCTGTGTGCGCAGTAAGCCACTGCTCTGTACCTCTTCTGTAACCAGAGCAATGTTTAAATGTGACCTGAATGATTAACTTCCAAACTTCCTTGGGTTTCCTTACGATATTTTTTGCTCTTGTTTAAACAGAGTAGAGAAACAATCACGAGTATTCTTGTGAAATCACTAAGGAATTGTCCCACAGAAATGTCGATGTGGCCCTCTACAGAACAGCTGTAGATCTGAGAGAATACATTTTTAAAAATACATTGTTGCATTTCAAAGAACTGCTGAACTGAGTATTAGAATGCCTCTGTTGAATAACAGCAATTTTTCCTGCTGTTTTTTCTAGAACAGGTATGATGGTATTGGAAAGGCAGCAGGCAAATTTGGTTTACTCAGATAGGTATGTGGCTTAGGAAAACTGTGGTTTTCTCCCAGATTTAAAGACCTTTGTATCTGGAGTCTTTTCTGAGAGCTTTTAGGTGTAGCTGTAATGGCAAACCTCCCTAGCAAAGAAGGAACAGGGGTCAGTGAGATGTCCCTTCTCCGAAGTTGCTGACATAGCTCTGTAAACAGAACAAAATCACTTTTCCTCTTGGTGTAGCTGCACCTCCTGGCATAGGATCCCTGCAAGGAAAGAAAAACAAAATGACTTCAGGGTGTTGTAGGTTTGTTTGTCTCTTAAACACGTGGTGACTGCAGAACACAGGGCAGTTGAGTCGTGTTCCTGGCGACTGTGGTGGTGGTTAGACTTGCTCCTGTTTTAATGACATTTTTAATAGCCTTTTTTCTAATGTTTGCACAAAAGCCATCATAAATAATAAATATACTCAGCAGGTTTCAAAACAGATTTAAAATAAATCTTTGAGTGTTTGCACAACCATGCAGGGTCAGATCTTGTTAGTTGCCAGTACCTGTCTAGTGCCAGGTTCTCTTCCCATCCTTTCCAAGGTGTGTGTAAGGGGGGCAGGCATGGTGCTCTTGCCACTTCAGAGTTCTTCCCAGTGGCCTGGTCTTCATCTGCTTTGCACTTGGAAACTTGTTCTCTTGTTATTTGTTGGCTTTTTCAATGAGATGCCTTTTTAAGTTTGTCATCTTATCCATGGAACCAATGTGAGCTGTGTCCTTTTGTTTTCTTTAGTTGAGATTTTCTCCACTCAGGTAAATCTCAACCATTAAATATCAAGGGTCAGGTCGTTCCTGTGTTACCAGGATCTGACAAGGACACCTGTAACAAGTTCTCTTCTCATTCTTTCCAAGGGATGTTTAAGTGGGGTAGGCAGGAGAGAAGTGTAAGGAGGGAAGACAGCTGCTCCAGCTATGTCTGCATACTTTTGGTTACTAGATGTCTTCTAGTGTTAGAGATCAGCTCATCCCTCAGAGATGTTCTTGCTCAGGGCTGGACAGCTCAGCCAGGTGGACACACCTGTGCTCCATGTGCAGAGGGGCTTCTGGTTCATGCTGAGGTGTCTCATCCCATGAGACTCTCAGAGCTGAATGTTGTGCCAGTTCTTTCTACTCTAATCTATGTGTGATGACTGTTTCCTGTTCACTCGTTCTGCTTTCCATAGCACAGCACTGCTGCACTTCCTCACACATCAGAGTTACTCCTTCAGGGGCTCAGCCTGAGCTCCAGGTTGTTGTTTGTAGTAATATCTCTAGAGCTACCTCATTCTTGTCTTCCCCAAGCCTTACTTGCAGATGTGACACGTTGGAGACACGAGGCAAGTCCTGCAACAAGGATCTGTATTTCCAGAAGTTGATTTCTGTGCACAAAAGATCTTTAGTAATTCCTGTCCACACTGTCAGGTGGATGAAGCTGACTCACTTTCAGGGGTGTTCACAGTGAAAAAACAACTTCTGAACTGACGTGCTCGTGGCTGGTGCAGTTCTGTGTCTGTATGGACAGCACATTTGGAAGTTCTCCAGTTCTTGCCAAGTAACTTCTCTCTGTGGAGTAACAGTTCATGGTAGCAGTGGCTTTGAGCTGTTGCCTCTTGCAGTTCCACATTGATATTTTAACATGAGGATTAATGATTTTTTCTGATTTTACTCAACAGCTCCAGAATTTTACCTCTTTTACCAAAGATCAAATATGAAGTCAATCCCTTACTTCACAGTGACTTTCTATTTCTAAAACTATTTGGTGAGTGTCAGTCGGGCTTGATAGCACTTCCAGGTTGTAATCCTGGGGTCTGGAATAGTCTCTGGATTGCCCACAAGGTCTGTCCCTCTTCAGACCATGTAGCCCTTGGATTCTGAGGGATGTGGTACCTCCTGTTCCATGGACACATAAGACTAGAGGCAAGGTTTTAATTTCTTTCAGGCTCAAACAGAATTGAACAGGTTAATTTTTAGGTGCTAATAAGAAAAAATTCCAATGAGATTTTTCTTTACAATTTTTCTTTTTATCTGATTTTCTAATGTCCCAGTAGAAGTTTCTCAGGAGAGATTCTGGTTTTGTTGAAATCTTGGGGAATTTTGCCACTGCCTTTAAAAAAACCCTTAGGGCTTGACCTTGTGTTGAGTCACCTGTGTGATAGAAGTTTTCCTTAGGAAGAAACTTTTTCTTCAAATGAATGTGCTGCAGGGATTTTCAGAGTCAGCAATGGCTGGTCACAAGTACTTAAATTTGTGTGTTTATAAATATGAAACTGCAAAGGTGGAAGCTTGTGATGTCTGTTTTCAGAAAGTTGAATGTTCATCATTCCTTTCTGACCTTTTTGGTGTTGTTCTGTCTTTGTCCATAGAATTCATATGTTTCACTCTTCAAATTTATGTTCATTTTATCCTTCATTTTTTTTTTTTTGTTTTTTTTTAGGACCCAATGTTGTCTTCCAGTGTGAAAGCACCTCAGAGACCCACTATCCAAGTTTGACTAGCGTGGAGGCAGGGTGGCCAGCCCTGCTCACGTGTCTGACACAATCCTTTTGCTTCGTTTGAACGTTAGATCCAACCAAGAAATTAGGTTTTCGTGGGTTTTCTTCTAATCTACGGTTTCAGTGGATTTGTAAAAGCAGAAAGGATAGTGGGTCTTTGTGTGGCTTTCACTGCTGTTCATTCTTGTTTCCTTTAGTATTTCCTTTGGGATTGATAACCGTAGTCATTAGCATGCATATCAAGTATTGTTTGCATGGTGGGATTGCAGACACACAAAGACCCACTATTTGCACAGTTTATCTGTTTGGAATGGGCACTTGTGTTCTTTTAATGTTGTAATGTATATATTTTGCAGAATTAAAATGTTCATTGATTATTGTTCTAATGGACTTGAGTTAATCTCTTACATACTGAGCTTTTAAAATTGGGGGCCTTCATGGCTCATCCAGAAACAAACCCTACCTGTCTGCTGCTGATAGTCACTGTGATTACAAACATGCCACAGGATCTAAGGGTTAGATCTGGTGCACTCCATCCAGCCTTTTCACACCCTTTTTAACAGGGAAAAGAACTATTAGGTGTAGAGTGAAGGATATTTTAATGGTTTTTCTTCCTTCACAGTAGTACTATGGCAGGAATTCAGGTTGTTTTGGCTCAATGCATTCTGTCCCTAAACAGCCTCCTTCCTTAAATTCTGATCATTCATATTTGCTTTCAGTTTTGGCAAATGTGCTCAGTTGCTGCAGTAAGTCCTTGCACAGCCTCAGTGTGACCAGGCCCTTCCCCTGCCCCTTCTTTTCATTAATAGTTCATGGTACTGAATTGTTTGTCTCTGGCTGTGGTCTGCAGTGACATTTAAAGTGCTGCTGCAAGCTGCTGCTCCTCCTCCTGGTAAACAGAGCAGCAGCCTGAGGCAGAGGTAACCTCAGTCCAGAGGTGTTGCCAGGAGAGAGACACTAATAACCTGGAGTGAGGGCAGAGCACTGGGGTTTAGGATGGAACTGTGCTCCTCAGCCCACAGTCCTGGCCTGCTGGAAATGCAGTGCAGTATGAGCTGCCTATGTCTCACTATGTTTGGAGGGAAGGAGGAACTTGTAACCTTGATTCCCCTTTAAATAAAAGGATTAATTTGATTCTAGACTACTACTTTGATTAAATAGTTCTGTGCTCTTGTAACAACAAGAGAGATCTCTAGACACAGTATTTAATTTAGTTGGTTTCCTGAACTTGGTTATGAAACAGCAAAGGTCACTTATGCAATCAGAAATGTTTACAAAACAAACTGCTTGTTTACTATATAGACATATATATATATATATAGAGATGAATGTTGTGAAGGTACTATCAGGAAAAGGTTAATCCAGTTGCAGAGTTTTAAAAGCCTTTCTCCAAAATCCAATGTTCTGTATTTATATCCTTGATCAAATAATGTATGTGTGCCCTTTAGTTCAGAGATGTATCTTCTGTGCAATACGGACTACGCAATGTGCCTACAGAAAACTGCAAATGGATTTTTATTCTGGATGTATTTTGTCTGAACCAGTATTTTGTTATAGAATGAAATCATATTGTTGTAGGCAAATAATGTGCTAGATAATCCTTTGAGTATTTCAGATTACTTGATTTCCTTCGGAAACCACGTTGTGTTTCTACTAAAATACACTACTCACCCAGAATTGCCTTCTCTGAATTTCTGTCTTGGACAGCCTGTTTAATACAGGCTGAAATGTGTTGTGCTGCACCAGTGACATCGAGCAGTCACATACTGGAGTCTGAGAATTAGGTGATCTTCTAAATGATGTAATTTCTGAAAGGCAAAAAGGCACTGTTCATCTGTGGGATTTGAGCCACACTGACAATCAGTGTTCAGTCAGTTTTCCTTGAATGCCAGATTACTACTAATTGTCTTTGAAATATCAAAACTTCCCATCCTCACTGAGGTATTTGAGGAATTTTCCAAAACAAAGTGGCATTCTACTAATTTTTATTTTTTTTAACTGATACCTTTGGAGATTACAGTACTGTTGGCAAAGTTTCACACAGGTAGCCCTGTGTTGTGTAGGTATGAGCACTGACATTATTGAAACCTCTGCCTCGAAGTCTGAACTGAAAAGTATTAAGTGAAGCATTTTGTGCTTTCACAACTATCTTTTCATGTTTCACTATTACCTGAGTACGCTCTAAATTCTCTTAAGTGTAATAATAAATAAAATAATAAAAATACACCTTAATAATGCTGATTGAGAGGGACATAGTCCCTGCCTTCAGTATTCATCTGTATTGCAGAAGTCTGCCTAGCACAGCTCCAGCACAGCTGCCTGAGAGCTCTGCACAGTGGTGCAGAAAGAGTTGAATACACACATCAGAACTTCCAAAGGAAAGACTATGCCAAGGATGTATTTACAGCAAGATTACTTTAAAATAATATTCTGTATCAATGAAGCAGTGTGGCTATTGGAAGTTGCATTTAAATCAAACTTTACTTCTAAAAATGCTACATTTTCTCTGGTTGTGTGCAGTCCACCCCTTTGTTGATAAAAGAACATAGAGTTGAGTTCAGCTGGTCATCCCAGCCAGTCAAGTAAAATCACCCTTACCTGGGTGAAAAAGGTTGGCTGTGGAGCTAAGGGCAAGGTGGAAAACAGAGTCCTTTGTTGAACTTATGGTTCCCAGGCAGGAGCTGAGAGTCTAAATGTTGCTGAGAACCAGACAAGGTTAGAAAGTAAAACTGAAGCCAATGTGGAAAGCAAAATGCACTGTTTGCTGTTGCCTGCAGTGTGGTACTTGCTAAATGTTTTCCTGTGGGCCAGCAGAGAACAGGGGCCCTGGTGTCACAGGGGCTGAGAACCAAACAGCGCTGTAAATGCACAAGAACTGGTACCAAAACACTGCTTCTGTAACTCTCTGGTTTGCATAATGGACTAACAAACTACAGAAACCTGGTTTGACACAAGCTGAGTTCCTGATCCAGAGCTGGATCCACGCAGGGAGGCCTTGTGCCACCACTGGGACCAGGGGCAGGGCTGGGTGTGTCAGGAGCCCGTGGTGGGAGCACCCAGAGCTCTGTCTCCACGTGGTTATTGGTGCAGTCAGGAGCAGGAGGCACAAAGCTCCATCAGAGAGTTGCACACTAATACCTGAAACGTCTCCCTCTGGTCACTGAACATTTCTGCCATCTCAGAGCTTTGTCAGATTGTATCCCTGTGTGATTGTCCTGGGCAGGTTGGAAACACCTGTAAATAAGTCTGCTGGTAGGAATGCCAACACTCCTTGGCCTGCAGTGGGAGCTGCTGCAGGGTCGTGCTACTTCAGTGTAATGAACCCATAAAACTGCTGCATTCTGGTGTGTGCTGCCTTAAACCCCTCCTTGTCCTTCCCAAGCTTGAGTGTCACGTGTGGGATGGTTGTTGAGACATGCAAATGCAGGCTGTGCTTAGCATGAGGTAATTGTTCACCTTGGATTTGAACAAAGTTGTAAGATAACTATGCAAATGTATTTTATTAAAGGGACACATAAAAGGATCTAGTTTGTCTGTTGTGGTTTTTTGTCTATCTGGGGAGGATTTTTTTTTTCCCAGCTGAATAGCTTGGAATGAGCATTGTGTCAACTGTGATGGAGTGACTTGATTTTGCTTTTTACCTCTTGAAAATTGATTCATAAATTTCCTCTGTTGCAGCACAGTATCCTGTGTTTACTGATTAGGGGAGATTGGATAAAAGTTTTTATTATTTCTCCCAGGGCCTGATGGAAACTGCCTTTTCCACAGTAGCAGATTTCTTGTATTTGTTCCTTTTGTGGGTTTCAGAGGCTGCTGGTGGCTCCAGGAGTGACAGGAGTGTGTTGGCTTTGTGTGTGGCTGCAGAGCTTGCAGCTGGCTGTGCTGGTGTCCCCTGATGCCATCAGCTGCTCTCTGGCTGTACTGAAGGGACTGTGCCAATGCCAGCCCATGGTCCTTAAGGGGACTCGTGGCCTTTCTATGGCAGGCTGGGAAAATGGAGGCAGGAAAAAGACCCTCAACCTTTACCTGGTTTTCCCAGCCATGACAACTGGCTTCAGAGTCAAACAAACAATCAAAACAAATAAACAACCCCTTCCAAAAATAATCCAACCCTAAACAAACCAAGGTATTTCCTTTAAAAAAGCAATTTATATAGAATCATAGAATCATTAAGGCTGAAAAAGACCTTTAAAATCATCAAATCCAATCATTAATGCAGCACCAATAAACCACATCCTAAAGTGCCTTATCAGTATGGTTTTTGATACTTCCAGGGATGGTGGCTCCACCACTTCCCTGGGCAGCTTTATAACCCCTTCCATGAAGAAATTTTTCCTAATATCAAATCTAAACCTCTATCTCTAAATAGTCTTCATTGGCCACCCAAGGCAGTTAGTGCCTCTGGTGTAGCTACATCCTTCCAGGTGAGTGCCTGAGCTCCTCTTGGAGGCTTGAGATGTCACTTTTAATGGCTTTTTTCCCCCTGTCCATTGAGTGGGGAAGTCTGTTGGGAAAATAGTGTTAGATGTTACTCATCTGTCTTTCACTGGAGGATTTCCTTTCTTCAGAAACTCCCTCTCTTCCCCTTGAATGGGCTCATACCCAAAAGTCAGTAATTGGGGAAGTTTTCTCCCCCAGCCCCCTGTGTTTTTCAGGGCTTTGAATCTGTGAAACTCAGTAGTTTTTCATACAGGGGTAGTTATGTTAGTAGGAAAAAATGCTCCTTGTTCAGGTATATTTGGAAAGTATAATTTTAAATACTACTTCAGAGACTGGGATTTCCTGTTTATAAACTCTCCAGGTTGTTTTACCCTGGCAGCTGCTTCCTCAGCTCAGAAAGGAGGATTTAGCCCAGAGGGCACCACAGTCAGTGTGGGCTTCTCTCTGTTGCTGTGCCCTGAGTTTCCAAGGTTCCAGACACGCCCTGCTCGCTCTGGGGAGTGTTCTGGAGAGGGAGCTGGGCAGGCTGTGCCCCAGGCTGGCTGAAAGCCTGGCACTGCCTGCTCTTGGTGGGAGAGGCAGGCTGGCTTCCCCTCCAGAGAGCAGGCATCCCTCTTGGTCAGCAGAGCAGATGAAGAACTCCAATTCCATGCTGCAGACACTCCCAGAAATCCCACTGCTCTTCCTGAGCTGCCTGGGGAGCTTGGGATGAAACTTCACCAGAGGGAAGCCAAGCCAAGAGCTTTCTGCTGCCAAACAAGGCAGTTTTACTGCTTCCATGCACATTCCTGGCTGTTAAACCAGCAGAAAACTGTTTTCTTTTCCCCCCTTGGGATTTGTTTGCTGCCAGCATGTGAGCAGGGAGTCAGATAAGTGCCAGAACTGATGCAAGGAAAGGAGGAAACAGCAGTGGGGGAGGAGAAGGGGTAGAGATGTAGCTGCACCCCTTCAGCATCAGTGAGCCCATGGGTTGCAGTGGCCACTTAAGGAAAACATTGGCAAATGCACTTGTTAGGCTGGTTTGTTCTCCTTTCTATTTTTTGTTTTTCTCTTCAGACTCAAATGCCCAAATTCACCCTCTAAAATCAAATGTAGCAATTGCAGAATGTGTTTTTATGCCAGTATCATCAGACCTATCAAAATTAGGAGTATTTTCACTATTAAACACTAGTGTTTAAATAAAATTACAAGAATGAAATTATATAAAATACTAAATACAAAGTAGCATTCATCCCTTCATCCCAGAAGCTGGCAGTCCAAACACAAGATTAGCACAGAAGCCAGTTAATGTAACTGAATTTTTGCATGATAACAAATTTATAAACCAAATGTATTTTAATGCATAAAAAAGCCCTTTTCTCTCCCAGGCTTGGCCCCAGCTTTCAGTGGTCAGCATGAGACAGACCCAAATCCCAGCATGTGGGTTGTTCCAGCAGCTGGGACAAGCCAACAGGAGCTTCAGTCCATCCCATTCTGTCACAGGAGTGCACCTTGCAGCAGGAAAGGGAGCCACTGGCCAAAGCCGAGACTTCCAAATCTGGACAATTAATGCCTGGTTACTGTGCAAGCCCTTGGATTGTCCTGAAATTTCATGTCTTAGTAAGCAGGTGGGCTTAACCTCAGTCCTGTACAGACTAAAGAGTGACACAAGAATCCAGAAGTAGCACATTGGCCACAGGCTGTCTCAACGGACCAAGACATCAAACTTTGCAGGAATCACTTTTATCTGTAACTTCACTTCTTTTTCTCATCTCATTTTGGCCTGGTTGTAGCCTTGGGGATTACTAAGGCCAGAAGGAGTATTCTGTGTGATCAAAAGAGTTGCAATCCTTCATTTCTCCTTAAAAAGTGATGTTTCTTCAAACCTTGTCAGAAAGTTTAAGATCTGTGATCCTCCTTAGGGTGCAAAACCGAACTGAAAAGTCCTGATTTTCAGTCTAGCTTTGTCTTTGCTGCTGTTTTACTTCTTTGTGTTGTTCAAAGGGTTTCCTTGTTACGGTGTCCTAAAATGTCACTTGGCAAGAGTCTCTCTTCTGCTGACAGTTGCTCTTTCCACCTTGATGCTGGTGTAGCTGGAAGCTCAGGAGCCTGTGAGGTTCCCATTAGGCCACTGTCACATCAAGTCCAGCCTAATGTTTAGTGTTTCTTGGTTTTTTTCCTCAAATTTATTACTAACTCGCCTTCCAATGAGCAGATCTGTACCTTGGCAGTGAATAGTGTCATCCTTGTGTGCCAGGAGTGTCAGGGTGACAAGGGAGACACAGCCCTTCCTGCTGTGGGTCATTCTGCTTTTCACAACTCCTGTGAACCTTCATGAAGTATTGTTCCTCTAGAACTGCTGGATCAAAGTGAGTCCCTGTGATGTCCTTTCTGCTGTCCTGCAAAACCCACGGTTCACCTGGTATTGCAGTCTGATGCCATCACATCCAGTGATAGATGGATGTTCTCAAACACTCTGTAATTGTTCCTTCTTTTTTCCTTTTCCCCCACCCTGCTGCTTTGCAATATTCTGCTGTGTGATGGCTGACAGAGGGATCAGATTGACTTTCTGTGCTCTCCTTTACCCAGCTAAACTCATTCACCACTCTGGCTTTACCAGTTTTTGGTTTGGTTACTGAAGTTTGAACACTTGTCTTGTTTACTAACATCCAGTAGAGATAGTTGTGTGAAGCTGCAGGGTTTGCATGTTCTGACCAAAACTTGGGGTTTGTGTCATGGACTGTCAGTGTGTTCCTGTGCATGATTTTGATTCTTCATCTTTGATGCATGAAAATAATTCAATATATTTCCAGCTCATTTTGAGAAAAATAAAAGTTGTGTAGCTGTGAGTTATACAGCTACAATGTTGTGTTACAGCTTTACAAATTTGTAGTGGTGGTTTCCATCATAAACCAATAACTAAGGCAGAGAACTTCAGAAATAGGGTAGGGATTAAAGGTGCAATATCCTAAGTCAGGACCAGCCACATTTTCTATGACTTCATCTCACAAAAGACAACTTAGAATTACAGAATCATTAAGGTTGGAAAAGACCTTTAAGATCATAAAGTCCAAAAAGACATTGCTCAAGGTAAGACAAAATCACAGTTTCAAATTGGTGTGCAGAAGAGATGAGAAAAGTCATGAGACAAATGGAGTGGCAAATCAGGAGCTCTTATTCTGCCTCACAGTACAAGGGGTATTCAAAGAAGTAAGAAGGTGATAGACTGAAAAGTGACACAAAGGAAGGGGGTTGATTGCTATGTTCACTTGATTTTGAAAGCTGCTGCTGCTGCAGAGAGGGTTTACCAGTGCCTGTATAGTCTGAGCCACAGACTGCTGAATGCTGGTGCAGTTTTGTTAATTTATCAGATTTAATGCCTTGAGTGGGATCTGAACTCCTGACTTACTTCCTGCAGGGTGTGCTGATCTCCAGAGCCTTGACACCATGCAGCCCATGGAAAGGAAAAGGCAGGGCTACATTCACGAGCTCATTCAGACAGAAGAAAGGTACATGGACGACCTGCAGCTCGTGGTGGAGGTGAGATGTCTTGGATGTGAAAGTGCACTTGGAAAAAGAACACCTCTATACTGAGTAATAACAATAAAGGGATTCTTATGAATTGTGAAATGATGGAAGAAGAAAGGTGTGCAGTGAACGATATGTGGTTGCTCACCAGGCAAAAGCACCACTTTGTGAAACCCATCAGCTTACAAAGACCTTCCTGATTTCCAAATCGTGTTCTTGGGTGTTCTGGCTCAGTAAAAAGATGATGGGTTGGGGCCAGGTGTCGAGCAGAGCTGCACAGAGCTGTAGAAGCACCACAAATCTTACCATGTGCCTTCTCCCCAGTTTTATTTCTGGAAACAAGACCACCTCCCTCAGCAGAGTATTAAGTGCTCTTGGGTGTCCAGCTTGACCTCTTTGTACAGAACAGTGGTGTGGTGAAGTGTGGCACATGTTAAATAGTCACATCACAGGGTGCTCTGCTCCCCAGAGATGAGGTGTGCTGAGAGCAGCACACAGGGTGGTTCTGCACACAGGGTGACCCTGAGTGCTCTGGGTCAGGGGAGAGGAGCAGTGCCTGAGTGTAATTTGTGTAGTGATTGATCCTGAATCTCAGCTTCTGCTGAGCTGTCAGCCTGCAGGTCCCTGTGCTTGTCCTCACTTTGCAAGTGCTGGTGCCAGTGTCAGAATGGGGTCACACACTCAGGGGAAACAGCTGTCACAAGTGCTAGTAAGAAATTGCTTTTAACTGCTGAGAAATTAGACACTAAGCATTCAAAAAAAAAAAATCACTGCTGGGCTAAGCAAGAGGCTGAGCTGTTTCTGTTCTCTGAAGAATTGCTCATTTTTTGGCTGTAGGTTTTCCAAAAACCAATGGCTGATTCAGGCTGTCTCACAGAAGGAGAAATGGGGCTGATCTTTGTTAACTGGAAGGAACTCATCATGTCAAATACAAAGTTATTGAAGTGAGTACTTACCTGCAGTCTTACATTTTCCTTTTCATTATTCTGCCATTCTTTCCCCAGGAAGTTTGCTGGTTTACAGTCAATATTGTGTCCTTGCTGATTATTCCCTGTGGATGCTTGCATTCAGAACAGCTGAATGCAGTCAGACTGCTTCAAAAGGAGCTGTAATAAGAGAGAGGGAGAAATCAACAGCAAGAACAGATGCGCATTTGCTGTAATATCTTAGAAACAGGCCCTACACAAAAGTAGGGAGCTTTTCTTCCTAGTTTTCTGCAAGGAAACCTTTTATTCTCTAAAAATAATCTTTAGAAAGATACAGTGGCTAGTAATTCACTGAATGGGATGCTGGTTGAATGTACAGATTGATGCTGATTGTCCCAGAAACCTCAAAGGAGAGGCCCAGTCCCCCAGACTCTGTCAGGGAGATGGTTCAGCTCAGGGTGTTGTGTCAGGGTGACTTCCTGGGGTTTCAGGCAGGACCCTGGCACCTCCTGGAAGTGCCTTGCTGTGTAAGGAAATTCACATGCCAGGTTTGTGTCCTTTCAGAGGTGGATCTGTAAGGGCTGTGATTTAGGCCCACAGACTTGGCAGCAAAGTTGGATGTTGATCTCTCCTCGTCCGCAGAGCCTTGCGGGTGCGGAAGAAAACCGGAGGCGAGAAGATGCCGGTGCAGATGATCGGGGACATCCTGGCAGCAGAGCTGTCCCACATGCAGGCCTACATCCGCTTCTGCAGCTGCCAGCTCAACGGAGCCTCCCTGCTGCAGCAGAAAACTGACGAAGATGCTGATTTCAAAGACTACTTAAAGGTACCTGACTCAGTGGCTTTTGTGCCCTCTCCTTTCCTCAGTGACAGGAGCCCGTCTAACCAGCAACGACCACATCAAAATAACCCAGAAGAGTAAAATCCTGCAAAAATAGCCAAGAAGCTTCCAAGGTGTATTTACATGGTGACCATGGCTAACAGTGTGTGTGCTCCTTGTAACACTGTCTTTCTCTCTAGCTAATTTATTTAGGCCATAAAAGGAAAATTGCCAGAACAGTTGACAGCAGGCATTTGTTTCTTTCATTGCTTTGTTCTTTTTCAACCTGAGCGGAGCCTGTGTGTCAAAATAAAAGGTGGAACAGTTTTGAATGTAAGGATTCTGCATGGACAATGACCTTGTGATTTATGCTGACAAAGCATCTGGGAGCAATGATACTGCCAGCTTTCCTGTTTGTTCTAGATACAAGTAGTGTTTGCTTACTGAGAAAATCCAAGATCTCTTGGAATGCTTGGAAAAATGAATCTGATCAGAGATTTTTCAGTATTCAGTGCCAGTGATGCAACTGTTTTCTGATGACTAATGCAGTGTCTCTGCTAAATCTCTGGGTTGCACCACAGAAACTTGCCCTGGACCCTCGCTGCAAAGGAATGCCCCTCTCCAGCTTCCTCCTGAAACCCATGCAAAGGATAACGCGCTACCCCCTGCTCATAAAGAGTGTGAGTACCCCAAGTGAGGTTTTGTAGGTGAACGCTTTGAGTTTGATCTCCACAGCAAAAGCCAAGATAAAGGCTTGTCCCTTTATGGGGATTGCTCTGACAGGCTTACCTCTGTTTTTATCTTGCTTTCTCCCCTCTTTGATCCACGCCAGATTCTAGAGAACACTCCAGAGAACCACCCGGATCACAGTAACCTCCGGCTCGCGCTGGAGCGTGCGGAGGAGTTGTGCTCCCAGGTGAACGAGGGCGTGCGGGAGAAGGAGAACTCGGACAGGCTGGAATGGATCCAGGCCCACGTCCAGTGTGAAGGCCTTGCTGAGGTACCTGCACTGATGCTCTGCAGGGCTGGGGCTTTTCAGAGTCATTTCAGCAAGGCTGGGGAGGGAATGGGAGTCCTTGCTGACATCCCTTATTGGAACATGATCCACTGCTGAGCTCTAGGCAGATAAGCTTTTACTGAATTCTAGTCACAGCCATAATGTGATGAACCATTGTTTTTGCATGACTGTAGTGGCAGAGAAATCTTGATTTATCAGCTTAAAAACTGGTACCATTTAGACCATTAAACAGACAGGAATAACTCTTCTCTCTGAACTCCTGATCATGCTGCCACTGGGCTAAGTCAGGCATTACTATGGAGGATTTCACTTAGTGTGTGTTTCCCAGGGTTTTCCTTCAAGCAGGCAGGGAATAGCAGTCCTCAGTGCCAGATCCTCAAGGATATGTGGTGTTCAGGCTCCTGTACCTTTCAGGACAGCCTTCAAACTGAGGTGTGTGTGAGAGTTCTCCACTGCATTAGGAACCAGGGCTTGACAGCCCCAGGAGGTCTGTCCTGTCCATCACCTAATCAGCTGTAAGAGGTGACCTGACTGCAGCCTGTGCAGCCTCAAACACAGAAAGGGCCATGCAGTAAATGCTCCATCTGGTCATTTCTCTGTGTGTTTTTGGTAAAGCTTAAATCTCCTCTGATGTGGAGTTGTGCTGTGGCCACGGCTGGTCACAGAACAGTTCCCTTCTCTTCATTTATAATGGAATTTATTAAAATTAAAGAAGAGCATTTTCAGCAGCTTGGTCAGTCTCCACAGTGAAGAGGAGCAGGAGCTGATGTCTGCACAGACTTGCTGCTGCTAATGGGTTTTGTCTCTTCCCAGCAACCCGTGTTCAACTCCCTCACAAACTGCTTGGGACCACGGAAGCTCCTGCACAGTGGGAAGCTGTACAAGGCCAAAAGCAGTAAGGAGCTGTATGGATTCCTTTTCAATGACTTCCTGCTGCTCACCTACATGGTTAAACAGTTTGTGTCTTCCGGATCCGATAAACTGTTCAGCCCTAAATCCAACTCCCAGTTCAAAATGTACAAAATGGTGAGTGAGTCAAGGTGCTCCAAGTGTTGCTACAGTGGGTCCTGGTTTCTGATGAGGAATGCTGCTCTCCCACTGGCATTAGCTGTGTGGCCCCTTTTGCTGTCACATGGGCATGTTCTGGCAAACAACTTGCATAAAAATGATGTTGGCTTAGTACTTGGAAAAGGACAGACTTCTGCATCCTGGTTTAACTAACACCTCCATCCACTTTGGGGGAAGGGGCAGAAGTAGCATCATGCCTGAACAGCTGAGTGGGATGTTCAGAAGCAGGAGCCTTGACTTCAGTTTGCACAGGTTCCTGCATCCACAAGAAAATTCCTGTCCTTCAGAAAATATTAGAAGATGCAAAATTTTAGTCTCTGTGCCCACACATTGTGTGTTCTCAAGATTCTGAAACTGGAGACATAAACTTAAGTATCAGGGCTGCTTTCCCACAGAGAACCTGAGAGATTCCTGGATTTCCAAGCTCCACACTGCAGCTCTGCTTGCATACTCCTTCCCCTTTCACAAAGCTCTTTGCCTAGGAAACAAGAATGGGGTGAATTGCCAGAAAAGTTTTTCTCTCAGCCCTTTCTTGAATCCTTTACATGGTAATCTCATTGTTTGTCCTGTGTCCTATGACTTCCATTTTCCCTACAGTAAAACAGTGTATTTAAACATGCATATAGAGTTTCTGCCTGTTGTCAGGGGGTGATGCTGCCACAGTGACATTTGCTTTTCTTTCAGCCGGTTTTCCTTAATGAAGTCCTCGTGAAGCTGCCCACAGACCCTTCAAGTGATGAGCCAGTTTTTCACATATCACACATTGACAGAGTTTACACACTTAAAACTGACAACATTAATGAGCGGTGAGTAGTGAAAATGCAAATCTGAGCTTAAACTTGTTCATTGATGCTGCAGGCTGTTTCCAGTGAGCTGATACAGGGACTCCGAGCTGTCTCTTGGTCAGGAAATAAACTCACTTGACTCTCATTTGAATGAGAAGTTTTCTCTGATTTTGTTCTGCTTCTGCAGCAGCTCTTGCAGTGGCATCCAGCCCCATCTGCTGCTCCTTGATGTTTCAGTTGTATCAAAGAACAGTCAGGGCTGCAAAATCCAGCATCCGATAGGACTCTTCCCCAGTCTTGAGCAGTCTTTAATGTGACCCAGCAGTCTTTAGTAAAATAGCAGCTCCATGTCCATTCATTGAGGCTGATTTGGCATAAGATTAAGTCAAAAAACTCCATCATCTTTGTCCATGAACTGACTTGATTTGTGATGCCTCTAAAATTTAGGGAGGGGAGAATGAGGAAGGAGAGTGGGGCAGTCACTGAAGGTCTTGCTGCCCGTAGGATGACCCTGACTGTAGGGATTGCTCTCTGCAGGACTGCCTGGGTCCAGAAAATCAAAGCGGCGTCAGAGCAGTACATTGAAACGGAGAAGAGGAAACGTGAAAAGGCCTATCAAGGTACCCACTGAGTTCTGCATTTCCCTCTGTCCACCTGGACACAGGAGCCACCCATCTCCTGGAGGATGCCAGTGTCTCCTTCAGACCTACTGCCAGTTCTTACAGTTCCAACCAATCTGTTTATTTCTGACCTCTTTGTTCCCAGCTCGTTCACAGAAAACCTCAGGAATAGGACGCTTGATGGTGCACGTGATTGAAGCAACAGAACTAAAGGCCTGTAAGCCCAATGGTAAGTGAGGGAAACAGTCTCAGAGCAGTTTTATTCCTGTAACATTTGGAAAGGCTTGCTGAGAGGAGCTGGTCATTTGGGAATCCCTGTGGTTTGTCTACAGTTTCTGTATGAAATAGCCATTCTTTAGCTTCAGAGGACAGAGTGAAGAACCAGCTCTGTGCTGCTCTGGGATATAGGATTGCCTGATCCACATCATCTGGCAGCAGCATTGATGTGTGTCCAGGCAGGCTGCAGATGGAGGGGGAGGTTCTGCACTGCACAGGGGATTCACTCTGTGTTTTGTGTTTAGGGAAGAGTAACCCATACTGTGAGATCAGCATGGGCTCACAGAGCTACACTACCAGAACCCTGCAGGACACCCTGAACCCCAAGTGGAACTTCAACTGCCAGTTCTTCATCAAGGATCTCTATCAGGATGTCCTGTGTATCACCATGTTTGACAGGGATCAGTTCTCACCTGATGGTAAGTGTGAGTATTTAGGCAAAGAATGCTTTTTTGTTAGCTGAGCTACCCAGTTCCTCAGCAGCAGTTTCAAGAGCCTGTAGGTCTGACTGCTGCCTGAGAAATGTTGGGTGAAAACAATGCCTCAGTACTCAGGAGGTTCAACAGCTTCCAGAGCCAGTAACTCCAGGCAATCAGATTTTATTCCAATCTGGCTTCTGTATCAGACACAGAATTATTTTCTTGTCAGACTGAGGAGACAGACAAGTTGAAAGCAGAAGTTCTACTCACAATAGGTGCTCAAAAATAAGGTCCTGGGTTATATTTTCACAGCAACAGCTTGATCAGCTTTCTTGTTGCTTGGAAACTGAACACGTTTTTGGCAGTCAGTTGCTTCTCATATTCTCTAAAAGGTTAAGTGCTTTTTCAGGGCTCTGACACACAGTCAATTATTGCACATTTGCAGGGAGCTGCCTTGACCTGAGATGCCTTGTCTGTAACCATAGCTCACTCTTTTCTCCTGTGGGTTAATGTGAGTCTGGCTGGACAGCTGAGTCTCGTTTTTCAGTCCACGGTGAACCTTTTAATGCACACACACACAAAGATGTCACGTAACAAATAGCCACACAGAAGGTGTATAATTTCTGAACAGGACTTGAAACCTACTAGAAGGGGTAATTGTTGAAGATCGTTCTAGTAAAAAGCATCATATATAGGCATAATTCAAAGTTGGCTGAGCCAAAGTAGTTTATTTTTTTACTGTCTTTGAGCACCTCAGCTGATTTGCAAACAAATTCCATCAGTGTTAGCTGACCAGCCAGCTCTGAAACTGAAGAACACTTGAAATTGTGTTTCTGAAAGGGTATTTTCTAAGAGTATTTTTAAAGCCCTTAGCTCAAACCGTGACATCCTAATTCCATAGCTTTGTTCTCTTCTAAAAAGGCTCCTTTTTGTCACTGCTGGTTGGTTTACACAGGGCTGGGGTCCAATCCAACTGGAAGCCTGGGAGCAGTGCTCTGGAACTGAGCATGCACCCCACAACATTGCACTAACCTGCCCCACTCAGATTTTCTATGGTCAGTATCTTTGCCTAATGAAGTTTCTAATTCGTTTGCCCGACAGATTTTTTGGGTCGCACTGAAGTTCCAGTAGCAAAAATCAGAACAGAACAAGAAAGCAAAGGCCCCACAACTAAACACTTACTGCTGCATGAAGTTCCAACAGGAGAAGTGTGGGTGCGCTTTGACCTGCAGCTCTTTGATCAGAAAACACTCCTCTAAGAACACTTTTTTTAATTTATGAAGGACAACTAAAGCTAAGAGCCTGAACGTCTTTTGGTAAAAAATTCTTTGTCCCACGCTGGTTATTAAGCAAGAATTCCTGCTGCTTCTGTATTTCCTCTTAGTTCCTGGTTGTGCTTAGTTCCTTGCAGTGTTCCAAGTTGACGTTGATCTATGCAAACACAAATGTTACTGTAAATACAGTACTATAGCTCAGTGCCTTTTTATTATTTTGGAATAGCTTGGGTTTGGATGCCAATGTTTCCATTATCAGGGCCATAAAAAGTATTATGTAGAAATGTGGCACCAAGCTGTTTGTATATTTTACCACTTAGTCTGACAGACAGACTGAGGAATGGTTTAAGCTCAGCACTAGAATCATTCCATTTAAAATCTTTAAAGTGATATCCACTGGAATTTTCCCATCTCAGGATGATCGTTTTAACGGTTAAATGCTGAAGAAGCCTTAGCACTGGAGAAGTCTCCAATATATTGTATATTCTTTTAAGAATCAAGTGTAGTTCTTTACTTGACTTTAGTTCTGCACTGGAATCAGCAACTGCTACTTGATTTTTCTTTCTGTTTCAGTTTGATTTATTGTTCTCTGCTGAGACAATGTGGTTGTGAAGAATAGCTAGAAAAGAATATTTTAAATACTGTGACCCACAACGATGTGGCAAAATGCTCTTCAGCTCTTTGGGTTTTTTCCTAAGTATAAGTTATTTGTGTACATTTCCTTGGTCTGCAGACCTCCATGTGAATCTTGAAGCTTTGACATTGCCAACATGTATATAGAGAGTAAAATATAAGTTTATGAATTTGTCTACAGATGTTTATTGATGCATAGTGATTTTAAAAAAGTATATTTTATTGTACAGGGGAATGTGAAATAATGAGAAAAACTTATAGGATTTGTTCAAGGAAAGTTTATCACAAGTTTAAAAGGTTTGCTCTGGGGAGCTGTTACCCCAATATAGACTGTAAAATGAACTGGTTGAAATGAAAGCAAAAACTTTCTCTTGGCACCAAATCAGGGATGGTTTAAAAAAAAAAAAAAAGAAAGTTTGTTTATAAATATTTGTTACATTGCAACCATTCTATTTCCTCCTTTAAACTGCTTTGTTGCAGAAGCACAGCATGCAGTTCTGAGCAGCCTGTGCCCTTGTTTTCCACGGGTGCAGAAATTCCTCTTCAAGTCTGGCAGTTTCCCACCCAGTCGCCATCTGTGCACCCTCCTATTACTGAGTCAACCTCTGTTACATTTAACACTTTTCTGTGGTTCAGTATTTCTAATCCTAAATAAAACTCAACTCTTGGCAACTCTTGAGAGATTGTGTCTGTACAATGGGAGTTTGGAGGACAGAAAATTCTGTTTTCAGGCTTTGAGCCCAGAGCTGCTGAGCAGCTGCAGCAGCAGGGAGATGGGGCTGGACTGGCCCAGGAGAGGGTCAGGGTGAGGGCACTGGCAGCAGCTGCTGCCCAGCACCAGCTCTCCAGAAAGCACCAGATGTTTTGAACACCACTTCCCATCTCCTCTCCCCTACTTATTTCCTGCCTTCTCAAAACACCTACGATGTGTGTTAAAAGTTTGATTTACTGCTTGAACACTGTCTCCAAGAGAGAATACCAGCACTGTCTTTATTGAGCTCAGGAGGTTTTGGCTTGTAGAGCATTGAAGTGGATCTGGCAAGAAGAGGCCCAGCATCTCAGACATTTCTTTGGCTGCTGGGTAACAACATTTCAGAACTACATGTTTAAGACAGTAAGTTTATTGCTGTTTGCCCAAAGACCTGCCTGGCCTGTTCTCACTTGCTTTGGCAGTGCATGTAACCTGTTTTGTAAAGGGTACCTTTGATGGCTGTACTTGCTGCTGTGGTCAGCTGGAGTACAGGTGACATCATTGCCTCTCTCTGTCATTGTGCTCGTTGATGAACTCCATCCTTTAAAGAGAAGGAAAAACTGTTGCCATGCTTCTGTAAAGATCAGCTGAGCTGTCAGATTATTTCCTTCTACACAGCACACACTAAGCTTGCCTGGGAACTCTCCAACTTTCCTTTGACAGGACATCTTCCCTGTGCTGCTACAATGGATTTGAAATGAGGAAAACAAATCTCCCCCTGCCATTGCTACTGTGCCTCAAAAACTTATGGCTTAGTATAGATCCAGACTGTGTTCCTGGTGAAAACCATGTTCAAACACTCTTGGGCTTAAATGCAGTAGGAGTGAGTTAGTAAAACTAGAACATGCTCCCCTAGAGCAGCACATCAGTAACATGCTCTGTTAACCTCCTGCTGATCAAAGTGGGATTCCAAACCTGCTGACGCCTTCCAGCAGTCTGTGCCCGTCTTCTGGAAGAATGGATCATACTCTGATGGGTCATAATCATCCAAAAACACATAGCCCTGTGGGAGAAGCAGGTACTGGGTCAGGTCTCAGAAGCTATTGGTGGTTACGACAGTGAGAGCAGCCAGCCTGGGTGGGACAGAGCCAGGCACAGCATAACACAGCACCAGAGGTGGTTGAAATCTGTGAATTCTGTGAAAAAGGAATTTCCAGTTTTCAGACACTGCACCTCAGAAAGAAAGTGACTGAACTGTAACAGGAAAATTCCTCCATCTATTTTAATTTATCACAGGCATAAATACATAACAAGTGATTTCATGAAGCATCCAGAAATAATGACAGGCTAAAATGCTAACCTTAAATAGGACAGTCAAGACAATGGAAATTTTTTTTATTGAAAAATGTTTTTCCAGAGAAGGAAGACCTGAGATTCGCTCAGTTTGTCAGAGCATGGTGCTAATAACACCAAGGTCATGGGTTTGATCTCAGAATGGGCCACTCACTTAAGAGTTGGGCACGATGATCCTTCTGGGTCCCTTCCAATTCAAAATATTCTGTGATGTCAGCAAAACAGATAGTAAAAATAAAAGAAAAACAGCCACAGCCTTAGGCAGGTCACTGGTCTGCAAGATACCAGCTCCATGTCTGGCTGCATGAGCTGGCTTTTCCATCTATACACTGGAATAAAGACCTGAACCCACACTTCATGGTCTAGGCTACAGCTCCATCTCATCAACAACGCTGCCACAACTGAAGGAGAAGGCTGACAGCAGGAAAAGAGCAAAAGAAAATGGGCAAAAAGAAGGGAGGGAAGGGAAAACACATCCAGAATTAACGACAAGTGTCTCAAGTTCTGCAAAATTTATCATAAGCTGCCACAGTTAACGCAAACTTATGCAAATAACGTGTCCTGTAAATATGAAGGGCCTGAGCCTGCTTCTCAGACACTCTGGTGACAGACCTGACACCACAGAGCAAGGAGAAAAGGTAGAAGCTGATCACTGATGCTGTCCTTCAGGCAGAAGGACACATCCCAGTACATCAGCCATTGTCTCTGGAGGGCACCCAGCAAATTCCTGACCTGGCACAGCAGCTTGCAAGATGGACTGATGCAGACCCAGATATGCAGAGTACCCCCAGCACAGCCTAAATCCCAGGACTTCAGCAGTAGGACTGATTCAGTTCTTTCATTCCATGGGTCTGTCACATCAGGCCTTTGAAAAAGAGTTTGGTTTCTTCAAAACAACACAGCTCCCATGGTATTTTTATTTCTGGATAAGTAGGTTGTTTACAGTCTCACAACTCCACTGTGCAGTGGTTTCCACTGACAACAACTGCCTCATAAAGTATTATTTTTGTGGCAGATTACATAACTGCTTTTATTTTTCTCTTTTTTTTTCATTCCTGAGATGCAGAAAGATTAGTTGTGGGATCTGATATTCAAGAGTGGTCTCAAAGTAAGAGCAAAACAAAGAAAACTAACAAGTATTTTCTACAGTGACTGCAGTTTGCAATTTTTATGAATACTGAAACACATGGAACTACAAAATCCATGAGTTGGGTCCATTACCTGTCTGCAGACTTAACAAAATTTTTTTTTTATCTCCCTGTTCCCATATTTTTTATTTTATGAAGCTTGATCAGTAGCATCCAAGGCCACAAAATCATTTCACTCATGCTCTGCCAACAGAGTTGCAGTACTGCTGTAGTAACTCCTGAGACTTGAGATTGCAGCCCTCACCCTGCTCACTCAGCCTGTGGTTTGAGCTGACAGAGCTCAAGGTTTTCCCACTAAATGGTCCAGCCCACAGAGACAAACACACCTCAGCAGGGTGTCTCGCCATATTCAGACCCCAGCACGTGTTCACTACAGCCAGCAATGCTGCTGTTCAACATGCACAGTTGGAACATCACCATTACAGAAGTCCTTGGGAAAAGTAGGTTACAGGCAAGGTATATCTGAACTCCAGGTTGCTCAACAAACAGGGAATAACAGCTAAACCCCTGAACTTGTCCACAACCCTCTGTATACAACCCCCTCCATGACAGAAGTGTGTTTCTCATTGATACCTTCTTTGTACAGTAGTTTAGATATTGAGAGAATTGTTCTCGTCTCCTTTTCCACACTTCTTTCTCTGACTGGCTGTCCATTTGGTCCTTAATCTTCTGCATAACTGGCTCTGAAACATTGTCAAGATATTTTTTGTAGAGAAGCTCTGTCTTTCTCAGATCTAGGAAATCAGTGTGCTTCAAATATCTGTCCACCTCCTTAAGAAATGGAAAATAAAAACCATAGAAACTATTGGTCAATGACAGTAAAGATTGCACATGTAAAGGTTTGCAGCTTGGCTGACCTGACTGCTCACTGTTCCAAGGCATCTATTTTCCAGCCCTTCCTTCTGCTCCTCCTTCTCTCCACTTCCCACCACTTATTTCCAACCTTGCCCTTTCAAGAGCTTTGGCATTCAAACCCTTAATTTTTGAAGCTGTGGTGCAAATTTGGCAGAAAATGACTCACTTTTTCCCATCAGGTTATTGAGCTGAAATCACTGCAGAGCAGGAGGCTGCAAGCACCAGACTGTGCAAGACAGACAGCAGAAGGACCCTCCCTGCAGCACTGGCAATCTGCTGCATCAGGTCAGAGCAGCCCTCCTGCCCTTTGCTCACAGCACCACTGTCACAAATTGCCACACCCACAGGACAAATATTAGTGCAAACAGGCAGTTCAAGCCACCTGGGATTCACATTTAGTGTTACTACTTCAGTCCTATCCAGAGTAGACTGAAGAGATCAGAAGCTCATAACTCTAAATTAGTTTTTCAAGAATACAAGCAATTAACATTTTCTCATGAATCACTGATTAGGAACTAAAAATACCGACATGCAGGAAAGCACACAGCAAATGAAGAAAGAGCACAGTTCTTACCCTCACAAAATTCTCTCTGTCCAAGATGCACTCAGCAGAAGCAATGATGTCTCGGCTTTGATCAGGTGCTGCCTAACAAAACATGAAAAAAAGCCCACATGAGGTGAAAGCAGGACTTAGAGCAGGAGTTAGATTTACTTTTGAATTAAAAATAATTACCAGTGTCGTGATTAAAGGCACATTATACCACAACCCAGCTGGCAAATCCTTGCAAGATTTGCTCTGAACAGCTGGGTTAAGTAGCAACAGAAGAGTGTTGGAAGAACTGGAATGAGAACTGGAATGTACATGCTCAAACCTCCTTGGCTGCTCCTCACCACCACCAAACACCACTTCCTGCTTGCCACTGTTTCTCACCTGTGGTTCTTTAACTCCTGCATTCCAGACAAGGAGGACAGGCAGCGCAGACCAAATCTATATTTGGGGATGGAATGCATTTTATGCATAGAATGGAATATTAGCCTGCTACTCCCTGTGCTTAATATTGATTTTTAATTCCAATTGACAGTGTAGTTTTCAGTCATGTCTGCCTTGGCCCTGCTGACCAGCTCCATGCTCCTACAGGTTTATTACACTAAGATGAGCAGGACACACCACAGCAAGCAAGGAAGAGACAAGAAGTATTAAAATTCCACCAAAAATAAATGAGAAAGAGGAAATTTAAATTTCTGTCATGTTTCAAGACTCTTACATCCTACTATTTGAAACAACTGATATGTTGTATTATGCCTGATGAATTCACTTCACCTTGTCACAGATCCTTTTTAAGGTCAGTACTGTAACAGCAGCACAAAGACATGGCCATCATCCCATCTAAGAACCATCACTGCTGAACAGGAAAAGAGCTCTCCTTCAGGATGATACATATGTGAAAAATCCTTAAGAACCAAAGGAGCTGGGTGTCCTTTGACTGATGGAATGAAGTCCCTTTTCCTGGAAAAGGGCAGGCCCAGGGGCAGCCTCATCACAGTACTGCTTACAGAGCAGCTGCAAGAGGACAGAGGCTCTCACTGCACCAGAAGCCACAGCAAGAAGACAAGGACTAAGAGGTACAAGTTGCATTGGCAGAGGTTTCATCTCAAAGTAAGAAATAAATGTTTACAGTGAGATCAGTCATTCACTGAACAGCCTCCCCAGGGATGTGGTGGAGTCCCCATCACTGAAGGTTTTCAAGGTGCAGTTGCACCTGAGCTGGATCCCCTCATCTGGTGTCTCTTTCCCATGAAAGGCTGGGCCAGATGATCTTCCAAGGTCCCTTCCAGCCTGGGCTGTCCCATGAGTCTGTGATTCTAACTAGTCACAAGCTTGTTTCAGGTTTTATGGGAAACTTTTTCACACATGAAATTGCAAGTAAGTTAATAAAGCTGGCTCAAAAGGATGCAAGTGCTCAATAAAAGCCATTTAACCTGTTGCTATTTTTGGAATTCTTTGTTCTCCTTCTCCATGAAAAATATCTCTCAGATTTTACTGAACTTTGAAAATAACAATTTTTCATTCTTCCCTTCATAATTTCTATGTAATTCCTTCACTCATACCTTCACACAACAGACAACCTTCATTCTGTCTTAGCCAATCTTTGGTAATATTTTTCTTTCCAAAACATCTGCTGCAATCAAAATTATTGGCTGTGCCACTCTGCTGGTGCTGAGGAGAACCTCTGGGTAAATGTAAAGAAAGGAAAAGATCTGCATAAAAGGACAACCTGCTTTACAAAGATCAGGTTCTCACCCATGTTCCACAACCAAGGCACAAACTGGGATGGAATGGCAAGAATTAATACAAGTGCAACACCCATTTCTGAGTGTGCTGTGGAGGGACAGACAAAGCACAAAGCTCCTGCTCGGGGCTCACAGATGAGTTCAGGCACGTGCCAGGCATGGAAGTCTGGGAGCACAGACCAGAAAACACTGTCAGGATTTCAGTGGGATTGGGGGGCCCAATTACACACCTGGCTCCCAGTTACAGCCACTGCTCTCTGTGCTGCTCACAGCAGAACCTGCAGCTGAAGGAATGCTGGGATCACTCACCCTCCAAGGCTTTTGCCGCTTGGGTTTTCTCACAGGTTTCCCATTTGCAAATCTTTGGAGCCAGGGACCTTCTGAGTTATTCACACTACCCATGGCTGGATTGGTCTGGGAAAAACAATAAAACCATCAAAACCCATTAAAAACTATTTTATTAACAGCAAAATCCAAATTTCTTACAATTCCTACTGAGCAGTGAAACAGATCTCTAAAGGACTTCTAATGCTGATACCTGCAGCATTTTCCTGTCACAGTAACTAAAACACAGATGAAGTATCAGGTTTACAATCAGATACTGCCTCTGTGGAACCATCTGTCCTCATCACACACCACGGATAGAACATTTTGTTTCAAAGAACAGTGATTGACAAATTATTTGAAAATGCCTGTCAGCTTTGGAAACATTTCAGAGTTATCAAATTTCACCTCCAGACTATTGCTTCTTTCCTTTTTCAATCAGATAAAATTCCTTTCAAGTAACTGCCACATCCCACTATGGCTACATTTTATTGGTTTTTAAAGTTAGTTCTACCAGATGAAGCTTATGCTGAAGTGCTAACTCAGCTCCAGCCACAAAATTCCATCTTGTCTCTTGTATGTGCATCAGGATATCTGGATTGATTTATAACAGAGACAGTGGAACCACAGAGGCAAAATGCTCCTTACAGGAACCTCCATTTAAACCCCTGTTTGTCTCAGATTCACTGGAGACACACTTCTTCCAGGAAACAATGGATTGACAACATTAGTTAGGAAATAACAGAACAAAAGAAAAGCTTATTTCTGCAGAGATACAGACCCCAAGTCTTCAGACAGATCTTGCAGTTATTAAAAAAGAAATAAAAATCTGGTATTCAATTATTTTTTGCAATATCTAGTTATAAGAATCTGAGAAGACTCTCAGGTATTCATAGAAGATTTTTTTTTTGGTAGAAGACAACACTTAAGAGTTTATTCTGTCCAATCCAGCACTTTAGTGACAGTATCTGACTCCCAGCTTACCTCTCTGGAGTGCAGATTCAAATTTCTTACCATCGGTTCAAGGTAAAGTCTGTAATCTACATCTCTATTTGTTTCACTTTATATTCCCTTTTCATTTTATATTCTGTACCATGACAAAAACATTTGCTGGGACATTCCCCCACCCTCACAGCAATGTTTTCCTTTCTTTTGACTGAAAGAGTCAGAAATCAGAGATGAGCATCTGTTGGAAGGGACTTGAGGAAGTCACCTGGTCCTGTTGCCTTTTTCCCAAACTGGAAATGAAACTCAAGATAATTTCAGTAAGGAGGTAATAGAAAAGGGATCTTTATTTGAAGGCCTTCAGAGGCAGTTATGGAAAGATGTCCACACAAGCCCATGCCCTCCCAGGGGTGAGCACACTTTTATAGGTTTTAGGAAATTAGCATAATTGATAAAAAGCACCAATTAGGAGGACAAGTGGTGATGCAATTCCCCCCAGGGCCAAGCCCCTTCTCTGGAGCCCCCTTTCAGCACTAGCTGTACTTTGTCCATGAGAATGTATCCCAAGGAGTTGTTCTCAGCCTTGGCTCCCAGGAAGAACCAAGATAGGAAGAACCAGAGCCCCTCCTGGGGCTTGGAGCTCTGGAATTTGTTTTGTCTTTCTGCTGAGGGAAAGGTCATGGAGAAGTACTAATACAGAGTGACAGAGTTACAAATGTATCAGTGAAGAATACAGAGAACACATTAAAAAAAGGCAAAACCCAAATGACATCAGTCTCAGTGCCAGCTTGAAGAAAAGCAAACCTCACAGAACCAATTTCTGATACAAAATTAGCGGGCAAACAGCAAGGGCTGAAAAGATTTGGGTACCTGACATGCTATAGATTTGGCATTAGAAAATTCCAACGCGCCTTCCTACGAGCAATATATCCTGCCCACATGCCCAGGTGCCACAGGCTCCTGTGCCATGCCACCATTTACAGATTTCCTCCAACTCCAAGCAGCCCATCCACCTCACAGAGTGAGCACAAAGCAGAGGAGGTGCTTGGCCTCCTCAGAGAGTTGGGATCCCAGGGGAGATAAAACAGAGCAAACACAGAGGATGTGCCTCTGCAGCAATCTGCCTCCAGGAGCCCACAAGGGGTAAAGACTCTAGCTGCAGATTTCCCCCCACAGACAATCTTCATAACTCAAGTCTGTACTGAATCTTAATCCTTTCTTTTTCTGCTTTTTTGGGACTCTTGCTGGGAGATGCCAACCCTCCTCTCTGCAAAGGCAGGGCTCACTGACATGAGACAGCAGCTGTTTTGCAGCTCTTGAATCCACAGATTTAATCACAGGCTTAGACAGAAATAGAGTAAAGAATTTTCAGAATCAGAGTGGATAAAACAAGCATTTAGTCAATCCAGTGGCTGCAGTCTGCAGATGCCAAATCCCATGAGCAGGTTGGCTGTCCTGTATCAGGACATTTGTGTGACTGTGCCAGATCCCTGGAAGTGTCCAAGGCCAGGCTGGATGGGGCTTGGAGCAACCTGGTCCAGGGGAAGGTGTCCCTGCTCACGGCAGGGAGTTGGAACTAGATGATCTTTAGGGTCCTTTCCAACCCAAACCATTCTGTGATAATTAAACTGAGAATAACCTAAAAATCTTTGTTATATAAACAAGCATCCTTCTGTGCTGTCAGCAGTGCAGCTCTCTATCAGTAAGTTTTAAAGACAGGTTTCTCTTCTTTCCTCAGTAAAACGAGGTTCTCCCCCAAACACCCATCTGCTAAAATTCACACTCTCTGTGCCCAAACACGAGGCTTTGCAGCAGCTTTCAGGAAACACATTTTAATCACTCTGTGACAAATATAAGCACCCTCTGTATGCCTCAGTCCTCTCAAAACCCCGTTCAGCCACACAGGCTCTCGAGTCACCGCACGGGTGTCACCCTGAACAAGCACAGCCTTTACTGGTGCCCCCGCATTGCCTCAGCTGCAGAGAGCGGTGAGAGCACGAGTCTCCAGTGCGAGCAGGGCAGCTCTGCGAACAGAACCTTTTACAGGTGAATGCTGAGCTAACACGTGCATGCCCGGAGGGTCCTGGCCCGGCCCCGCACTTCGGAGGCAGCGATAGGGTAAGGCTGAGACCCTCTGGGCCCGGCTCGCCCCGCACCCTGCCCGGCCCTGAGGCGGCTCCCGCAGGCCCCAGGGAAGAGCAGGCGGCCAGCAAAGACCCACACCTACCACCCCGTGCCGGGGTCCCTCACTGGGGCGGTGAACACAGCCCCAGAAGAGCCAGAGGCAGCGACACAGCGCTACCAGAAAAGCCAAAGGCGCGCCGCCCCGCTGAGGGGAAAATGGCGGCGCTCCTTGATCGCGCCTCACATCGCCAAAGCGCCCCTCCCTGACCGAAAAATATAGTCCATCACTCTCAGCCTCTCAGGTTGAGGACACGCCGCCCGTAGGGACGGGACCCGGCCTCCCGTGGGGACAGAGACCCGGCTACCGGTGGGGACAGGGCACAGAAACCTGTGGGGACAACGCTGGGGCAGTCCTGATCTGGCGCCGAAGACAGACGGGGCGGCGGGACAGCCGGATCCCTCCGCGCCCGGCCGCGCAGCGTCCCGCACTGCCATGGCAACCCCAACGCGCGCGCTCCCGCCGGCAAGGCTTCCCACCAATCAGAGAGGGGAGCGCGCGGTGAGCGAGCCAATCAGGAGCGAGGGAGGCTCCACCGAGCCGAGCCGAGCCGAGCCGAGCCGAGCCGAGCCGAGCCGAGCCGAGCCGAGCCGAGCCGAGCCGAGCCGAGCCGAGCCGAGCCGAACGGAGCCGAGCCGAGCCGAGCCGAGCCGGGCTCCCCTGTTTATTATCCAAAGTTCATTAAATCGCATTACGAGATTTCACACGTTCGCCCGCAGTGCTGACCATGCCACCAAATCTGAAACTGCGATCAGCCGGATACCATCAGATGAGAGAAATGTCAGGGCTTTTCCCCCTGCAGCGCTGCACTGACACACAGATCTCACAATATCTGTGTGCCACGTAAACGGGGGGTCTCCTGGAGCCCTTTATACTTTATTTTTGAAAATGTATTATTATGATTGATGTGTCAGTGCCCCAGGCATGATGAGACCCTTGTGCCCAGCCGCCTGCCACTGCCCTGGAATGGGATCCCCTGCACAGCCCAGGGTGTGTTCATTAACCTGGCCAGGGACTTGTGACAGCAGCTGTCAGAGCCAGACCCCTTTTATCAGTCTGGAAAGAAAGACCCCCACCCCCCTGGATTCCCCACACTCTTAGTCTCTGTGCTCTTAATTTTGTCATTTTATAAACTACCATTGTCTGCCAGCATCCTGGAAGGACTCAGGCTGAGCAATTTAAGGAATAACACACTTTATTAACAAACACACTGATCGCAGAAGACTGTCACAGAGTGGGGGCAGAGATTGTCACTCACAGTGCAAGAACAGGTTTGGAGGGATACACAGGCTCTGATCATCAGTGAAAGTGTGAGATAATCCATGTGTACAGAACAGGGATCCTACCCAACAGGTGTGCCCATGGGGGAAAAGCCAAGATCAGCCCCATGAACCCATCCCAGAAGTTATGTGGAGCCTTTCCTAACTTGCCCCCTCTTAACTCACTGTTAGACTATTTCTTTACACTTAGGTGAAACTTGAGTGACTCTAGTCAAACACACTTTTGTTCTTGATTGGCGCAAAATTCCCTCACTTTGCTCTCAAAGACAGTTAACAAAATAGAGAGTGTGTGCTCAGGGAGGGGTGGTCTCACTTTGGGGGTGGGTAACTTTGGGATGGAGGTGTGTCACATCTTTACAATGAGAGTACAAAGAGTGGGATTCTTCTGAGGAGAGCGATTTCCCCACAGCTGCTGACTGAGGAACAGGACATCTCCATCCTGGGCCTGGCAGCTGCTGTGTGGTTTGTCACCTACCAGAGTTCCCATTCCTGCAGGGATCACAGCAGAGCCTGGCCATGGGTCCCCATCCTGCTCCACCTTCCATTTCATCCCTCCTTAGCATCTGCTTCAGGCTGCAGGGGGAACTACCATGGAATGAATTCTGTGCTTGCCAATTGCATTCCCTCCTGGAAATAGCAACTGCATTTTACCCTGAAATTTCCTAATGTTACAGCTTCTGTTGGAATGTGATTATAACTTTAGCCTCAAGATTTTCCCCCAGATGTCTCTAATTCCCCCCCATTTTCCCACTTAATCAACCCCATGACTGTAGCACTCAAGCTTCCCAATATCCAAATGGAGTTCAAGAGTGTTTCAAGCATTTGTATTGCATGGATTATCTGATATTTGTAGGGGTGGCCAATAGGCTAATTGCCTCATAATAATACAATCTTTAACATATAATACATTTATCAAGACAAAAAGCAAAAGGGTTAATACCAATACAACAAATTCCTGTAGCAGCTGGTGATCATCTGAAGAGGGTATCCCACAACCACTGTTCTCTGCATCTTTCTTGACTGGTTCCAAAATGTGATGTATTTTCTCCACATCGTGATGGACAAGGACCAGAGTCCTTTGTCCATTTTCTTGAGCTTGTTTCAACAATTGTTTTAAGTCTTTATGTTGTAGCAGTTTCCTGCTCAAGGTGAGATTCATTCCAGTAGGGGTGGGCAGCAGGTCTTGAATCAGCATTTAGTTAAACTGTAACAATCTGTAAGATATGACAGGAGCTAAGTAAATAAAACCACGTCTGTAATTTCAATGAACTTACAAACATTTGAGTGATTACTTGTAGCTTCACTAACATTATCTATGAGTTACCATGGAATCACAAAGACTTCTCATGCTTCTCTCACCAATATGCACAATTGAAAACATTTTCAGCCATTTCACTGGGATGTGTCTCAAAATAACAAACACTTTTTGTTCAGTGTCAAGACAAATTACTGTCTTAAGCTTTGAGAGTGCTGCTTTCACAAATGACTCTTGTTGTTCTTGCACAATGGCATCAATGCCTTGCCATTTTTCCCATCCTTTTGTGCCCACAGTCTCTGCTCCAGGGGATAGAAAGTAGTCCCACCGTGACTGAACCCTCACACAGATTCGATTAAGTGTTAAGGTTCGAATCTTCTGAACCTTCAGTGCAAAATCCCTATTTCAATTTAGAAGGAGAGGCCCCTCCTGGATTCCCCCTGCTCCTAGTCAGTGTGTTATCAGCTCTGTCAAGCATGCTGCCTGTGCCAGAGCCCTCAAAGGAGTCACACTAACAGTTTATGGAATAACATTTTATAAATATGGAATAACAGTTTATAAATATAACAGAAAATTGTGACAGGTTGAGGTTTGAGGATTGCCAGTGATAGTATCTCACTGCAAAAATGTATTCAAAGCAACACACAGATAATCCCTAACAAAAGCTGTCTCGAGGTAATTAATCAATCAATATGTGGAGAACAGAGTTCTCACCCAACAGATGTGCCTGCAGGACCTGCAGGGAAGAAGATGCATTTTTTTTTAATGTAGCTTTCGTCAGGGGTTTGTTTAGTTCACCTTTGCCCAGGGGAAGGGGAATTGGAAGTTTCTCTTCAAAAGACTCTGTTCACCAGGTAAAGCCTGATGAAGCCTTAAAATCTACAGATTGAGAGTAGCCAGAAGATACAGAGGAGATAAATGAGTATTAATGAACATCTCCCTCTGGGACAGTTGGAGACACCTGGTCTGGGAAAAGATTGATAAGAGAACCAAAGAATGAGGTCCTAATCAACGTCAAAGGTGAAGGAATCAATAACCATTAGATATGAAACACTAAGAATTGTGTAATTTAAGACCAATGAACATGAATTTCTTTGGGGTTTGTATGTATAAATATGTGAAAAGTCTAGTAAAGAACCATGTGTGATGGAATGATTTTCACTGTACAACCCAGGCATGTGTGAATAAAATAATTTATACCGCACATCCTGGCCAAAACAACATCCTGGCCAGAAAAAAAGAAATGCCTCAGTTCTCCAACATTGAAAATATGTTGCTGGAGAGTTTCTGTTTTCCCCATAGTTTCAGTGATAATGTGACCATAACTTTAGCCTCAAGATACTTCTCAGGTTTCTTTAATTTCCCCCCAGTCATTTTCCCACACTGTGCTAGAACTAATTATTTTTTTTTTTAAATAATTTTTGGTTTGGGTCAAGCCCAGCCCAAAAAAAAAAAACCCCTCAGGTCCCTCCTTCTGCTCTGATCTAATGGTTGTAGCAAATTTTATCTCATTTCTTAGTGTTTTCACTGTGGACTGTTTCCTCAGCAACATGAAAATTTAATGCCAGGAGAAAAAAAATAAGAAATATTTACACTACAAAAATATAACTGGACTTTTATGGCCTTTCTGGAAAAGAGGACCAGTTTCCTGCTGGTCAATTCTTGTGCCTTTCTTGTTGTTGCTGCTGTTATTTTGCTTATCTGAGGCCTTAACATTTCGTCTGCTGAAAGTCCTGAATTTCACATGGAGGAAAATATGAAAGGGAGGAGGAATTATACATCTATCTTTTTACAGAACAGAATGAAAATGAACCAGCTTCAGGCTTTGCTGAGTGACAGCCTTGCCAGCACAAAAAGCATGTGGAAAATGCAGTTATCATTGGTATAAAGACAAGTCTCTGCATCAACCTTTGGCTTTAATGTGAGAGATCAAGAGCTTCCTGGGAAGTGACAGCAGAGGTGGAAACTCTGTGAAATCAGAGCACAAAGCAGAAATAATGGCAGGGAGCACAGCACTCTACTAAATCCACTTGTTCTCTCAGCCTCAAAGCCCAGTGCCGGGTACAGCTCAGCTGACTTGCAAGGTGGTTGCTAATTTCACATCTTTGATTTTTTGGAACAAAGATGCCATTTAAGTGGCATTTTGGAGGAGTCCTTTTTAACCACGTTGTGCTCAGTGATCCTGACAGTAAAGCAGATGGATGTGGGTCCATTCTCTGGCCCTGAGACCTGCTGGAATGGAATATGCTGTGCCCGTGCTATAACCCCAAAGCTGCGGCTGAACTGGGATGCTGGTTGGGAACATAGATCTAGATTCAATACCAGGGGTTGATACAGAAATATTTTCTGCCTAATTCTGGAGAAACAATGCAGTGAAACCACCTGTAGCTGCCAAGTTACTATCACTGATACAGCACATGAAACAAGCCCGTTCTTTTATCCAATGACAGCTCTGTCTGTGCCCAGAATCACAGAACCACAGAACCGTGGCTGGAAAAGACCTAAAGATCACCAAGTCCAGCCATTAACCCAGCTCTGCCAAGCCCATCACTAAACCACTCTGTCAGTGCCACATTTACACGTCTTTTAGGGGATGGTGACCCTGGGCAGTGTGTTCCAGTGTTTCACAGCCTTTTGGTGAAGAAATTGTTCCTAAAATCCAGCCTGAACCTCCACTTATGCAACTTGAGGTCATCTCATCTTGTTCTACCACTTGTAACTTGAGAGAAGAGCACAACCCCCCTCAGGCTTCACCCTCCTGTCAGCTGTACAGAGAGAGGATGGTCTCCCCCTGAGTCTCCTGGGCTGAGCCCCCTCCCCAGCTCCCTCAGCTGCTCCTCATCAGACCTGTGCTCCAGAGCCTTCCCCAGCTCTGTTCCTTTCTCTGGACCTGCTCCAGCCCCTCAATGTCCTTCCTGAACTGAGGGGCCCAGAACGGGACACAGCCCTCGAGGTGACCTCAGCAGTGCCCAGCACAGGGGACAGTCCCTGCCCTGGCCCTGCTGCCACACCACGGCTGGTACAGCCCAGGTGCCTTTGGCCTTCTTGCCCACCTGGGCACAGCTGGCTCAGGTTCAGCTGCTGTCCCCAGGTCCTTTTTCACTGGACACCTTTCCAGCCACTCTGCCCCAGCCTGTGGCACTTGTTGTGACCCAGGTGCAGGACCCAGCATTTGGCTTTGCTGAACCTCAAACAACTGACCCCAGCCCATGGATCCAGCCTGTCCAGACCCCTCTGCAGAGCCTCCCCACTCTCCAGCAGATCAGCACTCAAACTGGTGCTGTCTGGGAACTTATTGAGGATGGACTCGGTCCCCTCATCCAAACCATCAATAAAGACATTAAACAGAGCTGGCCCCAGTGTGAAGCCTTGGGAAATGAGATTTATTAAATCTAACAGCAAGGCCTTCCCCTATAAGCTAACTTCAGACTAGCTCTATCTTATTATTGTCAGCAGGACTACACACAGAGCTGGAGCAGGTCCAAAGGCACCATTGTCTGCCTGGCTGGCTCAGTAATAAATTCAGGAGCCATATCATATTTGATGTGAGCTTTTTTTCCTGCTATGGAAGAAAGGCAGAAAGTGTAAAGCTGAAAGATTGCAAAAAATGTCCTTTCAAAATCCTGTAACAATATCCACTCATTATTTGCTCTTGCAAATAGTAACATTGTTCAAAAGCAGCCACAGTTCCTAGCAAAGACTAATGCTAAGTTTTTCCAGGGCCAGATTTGCAGTAGTTTTTCTTTGGAGTTTACTCTTGCTGTCCTGGATGATTTCTTTATAGAAAAAAAAAGAAAAATAACTTTTCTTTGCATATTACAAAATATTTCTGAAAATTATTTAAAGTGCTGCTCAGTACTTATTCTTTAAAGCAGATAATACCTCATAAATATAGGTATTTTAAATTTTCAGACAGAAACAGCACTGTCGTCATTTGAGTGCAGTACAGTGTAAGGGGGATTTGAACTTGAAAAAAAGCATCTCCATTACAGCAATTCTGTATAAGAATTTTATAATAATTGATTTAATTTTTTATTTATTTATTTCCTTATTTATTTTATTTATTTATTTATTTATTTATTTATTTATTTATTTATTTATTTATTTATGTCCTTGTGCTATTATAGCACACTACTTTAGAGAGAAAGGTGGCTGAATCAACAGAAAACTTGGACTTCATAAACCTTAAGAGTGCTCATTAGGAAATAAAGTATAGAAGTTCAAAACTTTAAACAAGAAACTGCTGCTTTACAACATTCCAGCTGCTGAGCTCCCTTCTGTTTTTTTCTAGAACAATTGTGGGCTTGCTGCTCATAAAAGGACCACCCTATGCATCTGCCCTCTAAGTTTCTTAACTGAATTGAAAGTGATGTCTTCAATATTGGGTTTAAGATGCTCTGCTTTTTCTTTCTAATGTTGTATTTTAGCCTGCTTCCAGATAACATAGTTACTAATCTCAGTACACAAAGTTCTCTAATGGCATTACAGCTATGCAGGGGCCACAGACCCAAGGGACAAAGGAAATTTCTACATTAACACATTTTCAGACTGTCTTGTACATCCTTGAATAATAAAACATATTTTCATCATGTGAATCTGCATTGTCAATGACTGTAATAGAAAGTTATTTTAAACTGCAGTGGATTGCAAAGTTCTCCGGGGACAGTGGAGGAGGGACAATGCCAGCAGTGGCACTGAATCAGGCTGTGTGTACTACAGACCAGGCTTCGTGATCTTTTCATCTTCAGACACACAATAATTGATTATTCAGAGCTAATAATCAATTATTAGCTCTTCAAGTCACGTGAGAACAAAAGAATTTTTAGCTACACTTGATTCTAAATTTGTTCAGTTTCAAAGAGGAATTTAAAAGCCTGAATACAAAAATATCATTATTACAGGGGAAAAAAAATCCACAAAAAAACCCCACATATATGAGTTATATATATTTTAAAGTAGTCTGAAGTGTCAGTTTTATTCCCTGACAGCTCAAACACTCAACAGCTGGTGATCAGGACACGGAGAAAAGTGTGATCTGATCCTTCTGCAAAGCTCAAGGAGTATTATCAGACTTTTAGAACAGTGCTGATTCTGATTCCAAACCACCAGGTAGAAACACCTGGGGTTTAAGGAGGAGAACCAGCGAGCTCTGAACGCCGCTGTCCCCGGGAGCAGAGCCCAGGGCAGCCTCCCCAGCGCGCCCAGGGCATCGGGGCTGGCACAGCTCCCACGCCCTCAGTGCAAACCGAGAGTGAGACTCTGAGAGCTCTGAAGTGACAGCGCCTGCACGGCTGGAGCACGCCCCATTGTTATGAATAGAAAGTTATATTTTTTTTTTAGGTTGCAGAGTTAAAAAACAAGTCAGACCAGTTGTTGTAAGCTATTTTCACTCCTAAAGAGGAGTTCTTCAATTACCTGTTAATGGCTGGTGATTAACCATTGTCCCCCTGATGCTGGCCGCTTGCCAGGGAGGGACATGGGACAGACCCTCCAGGTACGAGGAAAACAGGAGTGACATCAGAGCCACTATGCAGATGAGAAATGCATTGCGCCCCGAATTTTTACAGTTTTCCCAGGAAAAACCCCTAAAATTACGAGCCAACAAGTGACCTAAGTGACGCCTAAGGATGGGAGCGTAGTCCCGTACCTGCTTGGATCCTTTTTGCTTCTCACCCTAACCTAAAAAGATGTTGATTAAAGACACGCCCCGGGGTGTTAGACAAAAAACCGGGAATCTGCGACTCTCCCGTGAGGACAGAGTCCCCAGTTCTGTCTGCAGACCAGCGGACAAAACTGCATCACCCTCCTCCTCCTTCGTGCCACGCCTGGGAGCAGCGGCGGCGTGGGCGCGACCCGTCGATTTCTCCCCACCTGAGCTGATTCTTCTTAACAAAGGCATAAAAAAGGAGGAAGATCTCCTGCCCATTTATTTCACCCATCACACACCCTGGCACAGGCACGGGCAGCAGGCCACGCTCCCCCGTGTGCTGGGGCAGCGGCCGATCCCTGCCGCAAGGCCAAGCGGGAAAACATCTCTGTGCCAAGCCATGGAATGATCCAGGTCGTTCCCAGAAACAATGGGGAGCTGTGCTAATATTTCTGACTCCTCATATCCGTCGCTCCAAAGCAGAACAGCCTCGCCCTGTTCCTCGCCTTGGCCTGCAGGGGAGCAGCTGAATGCCAGGAGGAACTGGGATCGGACTCTGCTCCCGAGCACAGGCTGGGTTTGTTCCGGGGCACACTGTCCCTCCTTCCTTACAGGAAAAAGGTGAGCTCGGGAGCCACGGAGTTGCTTAAAATTGTTGTTTTCAGCCACTGCTGGCAGATCTGAGAGCTTGAAATGGTTGGAAACTTGTATCACAGTTCCTGCGGTTTTCTGTGCATTTGAGAGTAATGTAAATATTCAGATCCTCTTGGTTTTTTGGTTTTGTTTTGTTTTTTGGGGTTTTTAAAACATTTTTGTGAGCCTGCTTCTAGCAAAAAAGACAATAATTTATAGAAAAGCAGGTTAATGAACAAAAGAGGGACAAAAGCTTCTTTCATATCTTATTTTAACTGAGTAAATTTGGACCCAATTAAGACAGCAGAAACAATTGTTATGAGGTGGCATCAGGTGGGCTTTCCGTTGAATTTTTTTGCTGATACAGGCAAATTTTGTGGGACTGGATTAAATGGTTAATAACAATGACTACACAGCCAGCCTCAGAAACAAAAGCCTTTAAATTGCATTTTATACAAATGGAAGTGCTTGTTCACCATAAAATAACCATAGAGCACCACCCTGTGGGGACTGACATCCCTGGGGTTTCAAGCTGTTTATCATTCTGCATTTGCAGTCTTACCACAAGTAATTAGGTATGCACTTAGCTTTTCCTGTGCAGAAATCTGTGATTTCTACAGAGGGCAGGGTGGTCTGTCACGCAGTGCTGGTTATTTGGAGAGGCCCTGGCCTGCAGCCCATCCCAGTGCTGAACCAGCTCTCAGCAAGAATACAGGCTGTTCCCGTTGTGATTGCCTCTCCTTCTCATCTCCTTCCACCCAGGACCCAGGGAGCAGAGAGAAGACTTTTCCTCATTTGATTTTACCAGGCAGGAGAAAAGGCTTGACAGCTCAGCCCCCCTCATCATCTGCTGGTGCCAAAAGGATCCCAGGAACAGCATCTGAGGAGGTACCTGAAAGACTCCTGCAGCAGTGAGAGCCTCTACCACAGCAAATCAGGCACACAGCAATCACCTCCTGAAGCAAGGGAAATAAATCGGGATTTTTAAAGCCATTTGTTACCTTTCATTACTGAGGTTTTTTTCAGTTTGGTTTTGTTTGTTTGTTTGTTTTTTAGAGAAAATGTTTGCAGCTTATTTTGATTGCCCAGGAGGCCCAGAAAATCTCTATATGAAAGAAGTGATGAAACCAAATCCAGGAGAAGGAGAAGTTCTTGTGAAGGTCTCTGCCAGTGCTCTGAATAGGGCCGATCTACTCCAGGTATGTGTAGGTTACGCAGATTTATGCACCTAAAAACAACACATTTTTCAAGCCTCTCTGTGAAGTCCTGACAGATCAGATGAGCTAAAAGAGTTTGAACCTGGTGAGCATTGGGACTGGAAAGTTCATAGGGCTGAAAGAAGAGATGCTTGTTGATTCAGCAGATAAATGTTTTTATCTGAGATAGTGCAGTGCTGGGCTGGCGTGGAAAGGCAGCTGCCTTTCAACAAAAACATGTAAAACCAAAGCTCTGATCTTTCTACATCTTAGACCCTTTTCTGGGTATTTGAGATGAAAAGGAAATGTTCCAATGGCACAGTTCCAGTGGGAGAAAATTTATTCAAATTCACATTCAAATTATTAGTTTGAGCTGCAAGCCGTGCTCTGCAAATAGAGTCCATAGTATCTCCAGAGCACGGATTAGCCTGGAGGGAACCCACAAATATTTCAATTTATACTTATTTTAAGAATAAGACTTAGGAAGAATAACACTTAGGAAGCAAAAGTGTTTCCATAGGCTAGAAGATCCTCAAATTACTGCAACATATGCACAGGGCAAAATCAGGATCAAACAAATAAGAATTTAGGCTGGAGATATGAGAGTGAAATTGCAGGTCATTACACTCATTGATGGTTTTTCCTTCCTTGCCTTTTTTTTTTTTTAATTTTTATTTTAGAGGAGAGGGAAGTACCCTCCCCCCAAAGGAGCAAGTGACATTTTAGGCCTGGAAGCAGCTGGGAGCGTGGCTGGGCTGGGTCCCGGCTGCTCGGGCCGGTGGAAGATCGGCGATGCTGTGATGGCTCTGCTGCCCGGGGGAGGCCAGGCACAGTATGTGACAGTGCCCGAAGGCCTCCTGATGCCAGTTCCCAAAGATATGACTTTTATCCAGGCTGCAGCCATTCCTGAAGCCTGGCTAACAGCATTTCAGCTGCTCCACTTTGTAGGTGAGAGGTGCATTTCTCCATTTATCCCGCCAAAACAACTCATCTTCATTTCTGTTACAAAATCCTTTCCTTGTTGCCTCTATTTGAATGTTGCTTCCCTTCAAAGAACCTTTTCTCTGCCACTTTGTTCTTGTGGATCAGAATCCATTATGCCAGACACAAATCTTTGAATCTTGACCACCTCTCCTCGGTGCCAACCCACCCTGTTGATTACATATTTACAAGAAAGGATATGCAAAGATGGCCAATTCCTTTTCATGTATTTCTCAGTTTGAATAACTGAATTGTTTGGGTTGAAAAGGAACTAGGTGATCTAGTTCCTTGCCATGGACAGGGACACATTCCATTAAGCCTAAACCCTGAAATTATTCCTACCTTTTCCAGGCACCTGAAAACACATATTACTTCTAAGGATCTGGCTTCACTGCATGCATACCAAGAACTTTATCACTAATTGCTTGTGAATCAACAGTAGGCAACACCCTGTACCTTTGTTTAACAGAGATATTATTTGTAAATATTATTTGTATTATTTGTAAATAATATCTCTGTTATAAAGTAAAATCCACTCTAATCTAATTTAAAATAGACAGAAGCCCACACTCTTAATTTTAAAAATAAGCTGCCAAGGTAATCAACAGCAGCACTTGCCAAGGTTTTCATCCAGTGAGAAATATCCTTCTTCTACACTCTTCAGCAGTAGCATCTAAAAGATCCAATAAGGAACAAAAGTTCCAAACATAACTTCCCTGCAGACTTGCTTCAAGCAGTGCTGCTTCCTGGGGATCAGTGGGAGGCTGCTCTGTGCCTCACTTTCAGGAGCAATTGGTGAAACACAAATTAATGCAACCAATAGATGGTAAAATGATTGGTGGGATTGGTCTTAATGTCACCCAGCATTTCTGGTATTTCTCCATTGCTGAGTGCCTGGTTTCTCAGTACGAACATCCTCCAAGTGTGTTTTCTACTGATGGTATAAAAAGGCTGTGACTGCACTCACTTAAGCATCTTGGTCACAGATGCCCAGAACTGCACATGGCCAAGATAAAGTCCTTCCACTGAGGCTGAGAAAATGGCATCCTGCCAGCACACTGCAACCTCTGCTCCTTCTGGATTTCTCTCTTTTATGAAGGCTATGAAGATGTCCAATTGTCCAAAGTCTAGTCATGGGCATCTCTTTCAACCTCCTCTTCACTATCTTCCAGATTGTTCATATTTTAATCCAAAGGTGATGCCCAAAGGGTGACCACTTTCCTTCTGCCCTCCTCCAGGTAAAGTACAGGAGGGTGAGAAAGTGTTGATCCACGCTGGAGCCAGCGGGGTTGGCATGGCAGCCATTCAGCTGGTGAGACTGGCAAAGGCCATTCCCATTGTGACAGCAGGAACTCAGCAGAAACTGGAAGCAACAGCAAATGCTGGAGTGGCTGCAGGGTTCAACTACAAGAATGAAGACTTCAGTGAAAAGGTCTTGGAGTTCACCCAAGGTAAAAACCTCTCTGTGAAAGTGGGAAAGGTCCTCCCAACACGTGGACTCAGTTTCAGCTGTCACCTGGTGAGGGAGCAGACAGTGGTGACCCTGGAAGCACAACCTGATCTCCTGCTCAGCCCAGAACAGGCCTTTCCTTAGTTTAATTGTGCTGTTTTTTGCATGGGCTCTCTTTGGCTGTGTTCATTTGGGATATAAATATTGTGCCATGTTATTGCTACCTCCCTGAGGAACTGTGGGACCAAATCCCTGCATTTTGGTGTTTGACTCATCACAGAAGCACAGCATGGCCTGGGTTGGAAAGGGCTTTAAAGATCATCTCATTCCAATGCCCTGCCATGGGCAGGGACACCCCAGCTTGCTCTGAGCCCAATCCAACTTGCCTTCAACATTTCCAGGGGTGGGGCACCTACAGCTTCTCTGGGCAACCTATGGCAGTGCCACTTTATTCTTAAACTGTTAGAAAAATGTAGCTTTTCTAAGCATTTGGGGTTTGCTTATGGGTAAGTGATGGTTCTTTTCTTGTGCCTGATTCCGTAATTCCTTACAAATCACTGTGCCAATTCCTAATTTCAGTAGAAAGATTTAAATAAGAATTGTAGGGCCAATTCTGTACCTATAAATAACACGGTTTTAGTCTTGCATGAAATTATCCTACCCTTAATGAAGCTTATTCATTGCTAAAATATTTTCTGTTTCTACTTGAGGTTCTGGAGTAGATATTATTTTAGATTGTGTTGGGGCCTCATACTGGGAGAAGAATCTGAACTGTCTGAACACCGATGGCCGGTGGATTATTTATGGACTGCTGAGTGGAGGTGAAGTCCATGGGGATTTGCTGGCAAGGCTGATTTCCAAAAGAGCCAGCATCCACACGAGCCTGTTACGGTCCCGAGACAAGGAGGCAAGTAGTGGCTATCAGCAGTTTGATCTTATAATTTATTATAGTTTTGAGAGCTTTCGTTTAAAACCAGTGTTAAACACATTCTTGTCAAAAATGCCCCACCTTGAACTGTTACTACATACTTTGGAAAATGTAAAAAAATTAAGTTCTAAATTTTTGTCTATTTTTATCAAATTCCTTCCTGAATGAGAGGAATGACAACCAGGACTTCTTAATGTGCTTCATGGATGCCATAATTTAGATATTTGGCCCTAGAAGAAATAAAACTCCAGTGATCAGGCAACTTGATCAAGTCTGAGGAGGGAAAAATAAAAATCTCTATTAGATCACTTCAAAGTAGAAACCAAGGCCATTTGGATGCCGAGTACCAAAGAAAACTCATTTTATGTGGAATATTCTCAGATGTGACAGTAAAAGACCCACAGTGCAGAGCCCTAAGGTGGATTCTGTGCATGGTTTAAGACAGAACATTTACAAGACCTTTATCAGTTTGATTTAAATGGTTCTGCACATAGCTCACACCACTTGCTTTGGGGAATTTCATTCAATTGAGATGTAATAAACCTAAAAGCATTCTTCTTGTTTGTAATTTAGAGCTGTCAGGTGTTTTTATCTCCGTTTCACTGGGAGAATGTCAGAAGGTGTCTCCTTGCGGGCCGTGTACATTATTTACACGCCGTGCTCTGAGACGCCTCACTCGGTGAGTGAAGCGCTGTCAATAACCTTGCGGTGTCTCTCCCCAGTACAAGCAGCGGCTGGTGAGAGCCTTCACGGAGGAGGTGCTGCCCCATTTCTCCGCGGGGGCTTCCCCGCGGCTCCAGCCCCTCGTGGACAGCGTTTACCCCCTGCACGCCATCGCTGAGGCGCACAGAGCCATGGAGGAAAACAGGAACATCGGCAAAATCGTCATCGAAATCCCCGTCTGCGTCAAGAAAGGGCCGCCGCAGTAGCTGCAGCGGGAGAGTCACTGCGGGGCCGCTTCTGGTCCCGATTCGCGTGGGGGGCGAGGAGGGGGAAAGGATAAGGAGGAAGCGTTTATTAAAGAGGTTCATGTGGAAATTGCGGCACCGTGGTGCGAACGTGAGGGGCCGGGACTGAGGGCCGGGGGGCGGGGTTGAAATAAAGGGCGGGCCCGGGATCGCGTCACGTCAGGAGGGCCGGCCGCGCTCCCGCGCTCCCGCTTCCCGCGCGGTGCCCGCCGGGACGGATCCGGTTCCGTGAGGGGAGGCGCGGTGCCCGCCGGGACAGATCCGGGTGTGCCGCCCGTCGCTCCCGGTCCGCGCCGCTGGCCCCGCTCCGGGCTCGGTCCTTACCGCTGTCTCCGCCCCAGCCTCCTTCCCCGCCGGTGTTTCTCCCCCAGGCCGCGGCCCCCACTCACCGCCCGCCGTCATGGCGATGCAAGCAGCCAAACGAGCCAACGTGAGTGCTGCCCTGTCCCTGCCGGGCTGGGCTCGGTCCCGTCCCGCTGCCGGCGCCCCGCTGCTCTGAGGGAGCGCGGCGGGGCGGGACTGGCTGGTGTTCAAGGCCCTTTCCAGCCGCAGCCATCCCGCGGCTCGGTGCTTCCGTGGTTTTGCCCCTCGGCTGCTGGGTTCAAGGTTTGGGTGCTGCCGTGGGCCTGACACACTGCCTGTTCTTCCCCCACCAGATCCGGCTCCCTCCGGAGGTCAACCGCATCCTGTACATCAGGAACCTGCCGTACAAAATCACGGCCGAGGAGATGTACGATATTTTTGGGAAGTACGGGCCCATCCGGCAGATCAGAGTGTGAGTATTTCCCGTTCCTTCGGACCGTGAAGGGTTTCACGGGCTCCAGTGGCTGCTGCGTTTCACAGCGGGGAAGGTTCAGGGCCCTGGAGCCCCGAGTGCCAGAGGGGGATGTGATGATGCTCTTACCACGTGAATCTGTTAGAAAATTGTTCTGCTGGGAGGTGCAGAGAATGAGCTTAAGTTTTAAATGAACCCTGGGAAGTTGATAAAAGATGAGAGACTTGTTTGCTTAAGTAAGTTTCAAATACAACTGAAGTTTTACCTTGATTGGGGTGAAAATAGGAAAGGCAGAAGCTGAGCACTAACAGTTTCCTGTTTTATGATTATCTGCTAACCAGTGGGAGAACAGGGATGTTGCTGTTGCTGGATCTGTTCACTGGAAACACACACCAGCAGCAAGCCCTGCGTGGCAGAGCCAGGGTGTCCTCGGGCCATTCCAGGTCTGGGCAGTGGAGATGTGACTGTGCCTTTGGCTGTGAAATGTGTTCTGGAGGTTGTGCAAGTCTGCAGCAACTCTGGTGTTCCTCTCCTGGTTAGTTCAAATGCTGAGGACCTGAGTTTGTGTTGGAAGGGACCTTGAAGCCCATTTTATTCCACCCCCTGCAGTGGGCAGGACACCTTCCATGTGACCAGGTGCTCTGAGCCCCATCCAACCTGGCCTTGAACACTCCTAGGGATGGAGCATCCACAGCTTCCCTGCGTGACTTGTTCGATTGATTGTTGTGTAGAGCAAAGTGAGTTTTGCAGAAAGCAAAGGACACCAAGGGGACACATGCTGCTGGTGCCATGCTGGGATGGGACACCAGGCAGACCCTTCTTGAGCAAGGAGGGGCAGAGGATGTGCCTGGAGAAGTGGCTGAGTGTGATCACTGCCTGCCTAAACAGGTGGAATTCTTTGCTAATGAGCGTCAAGGAGAGCCAATACTTAAGTTTTCTGAAAACATATGGGTTGGAACAGCATGATAGTGGGACACAGTTAGGATGTATGAGGGGCTCTCCATTGGGGTGATGCACCCAGCAGTTTGTGCAGAACTACTAATTGATGCAATTTCCCCCAGAAATCCCAACACCCTCAGTGCCAGGGTGTGTAAGCCCCTCTGTAAGGCTTTTGTGCTTTGTGCAGTGTTTATCCCATTGTCCTCCTCACAGATCCCAGTGTGATAGCATTTGTCCATGGGAATTCTCAGTTCACCTTAGGGAAGCTGTTCTGACTGTGAGGTCTCTGTCACTGTTAGTGGAGACCTCTGGGATGTCTGCAGCCCCTCTGTTCCATGCCCAGCCCTGTGTCCCATCCCTCAGGCAAAGGACATGGAGCTGGTGCTCCCGTGGGTGGTGGCTGTGCCTCAGCAGTGGGCTTGCCCCAGTGGGGCTGTTCTGCCTCTTGAGCTCACTTTGTGATATGCCAGGAGCCCTGTTCCATCCTAGGGACACAGCTGAGATTTAAATTATTTCCAGACACAACATGGCAGCCCTTCAACAACCCAGTTGTTCTGGAGAGGTGCATCTCCCTTATGGAGCAAAGTACAGCACATTTTCCTCTTGTCTCTGGCTCTGAATGTTTGGTGTGGAAAGCAGGGATGTCGTTTAATACCTAGAAAAAACAACAAATTGGTTTTTAGTGACGTTGCATTAGTTGATCTAATCTCATTCACTGTGAAATAAACCAACTATTTCCTGTTCATTTTATTTGACCTTGCAGTGGGAATACCCCAGAGACCCGAGGAACAGCCTACGTGGTGTACGAGGACATCTTCGATGCCAAGAACGCCTGTGACCACCTGTCAGGCTTCAACGTGTGCAACAGATACCTCGTGGTTCTGTACTACAACGCCAACAGGGTACGGGCACCTGCTTGGGCACAGCTGGCACAGAGAAACACGCCCAGCATCAGTTTGTAAAGACTGTTGCTTGGGTGTTTTTAAGAAATAGAATCCAAACTGGTAGAGGGAGTGAATGGGATACGTGGTCAGAGTTTCATATTTACTTGGTGGTTTGTGTGCAAAAAAAAAAGCACCTTTGGACAAAGGGTGGGAAAAACATATTTGTGGAGAGTGTACTCTGGAGAAGAGGGTGCAGAGGCCCCACAATTGCACAGCTGCAGCAGGAGGTGAGATCTTATTTTTGGGTAAAAACAAGTTCTCTATGTCCTCCCTGTCACCAGTGACATCCAGGGCCCTGTGACATCCTCCAAGGACAAGAATCAAACAATGCTCTGTGTGTGTGATGGTGATGGAGTTCACAGTGGTGCTTGTTGCACATAACTGGGAAATAACTTGTCATGAGATGAGAGATTTCTTTTGTCTTCTTACATCTTTTATTTTCCTAATTACAGGCATTCCAAAAGATGGACACAAAGAAGAAAGAAGAACAGCTTAAGCTTCTCAAGGAAAAATATGGAATTAACACAGACCCACCAAAATAAGCTGATCCTTTTGGAAAACTCTTTTCAAGCCCTGTCTTCGAGTTCTTGGCCTAAACGTAGGAATTCTTAAAGTGTAATATTTTTCTCTTATGAATTTGATAAACTGCAATATGAATTTTTATATTAGGATAGATATAGGATTAAATAAATGTAGAACTGAGGGAGATCTGCTTTAAGATTAAATCTCCCAAGATGACATGGCCTCCCTGTGCTGAGGATGATCTGGTAAAGGCTGCAATGTCCTGTTTCTAGGAGGAGCTTTCAAAAGGGACTGAAGAAAGCAAGCCCAAGCCCGTGTTTGTAACAAAGTTTCTTTCACAAGCTGTAGAAGATGAACGACTTTTAAAAGAATCCAGCTGATAAGGGGAATCCAGTCCAAGTACCTTGTTCCCAGTGATGGTACCAGCTCTGATCAGCTGCAATGAAACAACCCAGCTCTCACACTACAAAAAAAAAAAAAAAAAAAAAAGTGTGTGGGGGCTTTGTTCTGTGTCCCGGGTTTGGATTGAGGATTTGGTATGGATTGAAGAACACGTGACCAAAATGAGACGGTGGATGAAGGTTTTCACTTTGATACCTACCTACAGTGTGATTGTTTTCTACTCGGCATGGTTGAACTGTAACACACTTTCTGTACATACATTTTTAGGTGTAGCATGTGGTAGAGAAAAAAATTTACTTTTTTTTTTGGCTCTTTTTTCAGTACTCATATTCTGTGTATAAAAATGAGTGTGATCCATGTTGTGCATAGCCAGTATCTTTTGGAAGTGGGAAAAAATAACCTCTGCCTGTGTTCTGAACCGGCTGGATGTGGGTAGTGTCCTGCCTTGGGAGGATTTATTTGTGTGGATGTGGTGTTCCACTCCCTGACCAGACAGCTTCCAGCCAGTGCAGAACCAGGGCAGATCACAATATACTTTGCCTGGGATTTGTAATCCAGTTTTGTTTTTCAGTGCATTGTGCTGTCATAAAGGAGTGCTTCTTTTTTCTGAAATTACTTTTTTGTTGGAATCTGTCACTTCAGGAACAATGCTGTGTCCATTTGGTCAAAAAATAAATGCATATTTTGCTTTTCTTCATCAAGGCTGTGCTGCTTCTGCCTGTAACCTGTGCTGTTAGATGGGAGTCATTCATCAGTGTTTGCTGCAGGCAGGAGCTGCAGCACATCCGTCCCTGTGTGTGCCAGGAGGGTGCCCAGCTGTGGCAGCAATGCCCACATCTCACCTGGAGGAGATCCCTGGAGCTGCCCTGTGCTGGGCACCTCCTTTGGCAGCTGGGAGGGGCTCACAGCAATACTCACATTTACTAGCTGGAACCAATGAGAAACTAAAGACTCATAATTTTGCACTGAATGGTCCTATTCATTCCTCAAATAAACAATTATAAATTAATAAATCAGGTGCTACAAAGATAAGTTCAGTAATGGCTCATGAAGAGTGAGCTCCAAGCCAGCTTGGGGGAAAGCAGCCACGATGGCTGAGGTGTGATTTCAGCTTTGGGTGGGTGCTTGAAGTCCTGTCCTGTGCCTGACCCTGGAGCACACTGGAACAGATCTGCCCTGCCTCCCCTGCACACAGGCACTGGGGATGTGAGCCAGAGCCATACTTAGTGCACAATTCCCCCAGATCTGCATCTGTCCCTTGAAACTGGTGCTGTTTTAGCAGCAAGAAGCCTTGCAGGCTGCAGTAACCCCAGCTGAGGTCAGCAGCAGGCACTGGGAGGGCTGGAGCCCAGAAGCTGGGTTAGGGCAGCAGCCCCTCCATGGCCAGCCTGGCTTCCAGGTCCTGCCCGTCAGGTTAACACAAACCAAGAGCTCTCAGGCAAGAACCAGGCTGCATTAAAAATCTTTAAATGAATTAAATCCTGCTGGGGGATTTGCTTCTATATGACCATCCATAGCTTTTCAATGGTTACAAACTGCTCTGCCCCCAAATATATATCTTTTATATATAAAAATATATATATTTATATGTGCCATGTATCTACATACACTTCATGCACCAAACACTTGGATAACTGAAATCACTTACACCAACTCCTGGGCATTGAGAAGGCTCCTTGCTGAAAGGAGAACTGGAGGTGCTTGTTGCCATGCTGGATTTATGGTTCTGATAAGTAATGAACACTGATAATAAATACCAGAGTGCCAATAATGGTGCTGCGTGCTGCCAGCCTTGTTTTAAATCATATGCAAATACCACATTGCTTCTGTCAATAGCAGAGAGCTTGGTGCCTGCACTGCAGTGTCTGTTTTGATGGGGATTTGATGCTGTTTGAAAAACATATATAAAAAGCAATTCTTTAGGGTAATAAGATTAATAAAAATTCCTTCAATGAATCCTCAAGATCAGCAGCTTTTGATTTCTCTGAGAGCTCAGCTGCCGCCTTTCATTAAATATTCCATTTCATAGTTTTTCTTCCAGTGCCTGTTCAGGGCTTTCAATGTCCCTGCACATGTAAAATGAAATAATAATTTGTACCTGCAAGACAGAGGGAATGGAAATGGAATGCCCGGAGGACTGTTTTGATGAGATCTACTCAAGATTTTGTTTGAAATGTAATATCAAAGAACAGGGAAATGAGTTCAGCTCATGAATGGCAGAGGGGCAGCAAATAAAGCAGATGTTACCAGGCTCACACTCTGCTTCTGTGCTGGTTTTGTGTGTGCTCACTTCCCATTTAATTTTTCAGGAAATAGGGCATGAAATTAAGACTTGAAGGTCATTTTTTTTTCAATTAATCTGTTTAGAAATTAGTAACAAGAGCATATCTGATTACACAGGCAATGACAGTAAATTTTTTCCAATCTATTACATAGGGGTAATAATTATATGTACTGTGTTGATCGATGATACAATTAAATAAATTAACGCATTTGCAGTCGAATAAAGAACTGAAGATTACATTTCCTTGAAGACTTAATTTCCCTAAGTATCACAAAGCACAATTAGTTTTCCTTTCAGATTTTTTCTTTTTAATGAAATTGGCATTAAAAATGTAATAGTCCCTGTTTCCAACCAAGGTCTCCGCAGAGAGGAGGCGATGAGGGAGAGCTTCATCAGCCAGCTGTAATAAGGATTTTGCAGAGTGGGTAATGGCTGGTTTGTGCTGGGAGAGCAGAAGGGAAGGGCACAGTGGCAGCTCTGCAGATAGAGGTGACAAGATAAGTACAATCAGCTCTCAGAGCCCAGCAGGAACGTGCTGGGTTTGCTGGTGAGAAACCCGCAGGAGCAGAAGGGCAGAGCCATGCCCTGCCCGTTGGCTCAGATGCAGCAGAAGCTCCCAAGCATGGCCCAGAGGGGATGGAGGGAGCATGGGGCCATTCCAGGGTCACTCACACAATTCTTGGCATTGCCATTCGCTGTTGGGACATTCAGAAAGGGGCCCAAAACAGGTGCTGGTCTCTGGTGAGACCCCACCTCCAGCTCTGGGGTCCCAGCACAGGGAGGATGTGGATCTGTTGGAGCAAGTACAGAGAAGGGACACCAGGATGATCAGAGGGATGGAACACTTCTTCCATGAGGAAAGGCTGGGAGAATTGGGATTGTTCAGCCTGGGAAAGAGAAGCTTTGGGGTGACCTAACTGTGGCCTTCCAGTACCTGGAGAAACCTGACAAGAAAGATGCAGAGACTATTTACAAGGACATGGAGTGACAGGACAAGGGGGAATGGCTTCAAACTAGCAGAAGGCGGGGTTGGATCATAGATTAGGAAAAACATTCTTTATTGTGAGGGGTGGTGAGACACTGGCAAAGGCGTGGGCTTTGGGTAGAGGCATAGCATAGAGGCTATGGGTATTCCATCCCTGGGTGTGTTCAAGGCAGGGCTGGATGGGGCTTTGAATGACCTGGTTTAATGGAAGGACCTTAAATAATCTTTAAGGTCCCTTTCAACCCAAACCATTCTGTGATTTATCACACTTGGGTTTTTTCTTTTCTTTTAATATGCAACTAACTTAAACTGGGCCATTGATAGGAACAGCTTAGACCAATATGCTGAATCAAACTGTGTTTGACAGGCACAACACAGCCACACCACCCTTAACCAAGACTTTGGGAAGTGCAATCTGTGACCCAGTGGTGAAAGGAAGGCCAGCAACAGAGGCCAGGGCACTGGCAAAGGAGAGCAGAACCTTTTCAAATTATTTGGGAAAGATGGTGGACATCAGATCCTGACAGATCCAATTACCAATTTTTAACCGGAAATTAGCATGTCCTAAGAACTACTAGTGGAGATGTAACTCAGCTGCTGCAGTGACCTGAGATTTCCACCAAAAAAGGGGTTTTGAAAATCCCTTAATTCTGTTATGGAAAGCAGAGAAAAAAAATTTACTCCACTCAGTGTATAAAAATCTGTAAGATATGGATTTATGGGTTTATTAATTAACAAGCTGAAATAAATGCAGCTCTGGGGGTAAAATGAACACCTGGAGGGAGAAGACCCCGAGCCATTGTCCCCAGCCAGATCACCAGTCTTGCTTCTCCATGCTCATTCCCTCTCCCAGCTCCAGAAGTGTCACCTGGGGTCATCTCTGTAGCTTTGCTGTCTGACTGCTCATGCTGGGAGTGTTCTCCTTACACAGATACAGAAACAGCACAACTCTTTGAAATATGACCATCAAAACATCTGTTAGTAGAAAATCATGCAAATAGTTTATACTCAAGTTAAATAAAAGTAACATCATGACCCTGGTTTTCTACAGAAAAGAGGAAAAATGAGCCTAATGGAAATAAATCAGACAAGGCAAAATAACAGCACAGACCTTGCTGATGAGGTCCTGCTCCCAAATTCAGGTAAGTAACAGCCAACATATCTTCCTGCCTCCAGAGAAGAAACCAGCATTTCATGAATTCATTTAAGCAGCAAATGTAATAAATATTGCTGAGTCTCAAGTGCCAGAGGCCCAGTGCACAGTCAGTTTTCAGGCTTTGTAAACAGCAGCAGCTGCTACAGCCTAAAAACCCCAGACTGTTCAGTGGCCACAGCTCAGATTTCTTTTGAAAGGTGGATGCACATAATGCTGCTCTTTTCTAGCCTTGCTCAGCACCAGTAGAAAATATTACACTAGTTTTGCTGTTGTAAAGGCACAGAATTAGACCAGCATTGCATGTCTTTTACAAGCAGCACTTTCCATCTCTTCGGCAGCCAAATTTTGGCCAGAGTTGAGGGGCCATAACGGCAGGGAAAATGGAGAGTCAGGAAGATTATCCCAGCACCCCTTACTTGCATGTCCCTGGTACCTCTGGTCCCACCGAGATCTTCCACTAGGCCATCTCTAATAGAAGCAGTGCATGGAGCTACATGTATTGCATATAAGAGAAATAATTAACAAAAAATGGGTTGATGATTGAAGAACTTCTTGTACAGTAAAGAGCATCCTGGTAGCCAAAAGAGAAAAACAGGATGAGAAATGGTAAAGTATCAAGATTTTATTGTTTTATATATATATACTTATAATTCTTAAATGAGACAGTATTTTTTTAAAACAGCAGCAAGCAGAACGTACAAGTTGAGAAAAGTGGCAGCGCAGGTAACTCTGTTTGGCTAATGCCCGTTCATGTACAAGGCGTACATTGGATTTTTTTCTTTTGAGCACCTTTTGTGGTTATTTTTTCTTGGTTTAAGTGTACAGTAAGGCAGTGGTTTTTTCAATAAGGAATATATATATATATATATATTTATATTTATATATATTTTCAGTCATCACCGTGAATTCTTCGTACATGCAAATTCAATAAAATGTACAACTCGGAAATGTTACACCGGGAGACATTTTTCCTCAGAGCAAAGCTTCTAATAAAAGGCAAATACAGACACCACAAAGTTATAAAAGAGAAGGAAGGCATAGGAAACCAAGAGTCAGGCGCTACTGACAGGACAGCTTGAGCAGGGAAGGTTGGGATTCCAGTGAAGATTCCTCCTGCCGCTGGCAAGGCAGGAAGGAACGGATGGTTATTAACAGATGTCTCCAGCCAACTCCTCGGGAAGGTTCACTCTAACCTGAGAAGCTCCACATCAAAGAGGAGCGTGGCATTGGGAGGTATGACCCCAGGGTGGCCTGTGGCTCCATAGGCCATCTCAGGTGTGCAGGTCAACTTTGCTCTCTGTCCTAAGCTCATCTGCGTTTTGGACGTTGGAGAAAGGAAAAGAGAACACACAAAGAAAAAGGATTAGGAGGAAAACAAACAAAAAAATCATTACCTGGCAGATTTACAGAATCAAGGAGTGTTGGGATCACCAGATTAATAGAATTGTTTCATTTGGAAAAGATCTTTAAGGTTACTGAGTCTGGGGCTTGGAAGGAGATCTTTGAGGCTCCTTCCAACCCAAGCCACTCTATGATTCTGAATCCAGTGGTTTCACTTCAAGCTGAAGCTGCCACGAAGAGCTCAGACACGGGCATGGGCCTCCTCAATGATCTGCCCTCTCACAGCAGTTATTTAAACTGCCAGAACCAGCCTGGAAGTGACACAAAGTCTTTTAAACACAATGCTGGGTCCATCCTGCCTATACTGGGGCAGGCTGCAGGAGGTCTGAGCTCAGGGTACAAGGAGCACCATCAGCAGGCACTGGGAAAAGGCCCTCAGAGCCATTCATGAGAGATCAGTGTCCAACACAGCCAGGTTCAGCACTTATTTCCCTAAACTCAGTCCAAGCTCCAGGGCAGACATCTCATTTATGCTACTTATCCAGGCCAAGAGCCCTTGCCTCTGGATGGGCAGAAATGCAAATTTCTCTCACTCCAGGCTGGCTCTGAAGGGAACTGAGAGCTGGAGTTATCTTCTGAGTATTTTGAAACATTTTCAAACTGCTGTTCATGCACCAGACACTGGTGATGGAATATTCACTGGCCAAGAAACATCCCCTCATCTGAAGCAGTGATTTTAACTCAGACCTCTCTTCCAAGGTTGGGCACATCACTGGACTACAGATTACGTGATACCTCCTGGTTGAGAATATTTTCATGTTCTATAAAATATAAAAAGCTAGAAAGTCAATTACTTTGAGGAGAAGAAAAATGTGGATGTGAATTTCCCCACATTCAAGGAGTACTCAGGGCATGGGGCTGAGGATGTCCAAGCTGATGGCTCCCCTGGTCCCCACAGAGATTTTGTATGGGGCTGGCTGTGCAGTGCTTGGATGTGTCCCTGCAAAGCAGGCAGCTGGTAGGTCATGCCTGGGGTTTTAGGGATGAGGCAAACTTGAACTTTGAGAAGCTGAGCAGAGCAATGCAGACCCTGCTGACATCTGAATCATTACACCAAGGTTTGTGAAATCTGCGTGCTGAACATAGGGAACTGCCTTGTTCCAAGAGACTCTGTCCAGCACACTCCCCACATCCCTCAGACCCTGGGCTGGAAGGAGACAGCCACGAGCTCGACTTGTGTCAGAGATCCACTAGGAGGAGCAGGAGGGCAGCGTGTGGCCACACGGGTTTCTGGCATGGCTCTGGGCCACTTATTTTCTAAGGGACAAGAGCTGGGGAGTGAGAGCAGCCAAGGAAGGGATGAATTGATTCACCCAGTGCTTGCTGATGCTGCTTTATCTGCACTGACTTCTGCTTCCTACAGCTCTGCAGTCCTGAGCTCTCTTAGGCCTTTCTGCAAAGCAAATAATAAACAGTCCAACTCTCAAATCCTTCAGAGGAAGATGGTATTTTTCACAGTCTAGGATTCCTCACATGGACTTCTCTGGCTGGAGAGAAGGGAATGCTTGCACTGCTTTCTCCATAGGGCTGGAAACCCTTGTCTCTTCCACCCCTCTCTGGAAAAGCATGGCTGCATCATTCCTCAGTGGATTGTTTCTCATTTTGCATTCTTCCCTTCTCTCTATTTAAGCATAAGAACTTGTTCCTGTTAAAGTTGTTCCTGTAAGAGTATTTGAACAGTTGCCTCCTACACTGAGCTCTTGGATCCTGAAATGGGAAGTCAGGAGAAATTTGCACCCTGATCTCATTCACTCGTGCTCTCGAGCAGCCTGATCACACTCCTCGTGTGTGGGGGCCCTCACAGCACTGCACAAAAAGCAAGACCTGGCAGTGAATTGTATTGTGGGGCTTTTACTGTGCTGGTACTCACACTGCAATTAATGGGGGCAGTTTTCTTACTCTCAGCTTAGGGCTGGTCAGTGAATGTTTTGTAGCTGGGAGTCTGAAGTTGTAAAAATGTAACAGTGCAGTTTAGTACTTTATTCAGTCAGGGTCAGAATCTGTAGCTGGGTCATGGATGTCAGCAAAAAGGGCAGCCTGGGCTTCTATGGAGAAGCTGAATAGTGGTCACTCCATAAAAAGCTGCCACCTCAATGTTTTAGAGGCCACTGCTGTCTGTCTGTTTGTGGAGCTGCCCGTGGGAGAGGGACAGGGTTTATATGGCATCTGGGGAGGGGACTTCACCTCTCCCCTCCCAAATCCATACCAGGGGGAAAGGCCCATGAACAGGAGACAGCCCTGGGTGGGTGGATGGATGGATGGATGGATGGATGGATGGATGGATGGATGGATGGATGGAAACTACAGGAAATACTGTGCTCAAAAGCACCACGCTTTCACAAAAACACTCCATATCCTTCACTGTGATTTCCACTTGGTCTTCTCACCACTGCCCTGGACACTGAGCTCACACACTCTTCAGCCAGCTCCAGGTTCAGCCAGAACAATTTATTAATACCTGTGTAACACCTTCTTCAAATCCTTTAATGACTTCTTGCCTGCCAATCTTGAACCTGAAAGGCTTGTTTCTGTCTCTGGAGGAATCAAACTTCTTTCCATTTTGTAGCATTCCTGCCAAAACAAGACACATGGTTTCAGTCTGAGATATATCTAAATTTAAGTGCTGGAGGAAAGGGAAAGAGTGAAAAATTAATGTCTTGGTCATATCAGCTGCTCATTTCCATTTTTATTTTAAAGCCTCATTCAAAAGGCAGAAGAGGCAACTGCAGTGGTACCATATTGTTACCTTTGCCCTCCTGAAATTTAGGCTCCAAGATGGAAATTATTTTTACTCTTCTCAATGCAACAGGTTATGACCCATATTGCACCAAACATTGCACAGACATACAGAAGAGCTGTTTGCACAGTGGAGCTCCCTGCCTAAGTGGATAAAAGCAGGCAAGGAACAAGTGGGAGGCAGCAGAAGAGAGAATCCCAAGACAGGTGCCTGATCCAGGGCTGCCCCTAATAAAGTGTGTTACACAAACAGAGCCATCCCACACCACGTGTGCGAAACCTCTACACAACGTGACAACTGCATCTCTCTCCTCATACAGAGAGAACAGAAGAGACTCTACAGTCACAAATATGAAAGCAGCAAAGACATTTATATAAATGTTCTGCTACCCTTGTTCTTTGTGTTTTCATTCAGAGATGGTCACAGAAGATGTGACTCGTTCCTCTGCACGGGCACTGTTTCCATCCATGGCTTTTGAGCACATGCCCAGATTCCTCAGCAAATGGACAAACCTTCACAGAGCCCTACATGATCAGCTATTCTCCTTCTCTTTTCAAATTGTTGCTGACTACAGTAGCTTTCAATTTAGAAGTACCTGGTACTGAAAATGCTTTACTCTGGATATTGCAATGTTGGGCTGATATTTATATGTTAGAATCAATCCTTTTTTGTAGTGCTGTAGAGCCAGTGTTGTGGGCATACCATGACTCTTCCATGCAAGGGGTTGCACAAAGAGCAGTTAATTTATCTGAAAAGACTCTGGTTGCAAAGATCATTAACAAGTCCAGCTTTGAAAGAAAATGCTGAGAAAAAGGGTCTTTAAGATCCAGTATCAAAGATACAGTCTTACTAGCTTCTTTCCATTACAGCAGTTATATTAACAGATCAGCTTGATGCACAAATTTTATTTTTCAGCGAAAACCATCAATTTGTGTCCAATAACAAAGAGGCATATTTTGCTTAGAAAGTATGTACTAGGAATAAAAGGTAAATATGAAGAGATGTGCCAGAATGAAAAACTGAGACTAAAAGGGTAGGATTCATTTTGCCAACTTTTAGGCTTCTAGGATGTAGCCAGCTACTTCTGAGCTAATTACTCAGAGAAAACAGATAATCAAGTCAGAGAAAAATGCACTTTCAGGGAGCAATTCATCCAACCAAATCTAGGGATGTACATTAGGACATAATGAATCACATCCCAGCAGTGCCTATTTCTGTGCAATGAAAAAAGGGCAGTCCAAACAACAGCTCAGACACAGATGTCTCCAAATTCATTAGTAGTTAAATCAGTGGTAATGGAGTTCTTGACTTGCAGTTATGAGCACACAGTGTTTGATTATTCCAGCGGGGTTCTCTGTCCAGATATTTTACATCAATATTAAAATCAAATGCCATATTAAGGCAAATTAGCCATTAGCCAAGTCCAACATTTGTCCAAGTTGGTCTTTCAGACATGTGCTATGCATGTGCTCAAGGCCTTAGAAAGAAAACTATGGAGCAACCTGCTCATCAGGAATGTTTCATGACCATTACCATTAGTGCCTGATATAATCCTTTAGTTTTTCAGAATAAAATAGTGAAGTGTTGTTTGTGTGCTCTGATGCAAGTACATAGAATCACAGAACCACAGAATCAATGAGGTTGGACAAGACCTCTGAGATCAGAGTCCAACTTTGACTCAAAGCCACCTTGTCAAACAGAGCATGGCACTGAGTACCACATCCAGGTGACTCCACCACTTTCCTGGGCAGCTCATTCCAATGCCTAATTACCCTTCCTGTGAAGCAATTTCTCCCAATGTCCAACCTAAACCTGCCCTGGCACAGTCTGAGGCCCTTTTGTCTTGTCCTGTCCCTTGTTCCCTGGGAACAGAGCTTGACCCCCACCAGCTGCATCCTCATGTCAGGGAGTTGTAGAGAGTGATGAGGTCCTGCTGAGCCTCCTTTTCTCCAGACTAACACTCCCAGCTCCCCCAGCCACTCCTCACAGGATTTACCCTCAAGACCCTTCCCCAGCTCTATTGCCCTTCTCTGGACTCACTCCAACCCCTCAAAGTCCTTCCCGAACTGAGGGGCCAGAATTGGACATAGAACTCAAGGAGTGACCTCACCAATACAGGGGGAAATTCACATACACTGTGCAATGTATCAGCTCAGTGATATCCACAAACCCTCCAGGCAGGCTGGGAAGCCACAGCAGCTCCTGAACAAGGTTTTCCAGCTACAGACTAAGATGGATTCATTTGTAATATAGAAATTTAGCCTGTACTGGGGGAGGGGAGGCAGGGAGAAGCAGCTCAGGGGGAACTCTCAGGCATATAATATAATCCTTTTTGAAGTATTTGATCTTAAATTTAAGTGATAGTCCTTCCTCAGAGCACTTTTATTTTTAAACATGTCATAAACCTTATGATTCTATGAATTGGAAGGAGACTACTACAGAATCCCAATATTCAATAGTTTTAATATCAAAACTTAGTATTGTCATTACAGTTTGCATCTTCAAAGCAGTATGCAAACATTAATTAATCTTCACATCAGCCCAAGGATGTAAAGAAGATATTTATTATAAAATAGCCTCAATATGAAAGTTCAGATTCAGATGCAAAGCTCCACAACAGTTTATTATGCATTCATTTCACTTTGTAACTAAATCCTATTAAAGCTCTTAACTTAAAGCCCTGATGGTTTACGAAACACCCCACATCAAACCAGTGATAGAAGCAGAATTAACTCTTCAGAGATTCTGACAACAGCTCCTGGACAATGTTTCCCATTTAAAGCAACATTTCCATCTTCTCATGAGATTCCTAGTTTGATACTTCATTTAAAAATTAATTCATTTCACTAGAAAATGCCCACAGAAGATGTGTTAGGCCTTGTAGAAGAAATCAGGCTTTTCTATATTTACAGCAACATCGTATTTTCAGCAACAACTGAAAATTCATGAGGTTATGGATGCACAAATGTAACTTCCTCTGCCATCACCTTACTGCTTTTGGAAGACAAGCTGGAATGCAGAGTCAAATGTGTCACTCAAGCTCTGGCAGGAGGGTCACTTTTTATGTGAGTGCCCTTTAAATGCACATCCAGTCTGGAAATGAGTCAGAGACTCCATGTGCCCTGAAGAAGTTCCGATGTGGATTTAGATGTGAGCTTTAGATCTTTTTTATCTCTGATTCTGATTGTTAGCTCTGCAGGCTCCTGGGAGCTAAAACAGCACAATGCTTTATTTTCTCTCTTGCTAATGCACCAATTGATTTTTTTTTGGTGAAAAAATTGATTTAGTTAATATTCTTCAACAAGGATGGATGCCCATCTTCAGCCTACATCTTTATTTATCTAGCTAATAGCAAGGAGAAAAAAACCCCCACAATCTGGAACACAGCAATGACATTGTTTTGCAAGTCAGAACAATCAATAAGAGTTTTTGACTGAGCAAGGACATCTAGATGCCTATAAGGCTACTTGTAAAAAAACCCTTATGCTTCTGAAAGGGAACAATCATTGTATTAAAATAATTAATTGTACAACCTCGGTTATCAGAGTATGGCTTGGATTTGAAAACATTCTGATCTACAAGGCATCCTAATTGAAAACCAGGTTTCAAAAATTAAATGGATGTAGAAAAGGAGACATTTTAGATCATGGGTCCTACTGAATCACTGACGTTCAGCTCATTGAAGCTGCAGATTAAAGAGTAGCTGGATCATTTTATTAAGGAGCAAGACCACAGATCCAAACTGCCAGGACTACAATGCCATTTGGGCTAAACTGGCAGTGAAAACACAACTTCAAGAGAGGTTCAACACAAGTTATTACTTCTTATTAAAACACAGGTGTGCCTGCAGCTGTGTCTGCACTGCTTTTAACACTGCACTGCTGTAGCTAAGATCCCATCACTGAAGTCTGTTTCCTAAGGGGAGAGGGCTAATGAAATGACACTGTCTGCACTTGCCTAATAATGTGTGAGTGATTCTTTGAGCCAATTTCAACCACATTTGGCAGAGGAATAGGGATCATACCAACATTAAGATCCTATGCATGTGATGAAAAAATTTTGTGTAGAAAGAAGAGCCTGTAAGAGCTTCTACCAAGAGAAAGGCTCAGTCTTTATCAGAGAAACTCTGTTATTGAAGAGAGGTCAGGAATAGAAAGGCTGGACCACAGACTACGTTTCTTTTTGCTTACTTTTCTTCTTTCATCTGAGAAGGATTCAGCTGGGAATATCAGCAACCACACAGCACAAATCCATGGAGCCATCCCAGCTGTAAGACACCTAATACACCTATTATCCCAACAAAACCCTGCCCCAAACCATGGCCAAATTGTTATCCACACAAAGGATGGATGGAGAGAGAACACTGGAGGCCATCCATGGATATTCTGTTAAGATTCTGTGCCTGAACCTGGAAAATTCATGTGTAAATTCTACTGCTAATGCTATCCACTACAAAGGTACAAACTGGGTCTCAACCTGGCATCTAGGCTACTCCTATGGCTAATGGAGAAAGAGGGGTATCTCCAAGAATGATTCATCCCATCTAGATTTAGATGTTAGGGCTGAAATAACCTTCTGGAACTGTTTATCATCCTCAGTCAACTATCTTAAGAAAGGAAAGGTACCTCAAACCAAATGCTAGACTGCCAGGATTTTAGAGGGCCCTGGAGAGGCAGTAGGAACTCAGCCATCCATCCCTCAATGAAACAGGCAAAATTGCATGCCAGGCTTCACTGACTCCAGTGTTTACTGAATTATTTGTCTCTGCAGTGTTGACAAATTCTGGGAATCAGAAGATGAAGATCCTAATCCAGGACAAATGTCTTGATTTCACTAGTTGTTCTCTTTTATCCTGTACAATGGGATTCACTTACCTCACAAGTATCGAGGGGATAAACTGAATTAAACAGGTGACTTTCAAAAACCAGCATCATCCATCTAGAAAGTACTCCATTTCCATATTTTTTCAAACAGTAATTACCTACAGAGTGTAAGGCAATACATATGCTTGCAGACAGCTACTTCCTGAACACTTTTTGGCAGCAGAAAGAGAGACAGATATTCAGAAGTTTCTAAGACACTATCCTATTTCATTTTATGTAGACCAGAGGCTCTTCAGGACAGGGACTATATTCTGATACTGCTCAATGCCATCACCTTTCCAATTATACCCTGTAATCAATGTGTGCTGTTAGGAGCATATCTTTCAGTTTGGTTCCTAGGACTTTCTGAGGAATTTATGTTGCTGTGGGTTAAGAATTTTTTTATCTCAAGTGTTTATTTTTTTCCTCATAAAAATATATTGTTTCTATGACAAAATATATCCATATTCTGTCAGGAGAATATCATAAAGGCTGGAAATTCAGATCTTCCCCCCCATTTACAACATGCAACTATTACTAATATCTACTTTTAGCCTGGAAAATATATTATCAGAAAGTTTCTAGTAACTGCACAAAAGTCCTTGTGTCAACACTGATGTCCTCCCAATGTATAGAGGAAGGCACAGTTCAGCACAATCCCTGAAGTGGTGGGAGAAACACATCCATAAAGTCACAAATCACATTCCAGGTTGATTCACACCAGCAGAACTCCACTGTAGTGTTACTTGCATTTTACATTGAAGTAGAATAGATCAGTTATCTTCAGGATTCAATTCTGAAATACTGTGGCAAAGCATTCCCTGCATTCAGTGGTGTTCCCACCTCAGCTTGTGGCTGACTCTCAAGCTAACACAGATGAAAAAAGTGTGTTTTCCCTCAGGAACAAAACCAATTCCCCTATGTCTTGGTGTTAAACACAGAGATCTGGCAACAGTTTTCTAGACAAATACTGTTGGTGCCTTGTGCTTCTTCTTCCCAGGACCTAACTCAGCTCTCCAACACATTCCATCAGAATCCAGATGTGCATCACTCAGACATCTCACACTTCTTCCATCTTAATGTTATTATTATCTCAAAATTCAATTCACTGTTTTACACATTTCTGTTGTGTTTCTGGCCCTGAGCCTGCTCCTGCCACAACACAGTGAGCAGCACACACCTCTGATTTCCTTGCTTTGACTTCCAAAGCAAACTCTTCTGGACAAATTTGTTGTCTCATTAATTTTACTGATGGTTATTGTAATGGAAACAAAGAATGTTGAATGTGAGCTGGAAGATGCTTTTATTCTCTTCATTGTGTTGGAATAGGGGCCACCTTACTGTGTCCTGTCTGGGCACTTTGGCAACTGAACTGCAAAGGAAGCCTCACTTTTCCAGGGAAAGGCTCAACAATAGAGGTTTAGTATCACTGCAAACACTCAGTTTTATCCTGCTAACATTTTCTCTGCTTAATATAAACAAAGTCTTATGTGGAAAAAAGGATTTACTGTCTTAGACTGCATTTTCCTGACAGTCTGCAGCCACTTAAGAAAAAATTATTAATACTTTAAGGGAATTTTCAGTCTTGAGGGATAATAGTTGAAAAAAAGGGGGAAGGGGATAAGCACAACTCTGCAGCATATCAGCCCTTTACCACAATTATTTCACTTTGTCTGGAAAGGCAACAGCAAGGACTTGAATGTGCCATTTGTTGCCATGACAAACCGACTCCAAGTGAAGAAGTGGGAAATGGATAGCGGTGGTGGGCACTTCCCAGTTCCCGCTACTGCAGCACACTTCAGTAATGCTTCATCTTTTGAACACAGGCAGCTTTGCTACTTCATTTTCTTCCTGTATTAGATACTCATATATCTTTAATGTGGAGTAAGAGCAGCACAATCAATTATTTATTATGCAGCTGACAGCGTGCAATGAAGACACAACAGACAACTCTTCAATAATGCATCACCGTGGGCTATGAATCACTGTTGCATACAACCACAAGACAAAATGAAAGAACCTTGCACTTAGCTCGACTTCACAGCCAGGAAAATTACCTGCAATTGTCTAGTTCACTCTGCTGAAAGGCATTATTCTGTCCCAGCAGCTTTAGGGATTTGCATACTTTTAAGAGAAGGAAAAGTAGATTTACCTTCAAGGGAGATATGGGGCTCACTAAGCATATTCTACATAAGTTGCAAGAAGAAAACAATTCCTCTGGTATCCCATCACCTTAAAAAAGTAATTTTATTTTTGAGTTTGATTCTGTTACTGTTACAAAGTTCAGCTGTAAAAGATACATGTACTGCAGCATAAGGCAAATCTCATTTGAATAAGCATGGCAGAATCAGGTCAGTGTGGGAATGCTACTGAGGGGAACGACAGATGTCTAAAGCAGCATTTTAGAGAGAATATATTAATACAGAAATACTTTGGATCTCTTGTTTGTCTACCCCCAAACACCATGTCCTGTAACACAGGGAGAAGGAATGTTCCTCACTGATCTGGGTTTTTCTGTCCCTACCCTCTGGTAGCAGCCCAAAAGCACAAAGAACAGTTCAAGCATGGCTGTAACACAAAGAAGAGAGTCTGCAAGATTTCCCACACAAACACAAGCAGCAGAGCTTGCCCAAAGAATTCTGAGCACCTAGTGCAGCATGAAAATGGAGCAATAAAATCTCTTTTTTTTCATCTTGGTTTCATTCTCAGTCTCATCCTATGCCACATGTATTTCCTTCCCTCCTCCTTTTTTGTTTCATGGTTGCCTGTGTTGTGGGGGCATGGATTTAACATTTTAGCCTGTGGCACACACACAGCTGTGCAGGTGACCTCCCACTGGGAAGTTACACACTTGTGTAGCAGGTTAAGCCACACTGAAATAGGTGTGAGTGTGACAGCCACTGTCTCAGGGCACCAGAAGGGCCCAAGGTGGAACTCCAGAGTTCTCAACACAGACCTGGGGGCAGGGAGCAGGGAAAAACACCAGAAAAACATCTTCAGAGGTTTCTTGTGAAAGCTCTGAGCATGGCTCTGAGATCACACGAGAGGGGACTTGGGCTAAAAGCACCAGGCTCTTAATTCCTCCTCTGCTCCAGGGAAGAAACTGCCAGAAGAAACACCTTCCAGCCCAACATGACAGTCTTACCAGCAGTTAGGTGTGCTTTTATAATAAGCTGTTCTCAGGCTGGGCATTTTTTAGTTTTTAAGCTGTCCAGCCTTGCAGTATGTTCCCTTCTGAAAAAAATTTGTGTTAAAAATCTTCATTTAAGTGCAACATTTCTGATTCCCTTGGCTTAAGCTAGCAACAGCCTAGTGACAGTTTCACCCATCTCTACTAGGGCACTGAATTAAGGGGCTGTGGAGAGAATCACAGAATGGGCAGGGTTGCAAGGAACATTAAAGATCATCTCATTCCAACTCCCTGCCATGGATAGGGACACCTTCCATTAAATCTGGCTGCTAAGGGCCCCATCTTAAACAATTCCACAGAAAGGGAATTGACAGCTTCTCTGGACGTGCCCAAAGACAATAAATTTGAGCATGAAAAAGTATATTATTTATGTATTACCACTTAACACCAAGATGGCATGTTGGCTTTTAGGGCATTTGGAACTGAACAATAACATTTCTCCTCACATCCCTGGTGAGTTAATGCTCTTTCTCTCCCATAGGTCCTTGTTTACTTGGTTCTTTATCACATCCCACTTTCTTAATGCTCAGCATGGCTACAGCTCCTTGTCAGGGAGTGTTTTACTGAGACTCATTTTGACAAACACAGCAATCATCCAACATCATGCAAAGGACTCAGCAGCTACTCTATTCTTAAACAAGATGGAGAAAAGGAAAAACATTCTTGGAAAAAGAGAGAAACACACAGGACACAACCAGAGAAGCAAACAGTTTATAAAAATGGGTGTTTACTGAGCCAGTATGTCAGCCAGCCACAGTCAATATGCCAGGATTACATATACTCTAAGTAAGTCAGAGGCAGACACTGCTGTTCCACCATGATCTCATATGTACATAAAACATACATAATGCAGAATTCCAATGCTTTTCATCCAGGGTGTCCAACTTTTTGATCTAAACTGGTCAGACATCCCTGTAATATCTTATTTTAGAGATGTGGTATAACCTTCCCGGCTGGCATTATGCAATAGCCCCTCCCTTCACAAGTGTTTGGAGAATTCCTGGGGAGTCATCTCCTCCTGCCTGAGATTCCATGCAGAAAAATGAGACATTACTTCACTGACACCAATTTGAGGCCACTATGAGGCCTCACTCCAGCATAACACACAGATTTTCCAGGGTGATCAGGTGGAATACACTGCTGGTTCACTCAAGGGATGAATCCCTTGCTGGGGTGGAAAAGGCATCTTGATGCTGCACTCTCCTCACTGACATGGACAGACTGTAGACTTCTAGGTAGCTAAAGACAGTCAAGTTTAATTCCACCCAAAATTACTTTATGACAGTCAAGATTAGTGAAAAAATGTAGCTTAAAACCAAGCTGGTTCTGATTTGTGCACCCAATGCCTTCCAGTGGATTATGTTGCCTGAGGTTCTTTAGACTTGGTGACCACAGACCTACCCAGTCACTTACAGTGTACCAATACACTCAGCAACCCTGCTGCAGGAATAACAGAAGATAAGAGCTCCTTCTAGTCTTTGAATGAACTCTGAGAAGGATTCATTAACAAGTTATGTATTGGGAAACTCTTATTGTATTGTCAGAAGTTCAGCCTACCATTAACATCAGATAAATCCAGCATTTACTGAGCAGAAGCTTTGTTGTTTGGTGCAGGACTCTAGTGGAGAAATGACTTATTTTGCTTTTCTAGACTTTCATTTTAAATGAGATACACTCACCAAAGGGACAAATCTTTCCATGGATGTACAGTTTGCTCTTCCCACCTACTAGGAATACACCTGCTTTCACAAAAAGAATATTTTTGCAGTATTGTTTTCAATGTAAACAGTGTTTTATGTGCTCCAAGGCAGACACTGTCAGTGTCATTTCACTCTGCCTGTAAATTTTGAGTTTGTTCTGAAATCATATTACTGTGAGATTATTTTTGCCACATTTGTTTCCTATTTTTGCTCATCATTCCCGATGTTGCAGATTCTCTTTGGCATGAACTGGCACAGTTCCCCTGATATTAATGAAAGTACAAAAATATATATAACAGTTTGAGATCTGGATCTCAGTAATTTAAATCTACATTAAATCATGCACTTGGAACTATTCTCCAGAGCAGAATCCCACAAGAATATGGAATAGTGTACATTTGTGGTCACAGCAAAAAGCTGGATGTCAAAAAGAACAGGTTGTATCACCAGACAGCTGTGCCAGTATAACTCACCTTCATTTTATTCCCTGTGAAACAAGCATTGTAGTTTCATCAAGGTCAGCCAGTCAATAGCATTTCCAGCAATAATATTATTAACTAATGCACTTTGCCTTGGATATCCTGAAAGGCTTCATTCAGTAAGCCTTTAAAGCATCTTCCGAGCCACAGTGGAAAGGAGCTATTAACAGCACAGTTTGTTCTTAAAAATAGGTCTTTTCCATCTAGAAGTTTTGATCTCAGTGATCTTATAAACGAACTATGGAAAAAGCAGCAGCTGTTATCTTGACAGATGGGTCTCAGGCATTGCTCTGCTGGACATTACAGTCGTCTCTCTGAAGAACAATAGGAATTTCCAAGAGCCTGTATCTATTTTCATCTCCTTAATAAGCCACTCGTGTCTTGGGCAATGGAGAAACAAAAACGCAAAACAAACATTTTAGGGAACACATTTTCTCAGAGAAAGGGGTAAGAAGAGGGATATCACCCATAAGGGACTTTCCCCCTGCATTTTACTGAAGTGAGAGAAAGAAGAAGAATCAGAAGTTTCTTACAGAGGCAGGAAGACAAGCAGGCACTTCCAGAAGGTGAGATACAGAAGCCTGTGCACCAAGTGAAGTGCAGCCAATAGTCAGTAAGACCAAGGATGAACCTCAATTTTAATATTTTTCTAAAATTTAACATTATCATTCATTTTGGATGTAGAGCTTTGAATCTGGTTTTAAAGACAGACAGAAGGCTGAGAAAGTTCATCCTTTTTCAAGGGTGGTCGGAAGAGACGGTACTGCTGCCCACCTTTCCTATTACAAACACTTGTCAAGGCACTGTGAGTTCAACTCCACCTTAACCCTGAATTTAAACTAATTTTCTTCACCTTTTCTGATGGCATTCTCATCATCAGACAACCAAACACTCAGTGGGATCACCCTCCATGCCCCCTGTTTGAATCACTGTGGTAGCTGGACATAGAGAACAATGGAGTCAGGAGAAATGAAACAAGCAGTAATTAGGGAAGTCAATGGATCCCAGTTCACAGACTCATGGAATCATGGAATGGTTTGTGTTGGGAGAGGCCTTGGATAGATCATCTTGTTCCAATCCCTCTGGCACCTCTCGCTAGCCCAGGCTGTTCCAAGCCCCATCCAGCCTGGCCTGGAACACTTCCAGGATGGGAACACCACAGCCCTTCTGGGCATCCAACCCTTGCTCCCAAGACTTGTTAGACCAGCAGTGCCTGATGTGTAGGGTTTGTCCCTGCACTGCCCTCACTGCCTTCAGTGGGAGTTTGAGGATGGACTGCACAGACCATAACCTTCTCCCAAAAGCAAAAGTGTTTTCACACTCAGGACTGCAGCAAACAAAAGACATTATAAATTAAGCCAGTTTAGATACTACGAATAGAAATAGTAGTCAGTCCATAGACACAAACAACAGAGATAAACATTGCCAAAAATACCTCAACAGCACAACAGAGTGGAGAGCAACACAAGAACAACACAAAACAGCAAAGCACTACACAAAAAAATGTATTATTACACCAACAACGAAAAGCTTGAAGATTTCAGACTCTACACTGAAATGTGTAATATTATAATCTGTAAAAGCAAAGACTGAGATAGTGCATACATTGCATAACTCACAGGGACTGCTGTAGACCAGACTGTGCCCTATCCCAGGTCACAGTATCTTTTATAATCCCAGCATGTGTAACTGAAAAAGTAGCATCTATATGAGCAATTTACTGTGTGAAGTCAATAAAAATCTGTTCCTAGCAATCAAATGGCAAAAAGCTTCAAACCACAGTAACAAATGTGGAAAAAATAATCAGTGTCCTGCTCAATTTCAAAACTTCAGAGAAAATACAATTCAGGGTTGAATGGAATTAAATATTTTGCTTTAAAAATAATAAAAAGAAAAGGGTTATGTTCATCTGAAATGTCACATTCTAGGAAGACTTCATTACTTGGCTTTCCAATTACCAGTATTTAAATCTATTTAAAATTCAGCTTGGATGAGGTCTAAGGGGTTCTTGAGCACCACCATCTTTCCAGTTACATAGCACTAAATATTTTTTAGCTATATCCAAGGTAAAAGACACTAGAGTTATTAAGAAGCAGACATAAAAGGAAAACAGAGAAGTTTAAATTCATAAGAAGCTTGCTGAAGGGGAGGCAAAGTAGAGAAAATCCAAGTATCCACACAGCCAAACCAGACAAAAGAAAGGCAGAACAGAGCTAAAATTTGGATCAAAGAAGCTGAGAATTATGTGAAAGGGATACAGTTATTTAGCCTAAAATAATCATTCACCCAGACACTTGGGTATTCTACATTGCCTTTAAAAATAATTGAACAGATCTTCCCTGGCCAGGTAACATGGTTCACTCTGAAACCCATAAGATCTAATGTTATGGAATGTGTAATCATTCAATTCATTAGAGTTGCTGCTTCGATTCTCCCACTTTGCACAGGGGAAAAAAAAAGGCTTGTGGCAGTTAATTTCACTCTGTTTTGGGAACCATTTTAATGCTTACACACGGATCTGCTGATTTACTGGCTGTCTGCACAGGGAGTTTCAGTGATCCTGCTCACAAGGGCAGCAATCATCCAGGACACCGGGTCTTTGGAAATCATCCATCAGACTTTTAAGTATTCTGGCTGTTTTTGTCATAAAACACTTGTCAAGAAAAAAGGGAATAAAATGGGAAATTACAGCTATTATAATATTTACTGTATCAAAAGTCAAAGACAGTCATAACAATTCTGGTAATTCAGTTCTTGATCTATACATATTTCTGTAATTTTTGTGTGCTTTGCCCTTAGTCACAACATCATCAGCCTTGCCTGTACACTGTCTGCCCTGGTGTTTGCCTTCTAGCAGGAGGATTAAATACTGCCTTCTGTCCCTATGGATCCTCACTTTCTTACTTGCTGTTCACAGCCTTCTTGGAGAGGTGATCACACATTTCAAAGCCCAGTAGGGTTGCTATTCAGCAGCCAACTCTCCAAGAAAAAAAAAACAACCTGCATATAAATTTTTGCCCAGCTTACAAATGACCCAGTGAGCCCTTCTGTGTTCTGCTCTTAGTACTAAGGTGCCTTCCACAACACAAACAGCCTTTCCTGCAAAAATCTGACTGAGCATCTGACTCTGGAGATTATGACACCAGACTCCTAGAAAGCAAATCTCAAATTAACATTTTGCTAAACAGTTTCACAAATACATCTTCCATCAGTGTTTCCCAAGGGTTTAAAAGAAAGTAGCACGATTCAAAAAGAAAGAAAAGGTTATTTATAAACCACATGCATTTGGATTGCAACACTGCATTAAGCAGAGAAGTAATTCTGGAGTAAATATAACAATGTGCTTCTGTTCAGGTGTAATATTTTTTTACCTCTCTTACACCAAATTATGTGTTTAATACAGGCACAGTGCACCCTGCAAGCAGCCAGAACTCCAGCAGTGTTTAGTTGCATCTCTTTTCCCAAACTCCTTTGTAGGACCATGAAACCTAAATATTGGTGCATTGCAGATTGTCATTTTTAGCTGCTGCAATACCCTGTCTTGTTTTGGTCCCCACTGCCAGATGACATCATCTTGTAGCAACTTTTTCAGTGGAACAGCCAATGCTGCTTTTCCAGGATATTGTTGACTAGAAATCCAACAATAGCATATTTTCTTTTTCTCTTTTTTTTTTTTTTTCAAGTCTTCCTGCTGCAAGCCAGACTGAGGGAGGTGAAGGAAGAGGAAATTACAGAATCATATCAGCAAGGAAGATCACAGGGAGCCCTGGGATCTTGTGCAGTGATGCACTTACTGTTGCAATGCAGCCTGAAGATGGATCATATCTACACCCAATAAACACATGAACAGTATCAATTCTTCAGAGCTGGTGCATGTGTGGACACATAAAATTCTATTTTCTCATAGCAGCTTGAGCTTTGTGTCATGTTCTCTGCCTAGTAATCTAATAATGGCTGGAGGTGAAGCCCTAGCAGTGAAAAAAAAACAACCAAACAAAAAACAAACAACAAAACACAGAAAGGTCATTTGCCATGCTGCAAAGAAAATTTCTGCTGCAAATGTTTTGCAGGCTGACAGCATGACATCTGGCTGTCATGTAACACAGAGTTATAAGGCAAGATATATTTGTCTTGGCCTCCACAAGTTTGAATTTTAGGGATGCACTGTGCATGTTCAAATCAAATATCAAACTTCCTCTGAGTGAGCTCCAAGATCTATGTTCACTCTTCGTATTGCTTAATAAAAACAGCAGGAAGATTTAAACTACAGATTTTTGTTGGGGTTTCCTGGAATTTTTGGGGGTTTTTTTTTGTTTTTGGTTTGTTTTTTTTTTTAAGTCTAATGCTTTGCACAGCCATTAAAAGGATACAGAGGTTCACACACGACATGAAGCTGACAGTGAGCATTTCTACTTATGGCACAATTATGTTTTTACTCTAAGGCAGACAGACTCCATCCCAGTGACTGGGAGAACATGTTATCTGATCCCTAATTGGTTTAACAGTCCATAGAACCTTTTTAGGCTGGTGCCCAGATATGATCTTTATTTCTGTCTTTGTGGTGACAGTGCTACTCGACTCAGTGCCTTGGGCCACGTCTCTGTTTGGTTGCTTACATCTCAAACATTTCGGCTCAGAAGAGAACACACCAGTGTCACCTGTATTTTTAAGGTTACAGGAACATGTAACCCTTGTTCTGATCTTGTTCAGAGCAGCTTCACATCCTGTTGGTTCTGCTAAAGTGTTACAGAATGCAAAGCAGGGGCTCTGGTTTTTATCTGCTTCAGAAGCCTTTGTGGAGATTAGGAAGTGTTGCTCTGCTCTCTCCCACCTTGCTATCTGGACACAGAAGTTCTATGCCACCTTGCTATCTGCACACAAAAGGTCAGGTTTCAAGCTGGGGTAAATCAATTGAACCTCAAAAAGGTCAATAGAGCAATGTGAGCTCGTACTGGCTGAGGAGAAATTCTCACTGAGCCATTCCAGAGATATGAGACTTGGGATACAGGGTTTTCTCACCATACAGTCTGCTACAGATATTTTCTACTCTCCTACACAGTTTCCCTAGCTCCCAGGATAGTCTATACAATTTCTTGCTATTTTTTTTCTCACTCACTGTATTTAAAGACAATTTGCCTTCCTGGAAGCCAGAAAATAAACACATTCTAAACCTTGCACCACAAAGATTTTCTAATATGGAGTTACTCTGCTAGACCCAGGACTAATAAACCTTGGTATTACAAACGATACAGTGAGAATATCTGCCCACAACTTATTCTTAACAGTAAGAAACATTTTCTTCACTTGTCCTTGTACCAAGAGTCCACTGAGAGGGTAGGAAGGAGAAATGATAGAGCTTCTCCCAGTGTCCTTGCACATACACTTTGAAAGGACCAGAATACAAGAGAGATCTCTGTGGTTTCATTTGTGTGAAGAAAAAAAGAGATGTGTATGAGACACAAAAATAGTTCAGTTTCAACACTTTTTACTGCAACAGCAGAACATGACATAAAAATTAGTGTGTTGGCTGAGCATGGAATAAAATGAACATGTTTCATTACCTTTAGATAATGACTGTATTTTATTTTGTTTTATCACAAATTTAAAAAAAATTGAGTCAGGTTTATTTTGGCTGGTTTGCTGCATTGGTGTGTCTGCTAAATATAGGTAAACCAAACCAGAGCTCCCTGCTCAAGTTTGACCCTATTAATAGAAATATGCATGACCCCAGACACTCCTACATTAGTTAGTCTGAGTCAGGGCAGACTCCCTGACTCATCCAAATTGCATTTCTCATTTTGGGTAACAGTGGATGGATGTTACAGGAGGGGCAGTAAGCGATACTTGTATTAACACCTTCATTTTTGGAAATTCAGTGTGCCTGCTACAGGCAGCTTGAGGAAGGAAGGCAATAAATAAATAAATCAAACTCTGGCTTGTACAGAGAGACAGCCATCCTTCCCCTGTGGGTAGGGAAAGTGTCAAGGAACAAATTAGATAGTGGGTACAAAAGGAACAAAACCCCTCCATCCTGCTGTTTGCTTGCACTGGCACATGCCATTAAATGTGTATGTCTTGGGGGAATGCCAGCCTGCCCCCAGGAAAATCTGGCTCATCTCGAGGAGAGTCATCATTTACTACTGAAAAAAAAAAAAAAAAAGAAGGAGCAGGGGTAGTGAGAGGCTAAGACGATCAGGTTTAACTTTCACTGGCCTGAATCCAAACATGCAAGCACAGGCTTAAGAGAACTTTCTACTGATGTCTCTGTGCCAACAATAGATGTGGACAGGACAAATATTTACAGAGCAAAAGTGGAGGGAGACTAAATGGGAGGAGGCAGACCCTGCCTGCAGTGGATATTGCAGCGCTCGGGCCGGGTGAGCGCAGGCCGCAGGCGCGACAGGAGGGGCCGACCCAGCGCCACATCCACGGCCAGCTCCCTTCCCTGGGCATGAACAGCAGCACAGTCACACTACACATCCACAGAACCACCACCTCGCTCTGGGTGAGCCCAGGCAAGGCTGCCCACGGGCTAAAACCTGTTCAAAATAAACCAGATGGTTCTGGAGACCCGCTGGAGGTGTTGACTCTGGTGCTCCACGCCCTGAATGCATCTCTCTGAGGTCACCTCACTCTATAAGGCTCTCTCCTCAACACCCAAACGTGTTGCAACATTACAGGAAAATGGGTTATTAAATGGATAATTCGGCTGAGAGATGCCTCTCTCTTTGCCTTTGAAAACATAAAGTAAATATCATAGTAATACGTGTGTATCTGACTGTGTCCCTTCCTCTTTGTTGTTCATCTTCCTCAGCAGTCTGAGAATGAGAGTTTCTCCTAATCCATTTTTTGCACAGTTAAGCACAATGGAACTCTTGAATGATACTACAATACAAACATAATCAAATTCTCCTTTTGCTGTTCCAGGAAACAACAATGCTATTAAAAAAAATAATAACTCTATAGTAGTGGGAAGGACATTTCAGAGCAAAACTTTCTCCAAAAGCATCTGCATTGAAAACAACCAAAGAACCATTAAAATGGTTGTTTGGTTGTGATAACTGGTTAGCTCATTCCTTATTTTTCCACAGCTAAATGTGTCACTCACCCTGAAGAGCAGTTTATCACTGTGAATAAATTCAGTCTGTAGATCTCCCCAAATTCCCTTTCCTGAATATTTCTGTCTGAAACTCAAGAACGGCCACTGGCTGAACACTGCAGGATGGATCTTTAGCAAGCAGAACTGTGAAATAAATAGCCACATCCTGAAGCATCTGATTACAGGGCTATAACTGCATTATTTCAACCATTTCAAAAGCAATTACTCCCCTTCTTCCTACACACCCATGTTTACTGGAATAACTGGAAGCACTTTCAGAGATGCATGGAAAAATACAGAAATTGTCTGAACAAGCAGTTATGTAATACAGGAGTAAACACAGTTCTCCAGCTGGATGTTAAACAGTGAACTATCTTCTGCTTCTCGGTCACTTTGAGCTTTAATGCCTTAATGTCCAGATGTCCAAGGCATGCCCAGGTGTACAAATAAGTAATTTTCTATTTATCTTTTCTACTAAGAAAACAAAATCAATAATGTAACTCCAAAAATGTCACAAACTTCAGCAACATGCAGCTTTCAAGAAGGAGATGAACATCCTTCCTATGTAGCCCAAGGAGACCTATGAAGCAAACACAACATTGTGTCCTCACAGATAAAACACTTTACCTGCTGTGACTCTCACATTGCATTGCAGAGTAGCAGGAGGGTGTTCCTTGCAACTGCTCTACTGTGCCCATCAAATTCCTTGCTCCTCTTCCCTCTGACTTGTACATGCCAGAAATTAAGACAGGCATGTCCCGACCATCTGCAGGAGCTAAATCATGCATGGGACATTCCTGTCATCGGGTTCTCAGTCTGCCCAAAGATTAAACAGAAGATGCAATAAACTGCCCTGTGAGGCCAGTAGCAAGCTCTGGGATTGTCTCCAGAGCCATGCTGAGGCTTGTGAGCTGAGTGAATGCTCCAATGCACAGCCTGGATGCTGCTCCATGAGCACTTGGTGTGGTGCTGCCAGGATGCAGCTCCCCAACACGACATGTGCATGTGGTATTGCTACTGCCAAGACAAATGTAATCATTCTCATTCTAATCCTAAAACCCTTCATTCTTTTCCTTCTGTTTTGAGCTCTGCTTCTGTTCTCCAGGCAGAAATCTCTAAGCAGGCGCTGACCTGTCTGATCCCAACTGGGGTCTGAGCCAACATGGATTAGCACCAGTGGAGAGCTACAAAATCATGGCTGGGGCATGTCAAGGTCATGGATGTTTCCTCAGCTGAAATTGCTCTCTCTCTCCTTTACAGCAACGTATCTTCGACCTAACTTTGCAGCTTGGAGAGCTGTCTATGCTCTGAGACTTGGGGTATTTCCACGTTGCATGCCGGGGTCATCCAAAGGCTGCCCTCAGGATCAGACGTACTCTATATTCAGACAGTGAAATACAAGTGCAACCCCGGGCACAGCCCAAGGGACTCTGTCTGAGCCTGTCTGGCAGCTCAGTGCTCTGCCAGGCCATGGGCACATGGCAGGAGCGGTCTGCAGCGTGCCTTGGGGCAAGCCCATGATCAGGAGCAGTGGCTCACACACCTTCCTGCTCCCTGCCCTTGTCAGCTGTAATGTAGACACAGCCTGGGGTGCTGGAGAACGAGAACGTGCTTGTCTCCCACCCTGCAGAGCCCCTCGAGACAGAGGCTGAACGTGCCACATCTCCTACACCTGTGACTCACACACATGTACATAACAGAAGGCAGTCAACATCTTTTCAACATCTTTATTAAATAAACTAGTAAGTACTTAAAATTGCAAGCCAAATGGGACCAATCTTCATTTAATGTGGCCAGACCTGTCTCCATGATTCATAACATCAAAAAGTTCAGCAAAAGCTGACAAATACACAATGCCTGCTGTGGAGCCACTCACACAATCTCCTTTAAACACAAAATGCAGTAGGTAGTAACCAGATTAAAAATGTCACACCAACCAGAATAGCAGAATGTAATATCTGGTCTCATACACACTTTCTGTTATATAAAAGTGTTGGTTGAAAATACAAATTTCTCCCAACATCTCTGCAATGCTCACATCAACACACCCATGTCAGAAACAACACTAGTGACAAGTGGCACAATTTTTATAATCACAGAATCATTTAAGATGGAAAAGACTTCTAAGATCATCAAGTCCAACCATTAACTTAACACTGCCAAGCATTTTTTACATGTAAACATGACATAAAGGGCAGATATTTGAAGATAATTAGGTGTCTAATGATGTAGTAGTCATACTGCAGGCATTTCAAATGCACCTGGGCATCAAACTCCTTTGATTTCAACACAATTATTTTAGAAACTTTTCAACTCTGAAAATTTTCTTACGTTTTCCTCAGACATGAAATGTAACTATCACAAAGTTACAGTAATTACAATCACTTCAAAGCCCACACATCTCTTTAAAAAGTTTAACTTCCTAAGTTATGAAAAAAACCATCTATGACATTTAACACTTACAAAAACCCCAACTTTTAAAAGTGAGGAAATGGACAAGTCAGAACATTGCGAAGTTCATCATGTCCACACAGGAAAAAAAGGTCTTTTTATTATCCAGCATGAAGAACCTGCACTGCATCACAGCAGGCAGCCATAATTCTAATACTGAAATTTCATATAGCTCTCCTCAGCTTTGGTGTGTATTGGGTAGTGGAATATGGAATATATCAGTTGATGTGTGTGTTAATCAGACATTTATCATTATTCATGCTTGTATTTTGATGGAGTATTCATAAATACTAATTCTGAGTCAGCTTTGACCTGGCAATCCCCATGGAACAGACTGACATCCTACTTGGCTGAACTTGCTCACAAGGCACATCCATCGTTTGAAACCTGAATGTATTTCTGCCCCTGTCAACCTGCTATCTCATTATCTCACTATTCACTCACAGAAGAAATGATGAATCATGAACACTGGGGTACAGGGAACCAAATACACTCAATAAAATTAACCTCATTATGTCAGTTGTGAGTAGCACGATGAAAATCTCTGAGGGTTACTCCAACACAAGAAAAGAAGAGTTGTGTTCTATTGAAAATAATGATGAACAGATACTTCAAGAAAAATCAGCAAAATCAGGGCTACAGGTGAATTTGCATTTGAGACGTTTTGCTGTGTGACATTAGCAGATGAGAATTGTGACATGTTTCATGAAGGTTTTTTTATTATTTGGTTTGATCACTAGGTCTAGAAAATACACAAAGTAGGTAGCATTTTATACTTAAACAGAACAAAACTGTTACAAAATCAAGTGAAAAATCTTACACCCAAACTATGGGGTGAGGCTGTATTTTGCCAATAACAAGAGGCCATCTATGTTATTCCTTGTCACGTCTATGACGCAGACTTATATTGGGGAAGGCATCAAGGTGCTCAGTATCACCATGTACAGACTGCACCACTGCCCCTGCAGTGCCCAGGTCTGTGCAGGCAATCCCAGGATCCTGCTGTGTCCAGTGTAAGCATGACTTAAAAATCAATTTCTGTGTGAGGTACACACAAGGGTATTTCTAGGTGGGACAATTTTATTTTACAATCATTCTGTAGGGATTTTTTCCATGTCCTTTCAAATGTGGCTATTTTTCTATTTCCCATACACAGATATCCTTGAGGTATGCTTAAAGCCCAACCAGTGAACACTGCTTGCCAACATTGGGTTTTCCTGTACCACAATACAGTTCTGATGTGTGTGTGACACAGAGACTCAATAACCACGTGCCCTGTGGACAGGAACACACGGCAGAATAAGAGTCAAAAAGTCCTGCTGCAAAACAGGGCAGAGCTGACAGTGGGCCAGGGCTTCAGATGGCCAATGTCCACTCCTGAGAACAGCTGCTGCAGAAGATTGCTTTGCCTGTACTATGCTGATAAGGCAGTGTTTTCCAGAAGAGTCAATCAAATAAAGGTTTTAAAGAAGAACAAAGTAGTGGGATGACAATTAAATGAGACGTGACGATTGCAAGGGGATTTATGCAAACAGTGTTTGTTACCCTGAGCAGCACAATGGCTTGTCAATCTTTCTGAGCTGTGTGTTCTGTGTGCTGCAGATTCCCTTGGAAAGGCTCCCCTCTTGTAGGTGTTGCTGTCTTATGCTGGGCATGTCTAGTACTTACCATTTTTTATAGAAAGAGCCATTACAGCTGTCTGTTCCCAGCTCCAGTCCCAGGTTTCTGCCCAGTAATCCCCACATCAAAGACATACCTTGAAGTCAGACACCCATCTGTTCCAATGCAGCTATTTTGGTTTTCATATACAATAAGCACTATCTAATAAAAATTGTATCAACCAAAGTGGTCTAAAAACATAATTAAGTCCTCTGGCTAAGCATGGAAAATTACTTTGAAACATGATCTTACATTCTATAATTGATCAAGCATTTTTAATATCCCTTTAATACATTTCAATTACTTTTCTGAGAAGTGACCAGTTCTAAGGACGTCCAGTGCAAGCTGGTGACCAGAATGCAAGTGGATGTAAGTGGTTCAGAGCTGTACCAGCTCATTCTTCACAGTAAGGAGTATCTTGTGCAAAATGCTGCCTGTCCTCTGGTGTCAGTGAATTCCACCCATGGCAGGGCACCATTTTGGTGGTGCCAAGCATTAGGACAAGAGGCAAAAGGCAGAATCTGATGCACAAGAAGTTCCACCTGCACATGAGGAAGAACTTCTTTCCTGTGCCATGACTGAGCCCTGATCAGATTGCCCAGGGAGCCTGTGGAGTCCCCCTCACTGGAGATATTCCAGAAATGTTTGAATGCAATCCTGTGCCCTGTGCTCTGGGATGACCCTGCTTGAGCAGGAAGTTGAACCAGATGAGCCACTGCAGCCTTCCAGCCTGACCCATTTTGAGATTTACCTGACCATCACCCAGAAGCTGGAAAAGCATTTTGATTGACACTGTTTTGTAGGTGTCATTCATTTATATACAGGAAAAGGTATCAAAGGCTCAGACACACAAAAAATGAAATGCAAAAGAAGAAAAGTGACTGGCATGATCAAACCCAGGGAAGCAAATGAGTTCAAGTTCAAACATTGTTATGGAGGGAGTTGGACAAATTACCAGCCCAGCCCTAAGAACCACGAATCTAGGAAGGGGACTAATCTACACAAGGAAAAGACCATTGAACAAGAATGCTACCAAAGCTTGCAAAATACATGACAAAACTTCTAATTAATGCACCTATATGCCAGAAGTGATCCTTGCAATTTCTTCTTCTGACTTCCTCCTTTAATGGAGGCTGCAGGACTTTCACGAAATACTTCCTGTTTGAATTAGAACTGATTTAAAGATTTCTCAGGGAGATTATGTGATTACCATTATTGATTGGTGTTCATTTATAAATCAGAATTGCCAGTTCACATGTATTCCTTATGTTCAGGTGAACATGCAAAATTTCACTTTCCAGCTATGATATCTTTATGTCTCTTGGGAACTAACAGATCAATTCAATTGTCCTATCAATTTTTTATTCCCCATGTAAGTAGCAAACCATCCCTTAACCCCTGCTGAATAAATTAGGCATTTTATATTCAGAAAGGTCTCCCAGAACTTCTACCATCCTCATGTATCTTTCCAGTGCTGTAGACTACAGAACTGAGCACACTGTTTTTGAAATATCTGTGTGAGACCTCTGGCCCTCCTCTCTTCTCCTCAGTGCTCCTGTTTATATATTCATGGATTGCAGTCAGCTTTTTGGCCAAAGAGCAGCTCAGAGCACGTGTTCGGTCGATCACCAACCAGCACTCCTCAAGTCTGTTTCAAAGTCACTGCTTCACGTGACAAAGTGCTCCTATCTGTAAGCACAGGAGTCACTCTTTGCTCTTTCACCTTCATGTTTGTTAAGAGTTTTATAGCAACTGAAACAAGTTATTTGCTTGTGACAATATTGCAGTGATCCCTCTTACTGTGAATCAATGACCTATGGGATGAGAACATGGAAGTGTCTATTAATTTTTATCACCTTGATATCTTCCTCCACTGATAAAAACATCACAGTGGGGCTGACACCAACCCATTTTAAGGTCTACTGGAAAGTCCTCTATTGAATAAGCCAATTTTAGATCCACTGGCATGTTTTTTAAAGTATCTTATTCAAGGTACCATGAATTCCTTGCAGACTATGATGGAAAACCTCATGATCTTCTGTAAACATTATCCAGTCATCCACACACTGACTCCTTGAGAGCCAGCTTCACAAGATTTTCTACCAATGACCCCAAAATTGCCTGTCAGTGCTTAAAAGGCATTGGGACAATGCCTTTAATAATAGTCTGTCATTTTTGGCCAGTTCTGAAGTGATCAGGCAGTTGGGCCAGATGACAGTTGTAGGTCCCTTCCAACTGAAATAGTCTATTCCATTTCAATGACATCCTAAATCAGAATTTTGTCACTATTACTCACCAAAAACGCAGACGAGAAAGACCCACTGAACAAGGTACAACACAACATAATACGTTTCAGAACTGTAATACTGACACAAAACAAGAGTCAGAATTTATTTTAAAATGTTTTGAACACTAAAAACCCATACTCATTTTGACCTGATTTTTTTTAACATTATAATCTAAGATCTTTATATTTATATTGTCTTTATACTATGGCACATATACACCGGTATTAGAGATGTCTTCCTTGAACACATCTAAAAACAGGAAAACAAATTGTAAACATCCACCCTAATCCATCTTAAATGTATAAGTGTTGATCCCATATTTAAGCTAATACCATAATCTGTTGTATAAGATATGCATCACAGTTTAAAAAAATATATGGTATGCTGACTTATTTTTCTAAGTTGTTTCCCCAGCTCTCTGGCAAAGAGCAGGGAGAAAAGCATCCATGGTTTGTGACTTCTCTCCATAAAAAAGTCCTAAATACCTTCCTCATATGAGGGGCCTGCCAGCAAATCCACCCTCACTCCACTAGGCCAAGAGAAGCATTTCTGAATTACCAAATGCTGCTTCACAAGGAGCAGTAAAAGAAAGGTTCATCAACACCATTTTTTCACTTTTAAATCTAAGAGCCTTTTGCAGGGGAAAAAGTATCCCCATCTTCTTGTGCAGCACTGTCACCACCTCAGTGTAAGGTGGGCTCTTTAAATCCTTCACCCTGGTAGTGCCTGTGACATTCAAGTTGATACCTTCTTCAGGATCTAATGTATTTCAGATGAATCCTGCTCAGTTACAGGTTTATACAGGTTATACTCAGAAGTTACCTTGGCTGGTGATAGTGATTCATTGTCTGATAAGAAGCTAATTATAAAGGCTTGAAATTTGCAAATGCTCAGCAGAAGGGCAAAGTACTTCCTTTAAAAATCATACACACTGTATTTTTAAATATATTTATAACAATAATTCTTTCCCCATGTATAGACCCTTGTCTTCCTATTCCAAGTAAAATGCTCTCATTGTGCACCACAATCTCAGCTCTGGAATGACTGTCCACCCACCACCAAATAAATGTGCACCAAAAATGTTCCTTATTACCAAGAAGGAAATTTTTTGTCCTTCTTGGGGAAAAAAAAAAGTCAAATTTATTTTGAGATTGCTTGTATAAACAAATAACAACACCACTAGAGAGTCCTCTTCACAGCAGTGTTATACATACAGACCATGCTAACCAGAAAAGATTTGTTCCAGTACATTATTGCAGTGGAGAGCTTGAGTTTGCTATGGGAGAGTCCCCAAACTGTGCAGTACTGGGAAGCTGGACAGGGTAGAAACATGAGAAGGAAGCAGAAATAAATACTCCCTCTTGTTCCCACAGGCAAGTCTTCTCTTCTCTACAACCACCTGAGTGCTTTGGCTCCCTACACCACTGCAAGACTCCAGGCCTGCTGCAGTGTCAGATCACATGTGTGGATGTTGATCTTTCCACCACCCTGCACTTCCATCCTGTTGTCCTGATGTCCTTCATCACCACTTCTTCCCTCCTTCCCCAACTTTTCTTTCACATCAGATTTTCAGCCCAGTTCATAGTGCAGCCACTGCAACAGTTCTATACCCAGGACAGAGTGATGCAGAGGCAGGAGAGAAGAGCTGGGAATGTCCCTGCACCCCCTGTTTCAGCCCCACCTAATCATACTGTGGCACCTTCAGTGACTGTGACAAGCAATTATGCTGCAGCGTAAGAAACATTTTCAAACCAGGGCTGGACTCGTGTGTTCTTTTGGATGTGCTGAAAATCTCCACTGCTTCAACCTTTGAGGAAGCAATCTGAAAACAAGTCTCAGCTTAATGTACTGCTAGAAGGTGCTTAAGAAGCTGCAAAACAAGTAGCACTAAAAACTCTAACACAAACTTGCATGTGACTAAACAAACATACTACAAAATTCTTCTAGATGTGTATTACAACTTGTTGAAGTATTGAAAAAAAACTACAAGAAGAAGAAGAAGAAGGGTGTCCTATGCATAGTAAGAGACCAAGAGGAGGGTGCAGTGGAAGGGCACACTGGGGACATTAATTTATCCACGGTGTGCCAGACAGTGTCCTGTTCCTCTCGGATGCCAGGCTCCTCGACGTCAAAACCAGAGAACACTTAGCATTTGTCTGACTTTTATCAGCTGACACCCTCTTGGCTTGTATTGTACAGCAGTTTCTCAAGGGAAAAAGAAGAGCTAAGATAAGTACTGCCCTAGTGGCCCCCGCTTTTTCAACACAGCTACTTGTCCACAGGACGTACAGAGGTGTCCAAAACCTCAAGTGAATGTGGCAGGCACTGAAGACTGGGAGCTATTCTAATCTCACTGCCCTCTATAAACACAATGGCCAACCATGTCCCTTACAGCCTCATACAGCTGTCAGCATCTAAATGCTTTGTAGCCTCCAAATGGGCCAGTCCTACAGTGACAGACTGAATAATAGAAAGATTACAGGTTGTGTAACTCCATTACAGTATGGTGGTGCTTTGCAATCAGTCAATGTTTCTTTTCACACTCCTGCAGGGAAAAATCCCAGCCCAAGATTTTATTGCTCTTTTGCTGTAAGGCAAATAATTTCTCAGCTCTCCATCACCTCTGGCCCCCGTGTTTATAGCTCCACACTCTCTCAGGTCCAGGCTACTTTGTTTCCTACTGTTTTCCCAAATGCTTTAGAAACTTTTGAATCTGAAGAGGAGCTTTGAATGTGGTACGATAGCAAGTCTTAGGAAAGCATTTCAGAAATGGTTCTGCAGTTTTAAGAAATCAATGTACTGCAAGCTTTAGTTACTTTATTGAAATACAGTGAATCGTTACAATCAAGTCCCCTATCCCTTACAGCAGGGAAGGACTGAATCCTTATTCTGTTTACAATGCTTACACAAGCAATCAAATCAAGACTGGCTAGAGAAAGAGAAAATCTAATAAAAACTAAAGTACATAATGGTTTTCCACCATTTATCTTAAACAGTTTGTTCTCAAACTATTTTCTCAAACACCTTTTTTAGGTCTGGAAAAAAAAAATAAACAGCTCTCCTACAGAGTTGGTATACCCTATACATAATATATATAGGTGGGTAATGCAATAGATAAGTGGGAATGTAAATATAGTAGATAAGGAATTTAAAATACCATGATTTTTTAGCCTCAACTTTTCTAGAAGCTCGCTTTGTGCTCTGGACACAGCATTTCCCATCTGAATGTCCCTGTCTTTTAAAGGGGAGTAAACAAAAAAATCCCTTTTCCTTTTCCAAAACAATTTATGAATGAAGTGAGTAGCTCTTTGATCAGATTCAGCTTTCTAAGTTGTCCACAGGGGACTACTGATGGCAGTTCTTCATGACTGTATCAACTCCGAATTTGCATTTGACTCATACGCATTTAAAACTCCCACACCCTCAGCCAGGGATTGCAAAAAATATTGAAAATGAGATGAGCTTTATAGCTGATTTCACAAAGAACAAGTTTTAATGGCACAGGGAAGGATCATTTTGTAATGAGGCATTTCCTCTCTTCCAATGACTTTTGGACATCTCTTCCCACAGTTACAGGTCCTGGAGTCCTCAGTGTTAAGACATGAAAGGTCAGGACTCTTGACTTCCAAGCAGGAAAAGGCAGGACATGACAAAATGGGCACAGTCAGATGACAGCCCTCAGCTGTGCTGTGCAGGAGCACTGCCCACTGACCTAAGCAAGAATCTGAACCTGTCCCTGCTATTTGTTTGACTGAAGATGAGTTGCAAATGAAGAAGAAATTCAAAGGACAGAATAAACTGAAAGCTGTCAGTGGGGCTGTCTGCACTCTCCAAAATCTCCCCTGACAGAGTGGGACAGACATAGCCATAGTTTTCCAGAGTTGTTGCCAGCTGGCCACTGAGAGACACAAGGGTGTGGGGAGCTAGTCACCCAGGCAGAGTGACAGAGGAGCAGCTCCTGCTCTCAGTGGAGAGACACTGCCAGAGAGTGACCTCAAGCACAAGCCAAGGTCAGGTGTTTCAGTATGACACTGCAGAAAAGTGTTTGTCTCTGTGAATGGAGCCCTACAGAGAAGGATTTGGAGGCACTGGTGGAGGAACAGCTGGACATGACCTGTTAATATGTGCTTTTAACCCAGAAACCAAGCACACCCTGATCAGAAGTGTGGCCAGCAGGTCAAGGGAGGTGATTTTCTCACTCCCCTGCTCTCATGAGATCCTCACCTGCATGCAGTACTGCATCCAGTTCTTTAGTCCCCTGCACAGGAAAGACATTGGGCCTGTTACAGCGGATCCAGAGGACATCTGAGGAGATCACAAAAAATGTCAGAGGGCTGGAGCACCTCTCCTATGGAGATAGGCTGAGAGAGCTGGGGTTGTTCAGCCTGGAGAAGAAAAAGCTCCAAGGACACCTTACTGTGTAAGTTTCAATACTTAAAATTTTCAAAACATGAAATACTTAAAGTTTCAATACATTAAAAAGACCGAGACGTTTTACCAAGGCCTGTAGTGACAAGATGAAGGGCAGCAGTTTATAGTGAATGAGGGCAGGTTTAGACTAGATGTAAGGAAGAAATTCTTCCCTGTGAGGGTGGTGAGGCACTGGCAGGGGCTGCCCAGAGAAACTGTGGATGCCCCACCCACACACTGGAAGGGTTCAAGGCCAGGTTGGATGGGACTTGGAGCAACCTGGTCTAGTGAAAGGTGTCCCTGTCCATGGCAGGGGGTTGGAAGTAGAGATCTTTAGGGTCCCTTCCAACCCATGATCCTATGATATAGATACAGAGTTGGCAGCAGCCTATGAATTTCAGAGTCAGATCCTCAATCTTCAAAACAAAATCTGTGGGAAAGGCTTTTTCAGCAAAATTGCAGCTTTTACCAATAAAATAATTTATTTCAGTTCTTCAGGCTGAAAATTGTACGTTCCAGTCTGAAAATGGAAACACTTGATGATGATGCCTCAGGAACTTGTCCACTGTGGCACCCAGCTTCTATTTTCTTTTATGTACTCTAGATATGGCTCCATTGCACTTCCAAAAGTATGAGGTGCTCCTGTCTTCTTGAAAATCCCTGCTTGTAGCAAAACCAGAAATATATCCACAGAAGAGAACAAAAATGTAAGTTCCTATAACTGGAATCCCTATATAGTATCTTAGTGTAATTTCCAAACAACTACATGTTTGGTTTGTGTTTGGGTTGGTTTTTTTCTAACACAGTGTAAACAATTTCAACACAAATCTATACTTTCAAAGTTGCAACAGCAACAACTTCAACATGTTAGGAAGTAACAAAATATATTTTCACTTTGGTCATTAAAAACTAGATAAAGTCAATGCATCTGGGAGTGTCTTTTTTTTTTGTAGCAATCATCAACTGGAAAATGAACTAATCAGGTGTTAGGTCTCTTCTGCTCTACAGCAGGAAAATACATTCAAAAAACAAGAGAAAAAAAGTAACTGAGAAAAAAAAGTAAAAGACAATCTTGCTAAATCAAGGTTGTCACATCATTAAATGTTCAAAGGGAAGTGAATTAGAGGAGGAAAAGACAACTAAGAACCAAATAACTATGCAGGATTAAGTGAAAAAGATCTGGAAGGAGTAACCACGCTTGGGATATCATAAGAAGAGACAGAGGGAGATCTACAAATCAAATGTACCTCACAACCACTGCTGTAACCCTGAGTTTTAGAAGTCCTAGCGTGTTGGATGGGAAAGAAAAGACTACACTGCCTAAGTACATGGACCTGCTGCCTTGACTACAAAGATCCTCTGGCTCTGCCTGATGACACCACAGCTACAACATTTAAGATCCTTCACACTGAGTGATGTGCAAGGGAGTACAAACTTCTGCAGGCAGCAGTCTTGTGGAAAAAAAAAAGTTAAGAAAGATTTACAATGCCCTTGAGTAAGTAAAGCTAAATAATATGTCTCAGTTGAGAGATGCTGCTTTCAATATAAAGTCCCCCCCACCCCCTGGCCCTGGTTCAGCAAGACTCAGCAGAACTCCTGCCAACGCCGAGCTGCTGCTTCCCCCGGCAGAGCGCGCGTCCTCCGAGGCCGCCGGCTCAGCTGCTTCCCAGAGCCAAAAACGGGGACCATGTGAGCTCCTTGGCAATGTCCTCCCCAGGGATCTCCCACACACATCCCTGCAGCACTTGGACCAGCACAGAGTGCTGGAGATCACAAGCCTGCAGAGGTCTCTGGCTGCACAGCATCTGCTCAGGTAATGCACCTGTCGGGGATTACACACATCCCTGCCATGGATGGCACCATGTGCTGTCCAATTAAGAAAATCTTCCCCCTTCCACACTCCCTGCCTAGCTCAGCTGCCTGACCTAGGAACCGTATTAAGCTCTTTATCTAATCAATAGAAAGAGAGGCATATCCACAATCCAACTATTTAGGTAACCCAAGGTAACTAAGCTCTCCATTTAGACTTCTTAATTAGGTAAATACAGTGATGTCAGTTCTATTTTGTCAATAAAGGGAGACAAGCCTATCACTGGTGCCAGCTGATAAGAGCTTCTCTTTGGCTGATGTAGGATTATTTGTACATTTTACACGATCAAATACTATTCATTGCACAGTTTTTTCAACAATTCTTTGATTTTTGGCTGCATAAATTACTAGAAAATGATGTAATTCTTGTAAGCACCTGGAATTCTAATGATCAAGAATTGATGCAAATCTTTCAGGTCTAAGTCCTAAATACAGGTATGAGCTGTAAGCAGGGAACACTGTAATCACTGAAAATAAGTGGAAAGAGGTTCTAGAAAAAAATACCTCGTTTGAAAAAGCAATCTAATTTTCTAAATTGGCACTTTTTTGGATCATCTCTGAGCTTTTAAAAACTTGATGAACAGAGGCTATTAGTTCTCTGGTACTGTAGATAATCTGCTTTGTGAGCTTTTTAAAAAAATACCTTTAAATCCACTTCCTCGAGGCTTTTGTGAGGTAGGAGTAGGAAGTTTAATTATTCACTAGCAGCTTCATTTCTGTGCACAACAGGAAGAGAGAATGATGCTACAATCCCACCATGAAAGGAAATCCTGCATAGGTTAGCAAGTGTTCCAAAATCGAAGCTAGCAGTCACCAAATCATTCAGCACATCTCATGCTGACAGAGAAGTCTCTGTCAGGGGAGAAAGTGCCAGTGTATGCTATCTTGAAGAAATCTATGTATAATCTTCCTTACTCTGCAAGAATGAAACTCATCATGACTTCTTCCCAAATGAATATAAGATAGTGTTCATGGGCAATCCTGAAGCCTTCCCTTTCTTTGCCCAGAGCATTTAAGCAGCAGTCCGAACAACACCTCAGTGCCATGGGGAGCACCCTTAAGGGGAGAAACTTCCAATTCTTAGTCAAACCAAGGCTTCACAGCTGAGGCTGCCAATAAGAACACTGTTGAAATAGTTCAAGGTCCTTTTCTGATTCACTTACCCACATTAAATAACATCTAACACAAGTGATTTCAGTGAAACCAATGGGCACCTTACACAGCAACACAGCAAAGAAGGAGCAACTGGGAAACTTGGGGCTGCAGCTCATTACTGATCCTTTTCCATCAGGCAACAATTTGGTCTGCTCAGTTTAAACTCACTCTGCTGCTGAACCTGCTACTTTTTCTCTTAGAAATCTCTGAACCTTTTTATTCATCAAATCACTTTTTCACATCAATAGCCTCTTACAGTGAGTCCCACTGTACTTGCAAACATTAATTGCATGACAATTTTGGGAGGCACAGTCTCTTTCTCCATCAAATTTACAAAATGAAAGAGCAAGTAATATACCGACATCAGTCACTAAGCTGGCAGCAAAACGTGTAGGATAAATCTCTTCTGCTCAGACTTTTGCTTCTGGAGTCTGACCACTATTATCACTATCAGGCCAAAGTCACTGCTAAAATACTTCCAGGGATAACTAATCTATAATTAAATAAGCAAAGATGACAATTTTTATCTCTTTGCTGACAGAGTTTAAGATTTGCAGATTGTTTCTAAGGGCCAGCAGAAGACCACATTCCTCAAGGAGGACTAAAACTGTTTTTTGCAGTTATGATCCATCAAAGAAAAAAGATGTTTCTAAGTGCTTAGCTGCCATCAAGATCTCCACAGCAGTAAAAAGCTTTCATACTTTCAAACCAGGGCATTAAATAAAAAAATACAAAAAATTGGCAGTCCCCAAGAGATGGACAGACATCACACTCCTCTGGTATATTGTATCTTGGGAACAGCTTGATTAAAGAATTAAATTCCTTCTAGGTAAGCAAGATTTAGCTGGCTTTAAATCAAGGTTCAATTATAATGTCTGTTACAATACAATTCTTATTAATGATAGTTCTAATTGCAGTGTTCACTATCCTCTTCCAAACCCAGCTAGACAGCCTCCTGGAGACAAAGAATTTTGATTAAATGCCTTACTTAGTTCAATTTTCCTCTCAGCTACACATGCAGAGCTCCAACTTGTAGCATACAGATGTTTCTGAAAGTGGGACCAGAGAAATAACATCCTCCTGTACTCACCTGGCACAAATGCTGGCACAAGGCTGATGTTCATCCAGTCACGCTCAGAGACAAACAGATGACACTCTGTAAAGTCACTCTGAATTTATCTTAGCCTTTGTGAGAGTACGTCACTATAGACAAATCTCTGGCTATTACCACAGACACTTAAAGCTGAGTTGATTTTGATCCAAGAAAAATAGGCAGATCTTTTTGGCAAGGATTATTTCAAGAGAATTGCATTACATTTCTATTGTGTTAAATGGAAAATAGTGTTTTTAATCATGATAAATCAAGCATATTCTGTGAATTACTGTTCATTTATATCTATGCAGTATGCTTTTATTATATAAAGAGCTTTCAACTTCACAGACATAACCATAATTCTCAACACTACACCACTGCCAAAGCTAAAGAAACAATATAAAGTAATTCTGGCAATATATGGGAAAAGAAGATGATACAAATTTGTCCTCAGACCACTAGGAAAAGAACAATTAATCATTTGTTCTGCTTTAAATAAAACCCTGCTTCCTAAACCAGAATGAATTTGTACAGCTCAGCTGCAGCAAATGGAGTAGTACTCATTTATTTCAATGTGGAATTTCACTTCATGCATTAAAAAAAAAAAAAAAAAAAAAAAAAAAAAAAAAAAAAAAAAAAAAAATCAACTTCTTAGTATATAAATATTGAAGTGGAGAGGGAGGTGCTGGGCTCTTCCCCCTGTGATTCAGGACATGTGGGAATGGTTCCAGGCTACTCCAGGGGAAGCTTAGACTGGACATCAGGCAGCATTCCTTCACTGAGTGGGGGGCCCACCACCAGAGAAGTGGTCAATCCCCCAAACCAGTCAGTGTATGAGAGGACTGGGACAATTACCTTCAAAACATCTTTTAACTTTTGGTCACCTCTGATGTTGTCAGGCATTTGGAAGAGATGATCATTTTAGGTCATTTCCAACTGAAGTATTCTACTCTCTTGGAAATCTATTTAGTGCAATTTTGGGGCAATAGTCCTAGCCTAAAAAGTCTATGAAAAATCTTCTGAGAAAAGTCCAGTTTAATAAATAACTAATTATTTACTGTGGTTTTATAGTTTCACTCAAATAACTCAGTTCCAGCACACTAGAAACACTGGTTATCATCCGTTCCTTAAAAAAGTAATTGCATTATAATCAGAGTTTTACAGGTGGCCAAGGAGAAAGATGAAGAGGTTAAGAATTCAGCTCTGCCACAAGCTACATGGGACAAGAGAATGTCAACTCTGAATAACTTGGGGAAAAAAAGTTATGCCCTCTCACTGTCATGAGCAGATTTAGATTCAGTACACACAAAGCTGGTGTGAAGGCACATCATCCTCCAGCAGGAGGGCTGGGAATGGGATTCAGCTTCCTGGAGTGCAGATTTTAGCTCACAGTCTCCAGACAGAGCATATTTCTCCTCAGTGAAGGTTTTGTTGAGGGGCATTTCTAACTGAAAGTCACGTTTTGTATCATGTTCATAAATCTTCGAAAATTCTACACTGCTGATTCCCATTGACAGAGTCAACAAATTTAAATTGCAGGAATCAAAACTGCAGAAAATGCCTTAATTCCTTTTATGCACTCCAGGATTAATTAGTTTGCTTGTACTACTGTCAGTGGTCCAATGTAACCTGAAGACCCAATCAAGATTAGGTCACCATTACAACAGGCATGAAGAAGGAGGCAGTTCGTATCTCAAACTGCCTGCAATCTCTCTACAGGAGGCAGACAAAGTACAACTATCATTTTGCAGATGGAAAACAGAAGGAGTAAGCAGATTGCCAAAGGCTTTGAGAAGCTTGCTCCAGGAAATCTGTGACAAAAAACATGACATAAACCAGTGCTGCTGCAAATGCATTTCAGTGCCAGTGCTCTGCCTTATCTATTAATCCCATTACAGCAATATTGTGTTAGGTAACTTTTGAGGTTAAACATGGATGCTGGATGCTAAGAAGAAATTATTATATTTGTTACATTTGTTAACAAATATAACATAACATTTTGTTAACGAAAATAAGCATACAGGAACCTGACCACATTTTTCCATCATATACTAAGACTGGGACTTGGTTTCATGTTCTATCACAGTCCCCCTATCTAATCTTCTACAATTATCTGGACATCTATTTGTGTACTTAAATCAGTCTGTGCAAAGCTGAAAAATTAGCAGGTGATTTACAGGACCAAAGTTAGGCACTAAGGCATGTTATGAAAGGGCAGTTAGGTACTTCTGAAGGGTAATCCAAAAATCCTGCTCTAATTGTAAAGCAGCAGAGAATTACTCCTAAGGGGAAAAAAAAATAATTAAAAACAATCTCCTTAAACAAAGAGGTCCTTTCTAAATTGCTCCCTGGTGAGGTTGCACCTTAACTCCTGCTGCCACTGGAACTGAGGTCTGTTCCTTAAGGCACCACAATGCTCTTGGGAATCACACACCATGACATACCCTGAGATTATGCATCCAGTTGATCAAGGAGAGAAAAAGGAAAAGCTGCCACATGTAACAGCCTAATAGTTGGAGTGCTGACAGCAGAAGTGTAAAACTCAGTCACAGTTCTCCTTCATCTTGAGGAGATTCCAGTTCTCACTTCCCACTCCTCCAGAACATGTAGGGTTGTCAGACTAGAAACTACCCTGCTGAATCTCTACCTTGGTGATGAAGCATAAAATCCTGGAGGACAAGCAGGCAGAGCTCTAAAGCTCTGCCAAACATCTGGTGTCCCAGTCTTTGGTCCTCTCTGGACTTTTCCTACATGAACCACCAGGACAAATCATACAGAAAGCTTACTCCTAAAAAATGGAGGTTGCTGTGGGCCTTTTACTCCTGCAGTGACAGCAGTCCCTTCCTGTCCACACTCTCTGCCATCACTCCCCATCACATGGTAAATGCATGCCTGTGAGAGCAAAGGCAAGAGGCGAAATAAAACACTACAGAGCCCACAGCCCATTCCTCACTGGACTCTCCTGAAGATTCATAACTTGCTCTGGCAGAAGAGAACCCATTTTAGCCTCTCCTCTCCTTTGAGACAGGAATAATTAGTGGGCAGGCAATGTTTTTTCTATGCATGCACAAGAAACCAGGACCAACCATGCTTGTGCTGAGGAGCTGTATCACCACAGTGTGTGTTGGTGTGAGAGCAGATGGGTCACTGCAAGAAGTTACATGGCCTGCCCAGCTGGCACCACCACATGGGAAAATCTTAGGATTAACAAAAAGGTATTGAATTAATCCCCAAAGGCAGGGATTGCACTACATCTCCTTCCATATCCCTGCATGAGTGCCTGCAACAAATACTCACCCTCTTGCCTGCTCCTTTCCTTGCCCATGGCTTCTGCATTCTTCACTACTCAGTGTCCAAATTAAACTGGAAAGAGTAGGAAATTTCAGCTCTCTTCTCCCCAGGAATGTAATGGTTGAAGTTCAGGATGTGGCAGGCAGAGTTATGACCCTCTTCTATTGCAAGAGCCAGCTGGGGATAGGTTTGCCATGTCTGAAACAACTCTTCAGTTATTACACACCAAGTGGGCTCCCACAGGCTGTGGTTTTGGCTCTCTGCTCTGCTTGATCTTGGATTCAGAGCTATGCTCCAAGCACTCCAGTGAGGTCAGGCTTCTCCAAACAATCTCTGGATCCTGATAGAGTCAGTCAGTGCATGGTTCCCCCACCTCCCATAACACAACACCTCCTCACAGGTATCTGTGCCCAGCCTCAGAGTGCCACACTGGCTGAATATGGAGATCACTTGAGAGTTATACATGCTAAACAGTATTAAGCAGCCCTGAAAAGCAGCATTTCTGGATCTGTCTTAGCTTTTCCTAGCTCCCATTTTAGGTGCCAAGGCAGAGGTTCTGCATTTCTCTGCAGACTTCCCTCTAACTCAGCTATACAATTCCTAAAGCAGCACTCAGAGGAGTGTGGTGAGGATAAGTATTAAGCATATTGAATAAATAAGACAGAGATCATTCTAAGATAATTACCAGGCATATCCGGAATCTCATCAGTACAAAAAGAAACTGTACTGGATCCAGATAAAACTGTTTTAAACTAAAATTCAACACCTACATGTCATACTACCCACATGCTTTATAGATCACTGGAAGGAAACACTTTATCCACTAACCCTGGGCTCAACTTAAAAACATCATCACCAAAGACTGCTGGCACCAGCAGTGGAACTGAGGTGATGAGTTTCCTCTGATATCTGTTCTAATCTGGGAAGGTAAGAGAGGTTGCACAGCACCAGCAGCAAGATATATGGAGAAAGCACAGTTTACACTACAGATTGATTTAATGAGTTTTATAAAGTCTTTTATGTCAAAGCCAGCTTACAACAGCCTCATCTAAGACACTATCTAATATCAACAGCAGTATGCAGCATCTTGTTATCTTTCACATTTACCATTCACACTCTCTGATGTTATCCAGAAAAAATGTGCTTTGTGGGAGCCACCAGGCTCAAATTTTTTTGCCTATTTCAGTTCTGACATTTAAATTTATCTTGAACTAACTAGGGGTGGGAGGTGACAATTTTATTTCATAAAACCTTTTGAAGTTTGGACAGGAAGAGAAACATCTTTCAGCATCTTCACAAAAATAATTTCAAAACATCTATTTTCATATCTAAGTTACAAAGAAAGGTCTGTAAGAGCTGAGACTGGAATGGGAGATCCATGTGTTTAACATCTTCTAAGTCAAACTAGAAATTCTCATTAAATCAAAATACTTTGAATATATAAATGTATAAATGGGAGCTTAAACCCAGATAACCTGCACCCCAAGCCAGTGCACTAACTCCCATATAACCTTCTGAATGGTGGTATTATTGAAATTATATAAAAGGTTCATTGAAAATACAAACAGGTTTACTTCATTAGTCATGTTTATTGGAAAATGTTCCCATCTTGCTCCAGTTGTAAGAATCAAATACAAAGCTAAATGAAAGCAACAGTTACCAGAGAGAACTTTCCTATCATCCTGAACACTAGAGGAAAACATTACCTCACTATCTAGGTCCAGATCAGGAGCTTCAATCCCTACATAATGCATGTTGTCTTCTTAAGGAAAATATCTCAAAAAATGGCAGCTGCTGAAGTGAACTTCCCAGTTGGAGATTCAGACTACAGAGACTTTTGCATCCCTTTTACAATTGACATAACTACATACAAAGTATAACACCATAAACTGATTTAAAGAACATTTTCTTCTTCAGCATAAGTAGCCCCATTACCCAGCTCACTGCTTAAGATGAACACAAGTCCATAAAGTAGGTGTTTAAATAGACCTGGTATTGATCTCTTCAATCTGGAATGAATTTTACTGCCAATACATGGACACATGCTTTTAAGATATATACAATCATTAATTGTCTGTGTCAAGACAAGAGGCTATAAAAATATGAACCCAGCATTTTGACTGTTTCATGCTCAATTTCATTAGCTAATAAAATGCCTTAATGAATCAGGTCTGCAGCTTCTTCTGCAAAGCTCCCACCATTGAACACTCCCCATGGCAAATCTGCCAGCAGGCACATCTAGCTACTGTAGCCTGAACAGCTCAGCTAGAAGTGAAATAGGCAGGAAACCCACCCAAACATTATGCAATGGATTATGAGTGACAGAACAAAACAAAAAATACAACAGACATCTGAAATGGGAAATGACTCTTGATGTGAAGCAGTTGGTATTGAAGAACATCCAGAACATGCCTTACCTGTGTAGTGCACCACACACGTCTGACCCTTCTTTGGAAATGTCCGTCCTGTTAAAATTATAAAAGGTTAATCTTTTCTTTTCTCTGATTGACCAGGCTAGGCAAGTTTATCTTTTAAGAGGAAAATGCTGAACTGAGGTCTGGTATCAGCCATTTGGTTACATTAGGATACCGGAGACATCCACATGACAGCTCTAGGCATAAGTGGCTCCTCATACAACTTGGAGCACAAGTCTTACAAGGAGCAGCTGAGGGTGTTTGGCCTGGAGAAAAGGAGGCTCAGGGGGGACCTTATTGCCCTCTACAACTCCCTGACAGGAGGTTGTAGTGAAACAGGGATCAGTCTCTAATTCCAGACAAGTGGAAGCTAAAAATGAGGGGAAATGGCCTCAAGTTGCACCAGATTAGGTTTAGATTGGATATTAGGAAACATTTTTTCACAGAAAAGCTTATAAGGCATTGGGTTGTAAAACACTGACTGCCCAGGCAAGTGGTGGAGTCACAATCCTTTCAAGGGTTGAGAAAACACACTCATATGGCATCTGAAGACACGATTTAATGGTGAACATGGTGGTGGGGCTGGGTTGACAGTTGGACTTGATGATCTTAGAAGTCTCTTCCAACTTTAACAACTCCATGATATATTGTTATATATGTGTTACCAAATCACTAATATGCAAGACAGGAATGGGACCTGTCTTGCATATTTTTAGGGTAAAGGGTCCCAGTTTTAGGGTAAAGGGTCCCAGTTTGGCTGCTGTTTAGCTCTCAGACCAAGCAGTATTTTTCTTATATAACTCTCCCTATATATGTGTGCATTACATATGCATTTGCATTCTGTAAGTGCAAAAGGACAGTCAAAACTCCATGGATTATAACTTTTAATAATTCTCAGAATGTTTTTGCTATATTTTTTCAAATAAAGTCTCAGCCTGACATTGTGTGAAAATCCATTTGTATTCACATCTCTAATGACTTCCACTCAAGAAAGACAGCTCTGTGAGGGCATCTTTAATTAGCAGGGATGGGTTTTACAGAAATTTTCACAGACAAAAGCAGTTTAATTTTGTAGCATCAGGCAACAGTAAAGCAGTAGTACACTGAGTTATTTTAAGAGCCTGGTAGCTCCTCCTAAAATGTTCATACTGAAAGGAAAAAAAAGCTTAAATTATTTGCTTGACACGAAATGAAATTACCATTTCCATTTTACCTGTTCTAGGTACTGCTAAAGGTACTAAAAGCTAAGGGATGACTCTCAAGGCTCAATTAGATGCCAATGGTGTAGTAAAGATGCTAACCATGATTTCTCAAGTTTGGCCAGGGGAGTGCCCAGGTTCAGAAGAAATTAAAAGAATCAATTAGGTTAATTATTAAGGAACATCCTTGACAGAAAGCTAAATACTGGGGACTGAGTTAGGTTGCCCACAAAAGCTGTGGATGCCCCATCCCTTGAAATATTCAGTGTTGGGTTTGATGGGGCTTGGAGCAACCTGGTCTAATGGAACGTGTCCCTGCCCATGGCAGGGAGGTTGGAACAAGATGATCTCTAAAGTCCCTCCAACCAAACCATTCTATGATTCTATGAAACTGAGGCTCATCTTTTAGCTGGCTTTCTGTCTCTTTGGTCAGAATTAACATGATAACAAGTCCTGCATTACAGGGCACTTCACAGGGTATAAACCAGCAGGTAACACACAAGCTATGGCCTTGGGGTTCACATCCAAAACCACATGAGCAGTACAAGGCAGAGGGCAGGCTAATATGATGAACCCAGATTTACAACACAAAAATTGAGAGAGTGGTGCTTCCAAGTGCCACCTGAACACCTTGTTCATTGGCTTGGCTGGCTGGAATATCCCTAGCTGCACCTTGCACAAAATGCAGTACAGTAGGTGTCTGGTACGGTCACCATGGTATGCTAAAGTGGGATTCATCTCTTTTAAATTCACAGCCATTTAAACTATCGTATGCCAGTCTCCTGGGCTTCCTGTATTGACAGCAAAGAATTAGCAGTGCTTTGAGAGAAAGCCAGCCTGTCCAGAGAAAGGCAAGACAAATTATTCTCTGGAGATGGCCACAGAGAAAACCCAGAAGACTACTTTACACTAGCCAGCTAACCTGAGAGAAGTTATGTGAGATGAATCCTCCCTCCAGTAAAACAGGTATTATTAAAATGATCCACTATTATACAGAGATCTGAGAAAAGCAGTTTCAGACCTTATGGACACACACTCTGCTGTGTGAGTTTACCACCAGCAAAGCCAATGAAGCTACATAATTTTACATCAAAGCCAAATTAAAAGCAGAGATTCGCAAGACCACTGACTCACTGTGGCTTAAGACAGTGTTTAAAGTCAGCTGATTTTGATTAAGACTTGCAACCAAGAGAACTGATCCATACAGCCTTATTTGGAATCACATATTACTTACAATGACAGCCTTGATCTATTTAATAGATAGAAAATACTACTGTGAGGTAGTTCCAGCCTCCTTCCTACTCCCAACTCAGCACCACTACTTAGGTGGGTATAAGTATTCTTTTTTTACATCTGTGAAACCAAGAGAAGAATTCGATCTCTAGAGCTAAACAGCACAGAGGCAGGAGCCAATTTAAAAGCATATACAAAGAAAGGAAAGATACGGGGCCAAGAAACTTAATCTGCAATCAACTTGAACGAATTATTTATGGTTGTATATCAGCCAGTGATGAGTCTGGCCTATTATATAGCTACATATGTATGCTAGAAATTACATTCTCTTAAAAAAAAACCCAATAAACCCAAACAAAAAATCCCAAAACACAAGCACCTTACGGAATTATAATGCCAAGGGAGAGCAGAACACTGCGAATCAGCTCTCGAAAGCCAAGCGTGCGCCAAGGAGAGGTGACTGCCACCCGGGCTGCACATCAGCCCTCGCCAGCATCCCACGCTGGAGCGGGAGGCGGCGGTGCCTTGCCGGGGGATGCCGGCACGAACGCTCGGCAGCCCCGGCGAGGCCGGGCTCGGCACCGGGGAAAGTTTGGGCTCCCCGCCGGGGCCGTGCAGCTGTCAGCGGCTGCCACAGAAGCCCCGGCCCCTCGCCGCCCCCGCCGCCCCGGGCGGCCGCCCGGCCGCGCTCCGCCTCTCCCGCACCGGGGTTCGTGCCCGCGGGGCTGCGGGGGCGGCCGTGCCTCCCTCCCGCCTCCCCGCTCTGCCGCCGGCGGGGACGCGGCTCCCTCGCTCCCGGAGCCCCCAGGTGCCCCCGTCCCCGCGCCGCAGGGCTGCTCCCCGCACGGCCTCGTACCGTCTCCCGGAGAGATGGTCTCGATCTCCACCCCCATGGCGGCACCGGCTCGACTCAGCCCCGCTCCGCGGCGCGGCCGGACCCCCAGTGCGGGCAGTGCCCCTGGGCGGCCGCGGGCAGGGGCCGCCCCGGCTGCCCGTCAGCGCCCGCAGCCAATGCGGAGCAGGGGCGGGGAGCACGGGGAGGGGAGGGGAGGGGTCCGCCCGCCCCCGCTCCGAGCGCCCGGGGGCCGCGGGGACGAGGGGCGGCTTGCGGCGGGGTATCCCCGGCCGGCATCGCTCCCGCCCCGCGGCCGTGCGGAGGATGCTGCTGCCATCCCTCGGGCAGGGCTCGCTTTAGCGATGGTGCCCGCGGAGCGCTCCTCCGGGGGTCTCGCCGGTGTTTGCTCCCCGTGTGCCCGTGCGGAGTCCGAGCGGAGGGCTCGGGGCGTGTGCGGGAGCGGGGGGTACCGGGGGGTGCTGCTGCCGGCGCACCGGGCAGACAGGGAAAGCGAACTCCGCGCTTCAGACCATCCAGATACCAGGATGGGTGCGAGTGGAGGGTCGGCATTTCCCGTCACAAAGAGCCGTGGAGGAAGGCATCCGTGCTCGCACATTGTGTGCACGCTGAAGGGAATGGCCCCCCGATTCTGCTGGTGAACGGCAGCATCAGGGCAGTGGTACCCACCGCTGGTGACCCCGCACAGCAGCAGCGGCGGGTCTCCAGCAGGCTGGCAGTGACCTTGAGTTTCAGTGCAAAACAGTTTCTAAGTTCTTGTTCATATCCATGTATTAAATTGAAAAATCTATTTATGTATGGTGTTCCCATGATGTGAGATTACATATTCAACCTTGCTACAACTTCTTCTGGGGAGTGCACCTGAAATAGACTATTTCCTCATGCACTTACAGTGTATTTGAATCTCAGGAGTTTCCACTGCCTCTAAAGGAATACTTCTGTTTGCAGTTCTGTGTTTTCTGAGTTAAAAATGGAACCACAACATCATCAGTTTTTCAACTGAAAGAGCTGTCTGTATCCATCTAATTCCAACCTGCACTTCTCTGACATTGCTTTTTCAAGATTTATATCTTTTACAAACTGGGTTCTCTTCAGAAAAAAAAGATCTTCCTCTATAGGGAAAGTTGTCAGGATGACTGAACTGAGGAATTACGGTGCTGGTTTGTAACTGTGATAATGTGGCCCTTGCATGCATGCTCTGAGCTACACTGACCATCTCCACACAGCTTTTCACATTACTCTCATCAGACTGTTCGTTCACCTGAGTGCTCGACTGTATCTGTCTTTCCTTGTGGAAATACCTGAAATACCAGGGCTAGCTGCCTGAAGTCCCCCAAAAATGGGCAAGTGAGGAAAATCATGAGCTCACACGAGTTCAGAAGCAGCTCAGAAGCAGTAATGAGGGCTGAACATGGATTCCTTTCACCTGCCTCCCATTCCACTGAATTCTGCATCTGTTGGTAGCATGTACAGAATAAGCAGGCACTTACTGCAGTTTATCAGAGGAGGTCTGTAACAGTGGAAATTCTGAAAAGGGTTTCTTTTCCACTGCCAGTCTCAGAGTGTCATTTGATTTCTGATCAGTAGAAAGGTACTAAAAATGCATTTGAGAAATAGGAAAATGCCAGGTAGGAGGCGAGTGGCACAGAAGCATTAAGAACACATGAATATTGCTAATTCCAGAGGTGCCTCTGAGTCATTACAGAGCAAAAAGGACAGCACAAGAAAAGCTGAGTGCATAAGGGGAGTTATAAAGGGAAATTCTAAGTACATGGTGTCCTATTCACCCTCTTGACTTTACAAGAAAGGACTGCTTTCATCCAGGCTCCAGGTAGATGTCTGTGTCCTCTCAGATGATCAGAGCATCAGAAGGCATAAATCCAATGAACAAAAGCAAATGATTCTTTGCCTGGTTCACTTTAGCTTTTATAATTACATGTTTCCTTTGATCAGGCCACACATCTCTCCATGATGGGAGAGTAGCTGTTCTTGAGTTGTGTCTTGTGACAGGAGATGGGACCTAATCACATAATGGACGTAGTTTAGACAGGATCACAGAATATCTCCCTCACGTGTCATCACACTTGTAACAGGCCTTAAAGGCAGACCACGGAATCCTCAGGCAGACTGACAATCATAATAAAAAAGCAAAGACCACCAACAGCAAAATTTGGAAGTCACAAAATGGGATTAGGAGGGACCAAGCTGTGACCTAAGTCGAACGTGCTGTATCTACAATCATCCTATCCCACGGCCTCTTGCCCCATGGTGAGACTCTAAATGCTTCTTTTGGGCATGAGTTAATTAGATCCCCCACACTCATATTCCCAAGACTATGGAAAGAAAGGAAAGGCCAATTTCCAAGACAGAAAATAAGGATCTGCATATCAAAGTTGTTGGATGAATATGTTAAAAAATCTTTGACATCACAGATATTGAACCAAAAATAATGTTATTTTCCCCCTCACAGTATTCACTGGAGGCATTGAGATCCTTAAATATGTGTTAACAAGTCTACAGCACATGAAGATCTTGGAAGTGTGGACTGAAACAAGGAATGCCCACATCTTCCAGAAAGGCACTGAAATACAAGAAAAAGTGGTTTAAAACCGGCAGGGAATTGGAGTGGAAACAGAAAGGACAAAGGGACTAAGAGGGAAAGTTCATGACCAAGGAAATGGCTAAAACCAGATTATCAAAGCAGACCAGATGAGTGTATTAAAATGCTCTTTGAAAGTCATTGCATGTCATCCACCTCCAGCACCTTTGGGATCCAGTGTATCTGTATCAAGGGCAAAGTCCAGCATCTCTCTCCCCAAAGCTCTGGAGAGATCACGTTCCTGAACAGTTGTTTACCACAAGACCTTCCCACAGCATGATTTTCTATTCTGGCACAAGAAAGACTGGGCTGGAAAAGTGGGGGTGTTCTATCCACACTCATTCCAAATATTTTGATGGAACCACTTGACTCCAACATCTAAGATTACTCAGTGGTCACAAAGAGGACAATTTGCCACAGTCATTATGAGAAAAACCCAAAACCTCAAAGTTTAGCAGCTGAGTATCCATCCCATTTTCTTTAGTTAAAAACCCCTACAGCCAGCACTGTTTACAAAATATTTATGCATGTCCACTTTTAG